>NC_135908.1:6604778-7189692 GCF_964194155.1 Cetorhinus maximus | reverse complement strand
GCCGGAGAGAGCGGCCGGAGCCCCGCACTGCCGGAGAGCCGCACTGCCGGAGAGCCGCACTGCCGGAGAGAGCGGCCGGAGCCCCGCACTGCCGGTATCACAGTGGGAGAGGGAGAACCGGCCCCGGAGGGAATCTGCAGCCGGAGAGAACAAATCCAGTGGTTACAGGTCGAGCAAAAATCCTGCATAAGCTGATTGGTAAACATGTGGGGGGGTACAGATAGTATAGATCATATATATAGACATATGGGCTATAGCGCGTGTGATATAGGCTGTATTCTGGCTGTATTCTAGGTGCAATGTGTGTGTGTGTGTAATATAGACTGCAAACAGGCATATAGCTCTCTGATGTAATATATATTTGAGATGTAGACTGTATCAGGAATATGATATTGCCTGTAACATGGAAGTATGGGGGTTTGATATTGTCTAATACCAGAGTGTGTGGTGTATGGACTGTAACATGGGAGGGGGGTGTGTGTCATATGGACTGTAACATGGGAGGGGGGTGTGTGTGTCATATGGACTGTAACATGGGAGGGGGGTGTGTGCGGTCATATAGACTGTAACATGGGAGGGGGGTGTGTGTGTCATATGGACTGTAACATGGGAGGGGGCTGTGTGCGTCACATGGACTAACATGGGAGGGGTGTGGTGTGTCATATGGACTGTAACATGGGAGGGGGGTGTGTGTGTCATATGGACTGTAACATGGGGGGGTGTGTGCGTCATATGGACTGTAACATGGGAGGGGGGTTGTGTGTCATATGGACTGTAAACATGGGGGGGGTGTGTGTGTCATATGGACTGTAACATGGGAGGGGGGTGTGTTGTGTGTCATATGGACTGTAACATGGGAGGGGTGTGTGTGTGTCATATGGACTGTAACATGGTAGGGGGTGTGTGTGTGTGTCATATGGACTGTAACATGGGAGGGTTGTGTGTGTCATATGGACTGTAACATGGGAGGGTGTGTGTGTGTTTATACGGACTGTAACATGGGAGGGGGTGTGTGTGATATGGACTGTAACATGGGAGGGGGGTGTGTGTGATATGGACTGTAACATGGGAGGGGGGTGTGTGTGATATGGACTGTAACATGGGAGGGGTGTGTGTGTGATATGGACTGTAACATGGGAGGGGTGTGTGTGTGATATGGACTGTAACATGGGAGGGGTGTGTGTGTGATATGGACTGTAACATGGAGGGGGGTGTGTGTGATATGGACTGTAACATGGGAGGGGGGGTGTGTGTGATATGGACTGTAACATGGGAGGGGGGTGTGTGTGATATGGACTGTAACATGGGAGGGGTGTGTGTGATATGGACTGTAACATGGGAGGGGTGTGTGTGTGATATGGGCTGTAACATGGGAGGGGTGTGTGTGATATGGACTGTAACATGGGAGGGGTGCGTGTGATATGGACTGTAACATGGGAGGGGTGCGTGTGATATGGACTGTAACATGGAAGGGGTGTGTGTGTGTGTGTGATATGGGCTGTAACATGGAAGGGGTATGTGTGTGTGTGTGTGATATGGACTGTAACATGGGAGGGGTGTGTGTGTGTGATATGGACTGTAACATGGGAGGGTGTGTGTGTGATATGGACTGTAACATGGGAGGGGGGTGTGTGTGATATGGACTGTAACATGGGAGGGGGGGGTGTGCGATATGGACTGTAACATGGGAGGGGGGGTGTGTGAGATATGGACTGTAACATGGGAGGGGGTGTGTGTGTGATATGGACTGTAACATGGGAGGGGGTGTGTGTGTGATATGGACTGTAACATGGGAGGGGTGTGTGTGATATGGACAGTAACATGGGAGGGGTGTGTGTGATATGGACAGTAACATGGGAGGGGTGTGTGTGATATGGACAGTAACATGGGAGGGGTGTGTGTGATATGGACTGTAACATGGGAGGGATGTGTGTGTGATATGGGCTGTAACATTGGAGGGGTGTGTGTGAGTGTGAGTGATATGGGCTGTAACATGGGAGGGTGTGTATGAGTGTGATATGGGCTGTAACATGGGAGGGTGTGTATGTGTGATATTGGCTGTAACATGGGAGGGGGGGTGTGTGTGATATGGACTGTAACATGGGAGGGGGGGTGTGTGCGATATGGACTGTAACATGGGAGGGGGGGGTGTGCGATATGGACTGTAACATGGGAGGGGGGGTGTGTGAGATATGGACTGTAACATGGGAGGGGGTGTGTGTGTGATATGGACTGTAACATGGGAGGGGGTGTGTGTGTGATATGGACTGTAACATGGGAGGGGTGTGTGTGATATGGACAGTAACATGGGAGGGGTGTGTGTGATATGGACAGTAACATGGGAGGGGTGTGTGTGATATGGACAGTAACATGGGAGGGGTGTGTGTGATATGGACTGTAACATGGGAGGGATGTGTGTGTGATATGGGCTGTAACATTGGAGGGGTGTGTGTGAGTGTGAGTGATATGGGCTGTAACATGGGAGGGTGTGTATGAGTGTGATATGGGCTGTAACATGGGAGGGTGTGTATGTGTGATATTGGCTGTAACATGGGAGGGGGGTGTGTGTGATATGGACTGTAACATGGGAGGGGGGGTGTGTGCGATATGGACTGTAACATGGGAGGGGGGGTGTGTGAGATATGGACTGTAACATGGGAGGGGGTGTGTGTGTGATATGGACAGCAACATGGGAGGGGTGTGTGTGATATGGACAGTAACATGGGAGGGGTGTGTGTGATATGGACAGTAACATGGGAGGGGTGTGTGTGATATGGACAGTAACATGGGAGGGGTGTGTGTGATATGGACAGTAACATGGGAGGGGTGTGTGTGATATGGACAGTAACATGGGAGGGGTGTGTGTGATATGGACTGTAACATGGGAGGGATGTGTGTGTGATATGGGCTGTAACATGGGAGGGGTGTGTGTGAGTGTGAGTGATATGGGCTGTAACATGGGAGGGTGTGTATGAGTGTGATATGGGCTGTAACATGGGAGGGTGTGTATGTGTGATATTGGCTGTAACATGGGAGGGGGGTGTGTCTGTGATATGGACTGTAACATGGGAGGTGTGTGTGTGTGAGATATGGACTGTAACATGGGAGGGGTGGGTATGTGTGTGTGTGTGTGTGTGTGTGTGATATGGACTGTAACATGGGAGGGGTGTGTGTGTGTGTGTGATATGGACTGTAACATGGGAGGTGTGTGTGTGTGATATGGACTGTAACATGGGAGGTGTGTGTGTGTGATATGGACTGTGATATGGGAGGGGGGCGTGTGTGTGTGATATGGACTGTAACATGGGAGGGGGGGTGTGTGTGTGTGTGTGATATGGACTGTAACATGGGAGGGGGGGGTGTGTGTGAGAGTGAGTGATGGGAGGGTGTGTGTGTGTGTGTGATATGGACTGTAACATGGGAGGGGTGTGTGTGTGTGTGAGAGTAAGTGATTGGAGGGTGTGTGTGTGTGATATGGACTGTAACATGGGAGGGGTGTGTGTGTGTGATATGGACTGTACCATGGGAGGGGGGTGTGTGTGTGATATGGACTGTAACATGGGAGGGTGTGTGTGTGTGATATGGACTGTACCATGGGAGGGGGGTGTGTGTGTGATATGGACTGTAACATGGGAGGGGGGTGTGTGTGTGATATGGACTGTAACATGGGAGGGGGGTGTGTGTGTGATATGGACTGTAACATGGGAGGGGTGTGTGTGTGATATGGACTGTAACATGGGAAGGGTGTGTGTGTGTGATATTGGCTGTAACATGGGAGGGTGTGTGTGTGTGATATGGACTGTAACATGGGAAGGGGGTGTGTGTGTGATATTGGCTGTAACATGGGAGGGGGTGTGTGTGTGATATGGACTGTAACATGGGAGGGGGTGTGTGTGTGTGATATGGACTGTAACATGGGAGGGGGTATGTGTGTGTGATATGGACTGTAACATGGGAGGGGGGGTGTGTGTGATATGGACTGTAACATGGGAGGGGGTGTGTGTGTGATATGGACTTTAACATGGAAGGGGCTGTGTGTGTGATATGGACAGTAACATGGGAGGGGTGTGTGTGCGATATGGGCTGTAACATGGGAGGGGTGTGTGTGAGTGTGAGTGATATGGGCTATAACATGGGAGGGTGTGTATGTGTGTGATATTGGCTGTAACATGGGAGGGGGGTGTGTGTGTGATATGGACTGTAACATGGGAGGGGGTGTGTGTGTGATATGGACTGTAACATGGGAGGGGGTGTGTGTGTGATATGGACTGTAACATGGGAGGGGGTGTGTGTGCGATATGGACTGTAACATGGGAGGGGTGTGTGTGAGTGTGAGTGATATGGGCTATAACATGGGAGGGTGTGTATGTGTGTGATATGGGCTGTAACATGGGAGGGTGTGTATGTGTGTGATATTGGCTGTAACATGGGAGGGGGGTGTGTGTGTGATATGGACTGTAACATGGGAGGGGTGTGAGTGTGATATGGACTGTAACATGGGAGGGGTGTGTGTGTGTGTGTGTGATATGGACTGTAACATGGGAGGGGTGTGTGTGTGTGATATTGGCTGTAACATGGGAGGGGTGTGTGTGTGTGTGTGTGATATTGGCTGTAACATGGGAGGGGTGTGTGTGTGTGTGTGATATGGGCTGTAACATGGGAGGGTGTGTATGTGTGTGATATTGGCTGTAACATGGGAGGGGGGTGTGTGTGTGATATGGACTGTAACATGGGAGGGGTGTGAGTGTGATATGGACTGTAACATGGGAGGGGTGTGTGTGTGTGTGATATGGACTGTAACATGGGAGGGGTGTGTGTGTGTGATATGGACTGTAACATGGGTGGGGGGTGTGTGCGTGTGTGTGTGATATGGACTGTAACATGGGAGGGGGGTGTGTGTGTGTGTGAGAGTGAGTGATGGGAGGGGGTGTGTGTGTGTGTGATATGGACTGTAACATGGGAGGGGTGTGTGTGTGTGTGTGTGTGTGTGTGTGTGTGTGTGTGTGTGTGTGTGTGTGTGTGTGTGTGTGTGTGTGTGAGAGAGAGAGATATGGACCGTAACATGGGAGGGGGCGTGTGTGAGAGAGCGATATGGACCGTAACATAGGAAAGGTGTGTGAGACATGGACTGTAACATATGTCCGTGGGTATGTGCGTGAGTGATGTGGACTAACAGGGGAGTGTGTGTGTGTGAGATACGGACTGTAACAAGGACGCATGGCTTATGTGCGATACGGGCTGTATCGCAGGAGTGTGGCGGGTGTGGGGCTTTGACAGATTGTGTAATATGTTTGTGTTATTAGATGTTGGCTGTGTTTCCGTATTGTCTACAGTGACACTGTCCAGCTGGTATGCACAGTTGCTTTTTAATGCTTTTGCATTTTTGGACTTTGACCCTGTATTGTCTCCCTGGGTAAGGGTGCTCAGTTGCTGCAGAGGTTCCAGATTATGTGATGCCTGGATCCTGGCATGTTTTAAGAAATGGCAGTAGTATTTAAATACCACGTTGCCGGGCTGTATTCCTTGTGTTTTATGTCAGGATAATCTCAAAGGGTTAACCATTGGATCTGAGACTGCTGGGTCACAGAAAGCATGTTGTGTCCCTGAGTTGCTTGGTGTTCACAAGGGAGTGAATAAGGAGGAGCACTTGGACCCATTAGATGAAAGGAAGCATTTTTAATGCTCTTTTAAGACTATAGGATTTTCCAGTGCACCTTGATGTGCAGCCAATGAAATACTTTTGACGTGTAGTTACTGGTTTAAAGTGGGAAACACAGTAACCAATTTTCTCATAGCAAGCTCCCACAAACAGCAATGTGCTTAAGACCTGATTATCTCTTTGTTTTTAGCGACGCTGACTGAGGTATCAATATTGACTAGGACACCAGGGAGAATTCAGTCACTCTTCAAAATAATGCCATTGGATCTTTTATGTCTGTCTCAAAAGGCGGTGGAAGCAAAGTCTTTGAATATTTTTAAGGCAGAGGTAGATAGATTTTTGATAAACAACGGGGGCCGGGGGCAGGGGGAGGTGAAACATTATCAGGGCTAGGGAGAGTTTTACAATTCGCTCAGCCATGCCGCTATTGAATGGCCGTGCAGGCTTGAGGGACTGCGTGGCCTACTCCTGCTGAAGGAGGGTCTGCTCTGAAGAAGGGTCATACAGACTCGAAACGTTAACTGTTTCTCGCTCCACAGGTGCTGTCAGACCTGCGGAGTTTTTTTCCAGCATTTTCTGTTTTTACTCCTCCTAATTTGTATGTTGGCATCTTTTTTGGTGTCGGTTGTAGCTCAGTCAGTAGCAATCTTGCCTCTGACTCGAGACAATTCTGGGTCCAAGTCTCACTCCAGGACTTGAGCAGGACAATCTAGTGCAGTATTGAGGGAGTGCTGCATTGCCTGAAGTGCCATCTTTCAAATGGGAGGTTAAATTGACTGTCCTGTCAGATGGCTATTTTGAACACCCCCCCCTCAATGCCTCGTGTCCTGGCCAATATTTGACCCTCAGTTGACATTGCTAAAACAGATGATCTGTCATTATCACGTTGCTGTTTGTGGGAGCTTGCTGTGCGTAAATTGGCTGCCGCATTTCCTACATCACAGCGGTGACTGCGCTTCAGAAAGTAGCTCATTGTCCGTAAAGTGCTTTGGGTGTTCTGTGGCTGTGAAAGGCGCTATATAAATGCAAGTTTTTTTTTCTCTCTTCTATACTCAAGGCTCTGGAGTGGGAGTTGAAGTCACAAGTTTCTAACTCTGCTACCTTTGAGCCAAGGCTGACTCTGAAATCAGACAGTGAAAAGAAGCGTTTAAAAGGATTTGGAGAAGCAAAGATCATGTGAATAGTTGCGGCCATGGGGACGTAGGGATATCTTGAGATAGGGGGGGGTGGAGTAAATTGATCCAAAACTTGTAAACCAGCTCTGAAATCATTGGAATAGCTGGATGACAAAGGACCGGAGCCCACTGAGCTCACCTTCCACTATCCTGATAGTCACACGATGCGATGATAATGGAGTTAGTGACTAATCACAGAGATCAATCTCTATCAATGAGTCTACAACAGACTCAGACATGAGGGTGAGGAAAGCCCCCAAGTGCTGGAGAGATTTGGGAACCAGAGGTCCAAAGTCATCTGTTGCTCTCTGAGCACGTTACACCCATCATATGTCCGAAACTACACATAGACTGGAGCCCAAAATGTTATTTTCTGTCAGAAAACTATCCAGTGGCCATTTTGATGAATGTGTTTTCCACCATCTCCCAAGGGAATCTGTTCTATAGATTGACCACTTGTACAATGGAATATTGTTTCCTCCCATTAGCTTGAGTTTACCCCTCCTTCCAATGAAGCCTGTGTCCTTGTGTTGTGCTGATGTGGACGAGGTGAAGCAGCTTGCCGTGGTTTATGTTATCTAGAATTGTAAAAGCAACAATCATATCACTTTCTGTTTTCCAGTGAGAGCGAGCGTAGTTTGCATAATCGCTCCAGGCCATCCGATCTCTCCAACCCCTCAAACCATTCCTCCTTTAGGAGTCAGGAATCTGCCACACCTTCATCTGCTGTGGTGATCAGAACTGTACACCGGATTCCAAGTGTGGTGGCACCAATGGTTTATAAAACGACGGGGTTACCTTGCCTTTTGGCTCAATTTGAACAGAAACCGACATCTGAGTTGCTTCACAAACACCGTCAGGCACTGTTGTTCATCGCAACTCTCGGGCCTCTGTCATTTTAGGTGCTCATTACGTCCTTGCCTTTTAGAAAGCAATCATCTCTTCTTGGGAATTCTTGTCCCTCCAAGTGGAGCTCTTTGAATTTCTTTCTCTACCTTGAATTTCACTGGCCGCCCGTGCGCAAAACTTTTCCGATTCTCCTGTAGTTTATCCTGGTCAGCTTTGGACGTTATACCTTCATTCGCTTTTTTCACCAATCATGCTTGGCTGGTTCTGAGACCCCGGTTGGATTTTACAGGGCCGTTTATCCTATCCCCCAGCTGAAATGGACTGTTCGGGCCCAGGAGTGCTGGGATTTCCTGACCCGGGATGTTACTGTGCTTCTGAGAGCCTTTAGTAAGGCCTCAACAATTTGGCAGGAAATTTAGGCCCATCAGAGGCACTGAGCCCTCTCTGAGTGCTTCCTAAAGATGAATGGCCATTAGCCACTGGTTAGACATGGACGTCCTTGGGTGGGGGGTGGACAAAGCTAAAACAATGACCTATCTTTGAGTTTTTCAGTGTAACTTGGAGGTCCTCTGCGGACCCCCTCCCCATTTCGATAGGGACAGGTCTTAGCCCTTGATTCATTGGGTTCGTTCTGCAGAACAAGCTGGGGAACAGCCCCCTCCTGCCTCATTTTCTTGGCTGCAGTGGAGCTGTGAAAGCTCAGGCCCAGGAAATCACTAAAGCAGTGACCCCTGTAGCCACTCGAGCTGGTCAGCGCACTCTTGGGCAGCCCTGCTCTGTAACTGGTGCTGCTGTGTGTTGTCTGCGCTTGCCTTTGTCCACTGCTGGTGCTGAGCTTTTGGGTGTGTGCATGTGCTCACTGCCTGTCTCTTTGTAGGGCCAGTTTGATCCCCAATTCTTGTAAACAATGTATTACTTATAAAGCTCCGATGCAATATGGTTACTTTTGGATGTTCCTCAGAGAGAAGTACATTTATGATTCGCAGTGTCGCTCAATCCCACCCACCCTGGGACCTCTTTTCACTCCCTCCCTCGGATGATAAGGAATTGATGGCTGTTTGAAAGTTGCATTTTAATTGTGTGCATTTGCCACAATGTATTCTGGACCCCAGAGGGCAGGTACAGTGTACAAGATAAAGGCTTTGGCCTGAGGGTAATTTGGTACTTAATCAGAATGAATGGCACCATGGTACAGGAAGCCGTCCAAGCGAGGGGGAGCAAAAAAGAATGTAGCGGTAGTAGGGGACGGTATAGATGGGGGGCTAGCCATTGTTTTTCTGCAACCGAGAGTGAGAATCCAGAAGACTGCGTCGTCTGCCCGGTGACAGAGTTTTGGGCCATCTGCTCAGGGCTGTAGAGGACCTTGAAGTGGGAGGGAGAGGACCCAGACATCCTGGTCCATGTAGGTACCAACAATATAGGTAGGGCAAGGAAAGAGGTTCTGCAGAGAGAGTATGAGGGGCTAGGTACCAAATTTAAAAAAACTAGAACCTCAAAGGTAATAATCTCTGGATTATTACCTGAACCATGTGCAAATTGGCATAGGGCAAATAAGATTAGAGAGATGATTGCGTGGCTCAAAGACTAGGGTGGGAGAAGTGGGTTCCGGTTTGAGGGGCACTGATAGCAGTACTGAGGTAGTGGGAACTGTACTGTTAGACCATAAGACGTAGGAGCAGACTACACCTGAACCATGCTGGGACCAGTGTTCTAGCAAGCCACATAACTAGGGAAATAGAGAGGATTTAAACTAAATACTGGGGGCAGTTGGGAGAGCTGTTTCACAGACCAGTCAAGCAACAGCCTGACATAGTCATACTCACTGAATCGTATCTTACAGATCATGTCCGAGTCACCACCATCACCACCCCTGGGTATGTCCTGTCCCACCGGCAGGACAGACGCAGCCAATGTGGCACCACAGTGGTGTACACTCAGGAGGGAGTTGCCCTGGGAGCCCTCAATATAACTGCGGCCCCCATGAAGTCTCTTGGTATAAGGTCAAACATGGGCAAGGAAACCTCCTGCTGATTACCACGTACCGGACCACCCCCCCTGCTCAGCTGATGAATCAGTGCTCCTCCATGTCGAAAATCACTTGGTGGAAGCACTGAGGGTGGCAAGGGCACAGAATGTACTGTGGGTGGGGACTTCAATGTCCATCACCGAGAGTGGTTCGGTAGCACCAGTACTGACCGAGCTGGCTTGGTCCTAAAGGACACAGCAGCTAGACTGGGTCTGCGGCAGGCGGTGAGGGAACCAACAGGGGGGAAAATCTCACTTGACCTCACCCTCACCAACCTGCCTGCCGCAGATGCTTCTATCAATGACAGTATCGATAGGAGTAACCACCGCACAGTCATTGTGGAGACGAAGTCCCGTCTTCACATTGAGGCTACACTCCATCGTATTGTGTAGAGCTATTGCCATGCTAAATGGGATAGATTTTGAATAGATCTAGCAACTCAAGACTGGGCATCCATGAGGTGCTGTGGGCCATCAGCAGCAGCAGAATTGTACTCAAACACAACCTGTAACCTCATGGCCCGGCATATCCCCCACTCTACCATTACCGCCAAGCCAGGGGATCAACCCTGGTTCAATGAAGAGTGCAGGAGGGCATGCCAGAGCAGCACCAGGCATACCTAAAAATGAGGTGTCAAACTGGTGAAGTTATAACACAGGACTACTTGTGTGCCATACAGCATAAGCAGCAAGTGATAGACAGGGCTAAGCGATTTCACAACCGACGGATCAGATCTAAGCTCTGCAGTCCTGCCACATCCAGTCGTGAATGGTAGTGGAAAAGTAAACAGCTCACTGGAGGAGGAGGCTCCACAAATATCCCCATCCTCAATGATGGGGAGCTCAGCACATCAGAGTAAAAGATAAGGCTGAAGCATTCGCAACAATCTTCAGCCAGAAGTGCCAAGTGGATGATCCATCTCGGCCTCCTCCGGAGGTCCCCAGCATCACAGATGCCAGTCTTCAGCCAATTCGTTTCACCCCACGTGATATCAAAGGCTGAAGGCACTGGACACTGCAAACGCTACAGGCCCTGACAATATTCCGGCAATTATACTGAAGACTTGTGTTCCACAGCTTTCTGTGCCCCTAGCCAAGCTGTTCCAGTACAGCTACAAACCTGGCATCTACCCGGCTATGTGGAAAATTATGCAGGTATGTCCTGCACACACAAAGCAGGACAAATCCAACCCGGCCAATTACCGCCCCGTCAGTCTACTCTCAGCCATCAGTAAAGTAATGGAAGGTGTCATCAACAGTGCTGTCAAGCGTCACTTGTTTAGCAATAACTTGCTCACTGATGCTCAGTTTGGGTTCCACCAGGGCCACTCAGCTTCTGACCTCATTACAGCCTTGGTTGAAAAATGGACCAAAGAGCTGAACTCCTAAGGTGAGGCGAGAGTAACTGCCCTTGACATCAAGAAAGCATGACTGAGTGTGGCTTCAAGGAGCCCTAGCAAAACTGGAGTCAATGGGAATCAGGGGGAAAATGCTCTGCTGGTTGGAGTCATACCCAGCACAAAGGAAGATGGTTGTGGTTGTTGGAGGTCATCTCAGCTCCAGGACATCACTGCAGGAGTTCCTCAGGGTAGTGTCCTGGGCCCTTCACCTTCAGCTGCTTCATCAATGACCTTCCTTTCATCATAAGGTCAGAAGTGGGGATGTTCGCTGATGATTGCACAATGTTCACCATTCACGACGACTCAGATACTGAAGCAGCCCATGCCCAAATGCAGCAAGACCTGGACAATATCCAGGCTTGGGCTGACAAGTGGCAAGTAACATTGGTGCCACACAAGTGTCAGGCAATGAACATCTTCAACAAGAGAGAATCCAACCATCTCACCATGACATTCAGTGACCTTACCATTACTGAATCCCCCACTATCAACATCCTGGGCGTTACCATTAACCAGAAATTGAGCTAGACTAGCCATATAAATACTGTGGCTACAAGAGCAGGTCAGAGGCTAGGAATCTTCCAGCAAATAACTCACCTCCTGACTCCCCAAAGCCTGTCCACCATCTACAAGGCACAAGTCAGGAGTGTGATGGAATATTCTCCACTTGCCTGGATGAGTGCAGCTCCCACAACACTCAAGAAGCTTGACACTATCCAGGACAAAGCAGCCTGCTTGATTGGCACCACATCCACAAACATTCACTTCCTCCACCACCGATGAACAGTAGCAGCAGTGTGTACCATCTATAAGATGCACTGCAGCAACTCACCAAGGCTCCTTAGGCAGCACCTTCCAAATGCACGACCACTACCATCTAGAAGGACAAGGGCAGCAGATGGATGGGAACAACACCACCTGGAAATCCCCCTCCAAGCCACACACCATCCTGACTTGGAAATATATTGCCGTTCCTTCACTGTCGCTGGGTCAAAATCCTGGAACTCCCTCCCTAACAGCACATGGACTGCATCGGTTCAAGAAGGCAGCTCACCACCACCTTCTCGTCTAGTATCACCTCTCTGGTTGGTGCCAGAATATACTGTTCTAAGAAACTATCCTGAAAACATTCAATGAATTCCTCATCTAGGTACCTTTGCCCACCTGATTTTTCCATGTAGGGTATGAGAGAAAACTAGCTAGAAATATGAAGACAGTAGGAGTTTCTATAGCTATTTTAAAAAGAAAAGAGTTAACAAAGTGAGGGTTAGTCCTGTATAAAGTGAGTGTGGGGAATTAATAATGGAAAATAAGGAGATGACAGATGAATTGACCAGGTATTTTGCATCAGTCTTCATTATATAGGATACAAATAATATCCCAGAAATAGCTGCAAATGGAAGAGAGGGAGGAATTCAGGAAAATTATAATCACCAGGAAAGGGATACCTAGAAAATTGTTGGAGCTGCGGGTTGATAAGTCCCTGGGTTCTGACCTGCTCATCCTAAGGCCTTAAAAAAAGTGGGTAGTGAGATAGTTGATGTATTGATTTTAATTTTCCAAAATTCCCTAGATTCAGGGCAAGTTCCATTAGATAGGAAAATGGAGAATTTATTTAAAAAGGGAGGGAGACAGAAAGCGGGAAATGACAGGCCAGTTAGCCTAACATCTGTCATAAGGAAAATGTTAGAAGCTGTTATTAAAGACTTTAGAGTAGGGCACTCTAGTGAGTCTTTGGAACACACTTCCTCAAAAGGTGGTGGAAGTAGAGTATTTGAATATTTTTAAGGCAGAGGTAGATAGATTCTTGAGAAGCAAAGGGGTGAAGAGTTATTGGAGGTAGGTGGGAATGTAGAGTTGAGGTTGCAATCAGATCAGCCACGATCTTATTGAATGGGGGAGAAGGCTTGAGGGGCCAATCCTGCTCCTAATTTGTATGTTAATATGTAATGGTAAATAATTGTAGAAAAAGGACTAACCGGTGCCTGTGTGATTATCTGTTCTTCTATTGAAATGCTTCGGATGAGATGTTAAGCCTGAGATCCTATTTCCCCTTTCGGGGACATTAAAATCATTTTTTTTTAAAAGCTGCAGATTGCCACATCCCGTGCAGTACTGAGGGAGTGCTGCACTGTCAAAGATGCCATCTTTCAGAGGAGCTGTTAAATCGTCTCCTCTCGAGTGGAGGTGAATGACCCGTGGCGCTATTTGAAGACGAGCAGGGGTTTTCTCCTGTGTGCCCTTGCCAATATTTATTTCTCCAGCCAACATTACCAAAAAAAACCAGATTGCCTGACCATTAGCTCATCCCTGTTTGTGGGAGCTTGATTCGTTCAAATTGGCTGCCGTGTTCAAAAAGTAATTTCTTTGGCTGTAAAGTTACTTGGGATATCCTGAGGTTGTGAAAGGCACTGTATAAATGCAAATCTTTAATAATGGGAGAAGAGTTGGACTCATATTGCATTAAAATGGAATCAGATTGGACAAGAGCCTTCAAATAAATCTGTATTTAAATAAGTTTCTGTATGCTTGTAATATATTAGCAGCTCTCCTGTAGCTTTGAAGGCAAGTAAATGTGCCACAGAAAGTGTGTACCATATAGTATATTGTATTATGCAGCTTGTATTTGTGTCTACTTCCTGCCTATAAAGTTTTACTTCCTGTTGACATGTTTTTGAAACTTGCTAACGTTGTAAAGAAACTTGGTTGTGCTTGTACAAGGAGCACAAAGTTAGCATGCAGGTTCGGCAAATGATTAGGAAGGCAAATGGCACGTTGGCCTTCATTGCAAAGGAATTGGAGTGCGAGAATAACGAAGACTTGTCACAAGTGTACAGGGCTTTGGTGAGACCACACCTGGAATATGCAGTTCTTGCCTCCATATTTAAGGATGGACATACTCACCTTGGAGGTGGTACAGAGAAAGTTCGCTAAATTGGCCCCTTGGATGACCCGGGTTGTCCTGTGATGATAGGCTGAGTAAATTGGGCCTGTATCCTCTGGACTTTTGAAGAAAGAGATCTCACCTGAAATGTACAAGACTCTGAAGGTGATTGATTGTTTCTGCTGGTCAGAGGGCACAGTCTCAGGATAAGGGGCCGGTCATTTAGGACTGAGATGAGGAGAAATTTCTTCACTCAGAGGATTGTGAATGTTTAGAATTCTCTACCCCAGAGGGCTCTGGATGCTCCCATCATTGAGTACACTTAAGGCTGGGATAGACAGATTTTTTGGTGTCTCAGGGAATCGAGGGATATGGGGAGCAGATGGGAAAGTAGAGTTGAAGTTGAAGATCAGTTTTGATCGTATTGATTGGTGAAACAGGCTCAATGGGCCGAATGGTCTACTCCTATTTCTTGTGTATCTCTACCTAGCATGTGTTATTTTTGATTCTAGTTCAGCACATGGACCCTAACGGGACACAGTTGGAACCAGACCTCTCGCAGCAAGACACCCCGTGCCTGATTGTGGAAGACTCCCAGGCAGAAAGTGTGTTGTCGGACGATGACCCTGAACAGAGCTACCGGCACCTGCAAGCCAGGTGTCTGTCGAACTTGCAGCCCCGCACGGAGAGTCCCGTCCTGGTGAGTGCACCCAGACCTTTCAGTGTTTCGCTGTGTACCCCCCAACCGATACACTCCAAACGGCTCCTGCTCGTTGAAGCTGGTGCATTTACTTATTTTCCAATTTTGCTTTGCTTTCTTCCCCGCACCTCCCATTTCCATTCCACCCACACATGGGAAAGAGCCAGCATGGGCACAATGGGTGAATGGCTGCCTTCTGTGCCGGGGTCATTCCTGTGGGTGCACCATTGCCTACGAATGTGCCATCCAAATGCCCGTTCATCAAGTGACGTTTGATGGTGTGGGAATCACCGCTGCACTCTGACTTATTCTGACATGAATTTTCCAGTGGATTTGGGTGGGGTGGAGTTCGGCTTTGGGTCACTAGATGGTGATCAGTGGTGGCAGAGATTCCCCCCATCAGCCCAGGGGTGCTGAGTTGCCACGTTGGCTGAGATCAGCTAACCTGACACAGATCAGGGGCTGTCACCCAGGACCTTCCTGTGACACAGAGCCAAGACCTTGTTAATAAGGGTCAACATTTCCATGATTTGGCCAGTCAGACCACATAGTGTTTTAAGCCCCTTTTCTATTGGAGCAATGAATTGGTTTCAACTGCCTCCATTTTCCTTTGAGACCGGACATATGAACATACGAATTAGGAGCAGGAGTGGGCCATTCGGCCCCTCGAGCCTGCTCCGCCATTCAATAAGATCATGGCCTATTTGACTGTGACCTCAATGCCACTTTCCTGCCTGCCCCCTTTGACCTCCTTGTTAGTCAAAAATCTCTCTACCCCGGCCTTAAAAATACCTAATGACCCTGCCTCTACCACTCTCTGGACAAGAGAGTTCCACAGATTCCTGACATTCTCTCAGAGAAAAAAAACTCTCCTCATCTCCATCTTAAATGGGAGACCCGTATTTTTAAACTGTGTCCCCCAGTTCTAGTCTCTCCCACAAGGGGAAACATCCTCTCTGCATCCACCCTGTCAAGTCCCCCTCAGGATCTTATAAACTTACAATAAGATCGCCTCTCATTCTTCTAAACTCCACTAAATACAGGCCCAATCTGTCCAACCTTTCCTCATAAGACAACCCCTTCATCCCAGAAATCAGTTGAGTGAACTTTCTCTGAACTCTAAGGATAAGCTGGGATTGTTCTCCTTGGAACAGAGAAGGTTAAGGGAAGATTTAACAGAGATGTTCAAAATCATGAAAGGTTTTGGTGGAGTAATTTAGGGGGAAATTGTTTCTAGTGGCAAATGGGTCGTTAACTAGCGAAAACAGATTGAAGGTTATTGGCAAAAGAGGAGAGATGCGAATCTTTTACACATCAAGTGGTGGTGTTCTGGAATGTTCTGCGTGAAAAGGCACTGGAAGCAGATTCAACAGGAACTTTCAAAAAGGAAATGTAAACATTTGCAGGGCAATGAAGGTGGGGGTGTGAACACAGGCACGATGGGCTGAGTGGCCTCCTTCTGTGCAGTATGGTTCTGAGATCCTCTCATGTTTTAATGTCACCAGCCTTAGTGTTGTATTGATGCCTGGATGCTCTGTCATATCAGACACTTGCTTTTGTTTCACTCAGAAGTCCTTTACATCCAACTAATTATTTTTGAAGTTACTTAAGCAAAGATTGGTAGAGGTGTAGCCATGGAGAACAAGCAAACAAAGCTTGGCAGTTAACTGTCAGTCATCAGTTAACTGGTGCATTCTCCATGGCCATGCTTCTGCCAATCGGAATCCACTTGCCAACCAGTCAGCACTCTCTTCTCATGCTGTGTAAATTGTTGTTCCCTTTATGATTGGCAGTCTTGCAAATTGTCCTGATGAGTCCAAAACGAAAAGCTCTGACAACATGTCTCTGTATCAGCAATATTCATTGCTTCTTGTTAAATTCTACTGTTCATAAAGCGGGTGCTGTGTTTCACTTTCAGAACAGCAGTGACTACACTTGCTGAGAACTCATTGTACGTGAAACCCTTTGGGGCATTTCTGGGCAAGGTGATAAGGCGTGTTATAAATGCAAGTTTGAAGTTATCTATTTCCTTTACTGTTTTAAGTATCTTTTACATAGAACCTGCAGCAGGGAAACAGACCCAACTGGTCTATGTCTACTTATGTTACATTCACGTTTCCTCGCGCTCTCTACATCTCACCCTATTGGTGTAACCTATTCTCTTCTCCCTCGTGTGTTTATCCAGCTTTCCTCTTAAATGTATCTATACTATTCACCTCAACCACTCCCTGTGGTAGCGGGTTCCACATTCTCACCACTCTCTGGTTAAGAAGTTTCTCCCGAATTCCCGATTGGATTTATGAATGGCTATTTATTGCTGAAAGGAGAATTCCCTGGGAATTTCGGTCAGACGGTGTGTGAATTTGATGTGACTTGTGTCAGTGCCTCAGACTTACAGATGCCCCTGTGTTATACGTTCCAGGAGCTGATTGCTGACCCACAGGCAGCCAAGGCTTCAGCAGGAGATGATGAGGAGCCTTCTGATCGGAAGGAAATGCACCACAAAGGTGAGGGCCCACTGGAACTGGCGTTAAAATGCCTGCGGTAAACTTGCTGGGGCTGGATTTGTGAACATGCATTCGTGAGATTCCTGTGTGAGTAGCAGATGATTCAGGAGGTTATGGGTTCAAGTACACTAAGGAGACTTGAGCACAAAAAATCTAAGCTGACACAGAGTGCAGTACCAAGGGAGTGCAGCACTGTTGGAGGTGCTCCCTTTTGGATGAGACTTTAAATTGAGGCCCCAAGTGCCCCTGAAGATGGATACAAATGATCTAAAGAGGAACAGGGGAGTTCTCCCCAGTGTCCTGACCAATATTTACCCCCCCCAATCAACATCACTAAAACAGATTACCTAGTTATTTTTGCAATGCTGTTTGTGGGAGCTTGCTGTGCACAAATTGGCTGGTACGCTCCCTACAACTGAGTACACTTCAAAAAGTACTTTATTGGCTGTAAAGCACTGTGGGACTTCCTGAGGATGTGAAAGGTGCTATAGAAATGCAAGTTTATATAAAAAAAAATTACCCAACGCTCCAGTGTGTTACTGCGGTTAAGGGTGAGTCTTTGATTCACTGTGGGAGGGGAGAGAGTGGGAAAATTGGGCCGAAGAAGGATGGATTGGAGTATTTTCGTAATGCTAGGAACTGTGGAGCAACGGAGATATTTGAGGCGGGGGTGGGTGGGGAGGGTGTGGTCTATGTACAGAAATCACTGAAAACTAGTGGACGTGTACAAAATTAATTCAAAAAAACCTAATGGAATGTTGGCCTTTAATTAAAGGGGCTGGATTACCAAGGGCTGGAAGCTAGTCGGAGTTCCAGTTAGACCCTAGCTGGAGTAACCGCTCTCCGCTCTAGTTTTTCACTTCAGGAAGGAGATATTGTGCTGCACAGATTCATCCTAATGGGGTTACGTTATCAGGACAGGTTGTGTAGGGTTATACTCTCTGAAGCATGGAAGATTAAGATGACCTAATTGAGCTACTGTTAAAGGATTTTTTTATCCGTTCATGGGGATGTGGGCATTGCTGGCCGGGCCAGCGTTTATTGCCCATCCCTAATTGCCCTCGTTCAGAGGGACAGTTAAGATTCAACCACTTGGCTGTGGGCCTGGAGTCACATGTAGGCCAGAGCAGGTAAGGATGGCAGATGTCCTTCCCTAAAGGGCATCAGTGAACCAGGTGGGTTTTTACAACATAAAAGCAAAATACTGCGGACGCTGGAAATCTGAAACAAAAACAAACATACCTGGAAAAACTCAGCAGGTCTGACAGCATCTGCGGAGAGGGATACAGTTAACGTTTCAAGTCTGTATGACTCTTCAACAGAACGAAGGATGAAGAGTCATACGGACTCGAAACATTAACTGTGTTCTTCTCCGCAGATGCTGCCAGACCTGCTGAGTTTTTCCAGGTTATTTTGTTTTTATTGGTTTTTATAACAATCGGCAATGGTTTTATGGTCATCGTCGGACTTTTAAAACCAGATTTCTATTGGGTTCACCATCTGCCTTGGTGGGATTCGAACCCCGGTCCCCAAAGCATTACCCTGGGTCTCTGGAATACTAGTCCAGCAACAATGCCACCAACCCCCCCACCCCCACTAGAGAGAAACTACTTCCTCGGGTGGAGGGAGGGTTTGTGGCCCAGAACAAGGAGGCAGGACCTTAAAGTTAGAGCCAGGCTGTTCAGAGGCGATGTTAGGAAGCACTGCGTTCACACACTGGCTGGTGGAAATCTGCTGGGATCAGGGCTCTATTGAAAATTTCAAAAACTGAGTTTGATAGATTTTTGTCCTGTAAGGGTATCAAGGGTTTATAGAACCGAGGTGGGTAGGTGAAGTTAAGGTACAGATCAGTGACGATCTAATGGAGTGGCAGAACAGGCTTGAGGGGCTGAATGGCCTTCTCGTGCTCCTAAACATCGACAATTTAAAAATCCTTGTGATTTGCCGACTCCTGGATTTGCCTCAAGATATTTTTAGTGGCAGAGGTGGGGGAGATGGTGAAGTAGTGGTCATGTCACTGGACTAGCAATCCTCAGGCCCAGACTAATGCCCTGGGGACATGGGTTCAAATCCCACCACGATAGCTGGTGGAATTTAAAATTCAATTAATAAATCCTGGAATTGAAAGTGAGTCTCAGCGATAGTGACCGTGAAACTATCATCGATTGTCGTTTAAAAACCCATCTGGTTCACCTGATGCCCTTTAGGGAGGGAAATCTGCCCTCCTTACCCGGTCTGGCCTACATGTGACTCCAGACCCACAGCAATGTGGTTGACTCTTGATTGCCCTCTGAAATGGCCTTAGCAAGGCACTCAGTTCGAGGGCAATTAGGGATGGGCAACAAATGCTGGCCTTGCCAGCGACACCCACATCGCATGAAAGGAATACGTTTTTAAAAACGATGATTCACAGACGTTGATGGGGACACCAGACCTACCTGTACGAGTCCTGCCTCCTCCTCCTCCTCTCAGGAGACCTAATTAGGCAATTCCATGGGATAATAATGAACAGCCATTCAGTGCGTGGGTACGTGTATGCACGCGTGTGTAGCGATGAATCCTCAGCACAAGTTTAAATTGCCTCAGGGTAAAAAATGGATTCTTGTAGTGTGTCTGAGCACCCAGTCACTGCAGTGCAGCAGTTAACACGGAAAATGATTAACAAAAAGCGGGGATGGGATCTCTATCAACGCAAATAACACTGGTCACTTCATTGGCCAAGGTAAAAGAATGCTGCTCAAGTGGACATCTCGGTGGCAGTGTTCTGCCCCCTCTTCTCCTGCCCTCTTCCCCTCCCAACTTGCATGTAACTGACACGTTGCATCAGAGGAGCTCATCATTGGTGACTAATCTTTGAAACTCTGCTGGTGACCAGGTTAACTCCTTTTGTGACCTTTCTTCGTAGCTCCGAGTGCCATGGACATGACGACAGGTCAGAGGTCAGATGAACAGCCCATTCCCTCAACTGAGAATCTACCACGGCCAAATGGACAAACCAGGCAGGTGTCTTTAACACTTCATGGTAGCTCTAAGGGAAGGGGCTGCCTTTGCTTGGGTACAATGCCTTGTAAGGTTTATCTGTGTAAAGAGAAAGGGAGGAACCACTGCCCTCAGTACCTATTCACTATTATTGAGTCGATAGATGGATGGATTGAGGTGTCAGCCGTGGCTGTGGGCTGCATTCTTGCCTGAGTCAGAAGGTCGTGGGATCAAGTCCCACTCGAGCACAAAAAAATCCAGGCTGACATTGGCAGTGCAGCAGTGCTGGAGATGCTGTGTTGACATTGGCAGTGCAGTACTAAAGGAATGCTGCAGTGTCGGAGTTGCTGTGTTGACACTCGCAGTGCAGTACTAAAGGAATGCTGCAGTGTCGGAGTTGCTGTGTTGACACTCGCAGTGCAGTAGTGAGGGTGTGCTGCAGTGTCAGAGGTGCTGTGTTGACACTCGCAGTGCAGTACTGAGGGAGTGCTGCAGTGTCAGAGGTGCTGTGTTGACACTCGCAGTGCAGTACTGAGGGAGTGCTGCAGTGTCGGAGATGCTGTGTTGACACTCGCAGTGCAGTACTGAGGGAGTGCTGCAGTGTCAGAGGTGCTGTGTTGTCACTCTCAGTGCAGTACTGAGGGAATGCTGCAGTGTTGGAGATACTGTGTTCACATTGGCAGTGCAGTACTGAAGGAGTGCTGCAGTGTCAGAGGTGCTGTGTTGATACCGGCAGTGCAGCATTGAGGGAGTGCTGCAGTGTTGGAGATACTGTGTTCACATTGGCAGTGCAGTACTGAGGGAGTGCTGCAGTGTCAGAGGTGCTGTGTTGACACCGACAGTGCAGCATTGAGGGAGTGCTGCAGTGTTGGAGATACTGTGTTCACATTGGCAGTGCAGTACTGAGGGAATGCTGCAGTGTCAGAGGTGCTGTGTTGACACCGGCAGTGCAGCATTGAGGGAGTGCTGCAGTGTTGGAGATGCTGTGTTCGCTCTCGCGGTGCTGAGGGAGTGCAGCAGTGTTGGAGGTGCTGTCTTTCAGCTGAGATGTTAAACTGAGGCCTTGTCTGTTCTCTTGGGTGGCCATGTAAGATCCCATGACTCTATTGCGAAGGAGAGCAGGGGAGATCTCCAGGTGTCCTGGCCAAATTTTCCGCCTCAACCAAGATCACCAAAACAGATGATCTGGTCATTGCAGCTTGTTGTGAGTTTGCTGAGCACAGTTTGACAGCTGTGTTCCCTATAGTACAGCAGTGACTACGCAAGTACTTCATTGGCTGGAAAGCACTTTGGGACATTCTGAGGTCATGAGAATTCAAAAAAATGCAAAAAATAAGTTTAACCTCCGTGACGACTTGCCAAGCTTTGCTTTTCCGGCACCTCTAGTCATATTACTAACTGGGAGGGTTTCCTCCTCTCGTCCCTTTTCTTCCACCCTCCCCCCACTACTGCCTCCTGTAGGCACATGCTTGCACTGCTTGCTTCTCATCCTCCGTATTGACAGAATGGAGTTCTCTAGCGGTAGGTGGAACAGCAAGGGTAACGAGGGCGTTGTGACAAGCCAGGTTGTGTTATTAGCACCCAGACCCTCTGCTTGGAGTGGTTCGGGCAGGGAGGACTGGAAACCCTTGTTTAAAGGAGGCAATGCTGTTAATTTGTCTCTTGTTACCCCAGCAGCGCTGTCAACACTCACACTAACCCACAGGAGGGAGAAGGCGAAGGCAGAGACGTTGCAGACTCAACAACCAACTCCATTGGTGCTGAAGGTAGGATTGGGCCTGTTAACAAGGGCTGGAACAATCCCCGGGCCTGTTTTTCCTTTTTCTCCCTTTTTGTACCTCAATTCTCTGGGTCCTGTGAGAGGTTCCTGCGCCAGAGAATGGAATACATTCCATTTGCAGCTCCCCCCCAGTGTCCGGGTCGAGCCTCCTTTCGATCGGCCGCTGCGCGGGTTAGACACAGAGTTGAAGCTCCCTCTCCTGTGGGCTGACCTCACTTGACCGATCACCACTCTAGCTGAAACTTGCCTGGCTTGGTCCGCCTTGGCTTACAACCCGTTCCTGCTTGCTGCATGCTGGCCCCTGGTAGGAAGTGCGAATGCGTAGATGTCCGGCATGGTGGAGTTTAGCTGCGACGCCCCTACAGTCGAATAGCTCGTTGAGCAGATTTGAGCATGAAGAATGAGTTGGTACTTTCGGTGTACTGGTTGTGATAATGAAGAAACTCTTGGTTTATTCTAGAAAATTATAATTTTATATTATATTGTAAGAAATTAAACTACAGTGATTCATAGGTTTAAAACACATGAATGTCCAGATATATTGATGGAGCCCAAGATCTTGGAATCACTTAGAAAACCTTTGGTTGTTGCAGTGTGCAGCATCTACAAGATGCACTGCAGCAACTCACCAAGGCTTCTTAGGCAGCACCTTCCAAACCCACGACCACTACCACCTAGAAGGACAAGGGCAGTAGACACATGGGAACACCACCATCTGGAAGTTCCCCTCCAAGTCACTCACCATCCTGACTTGGAAATATATCGGCCGTTCCTTCACTGTCGCTGGGTCAAAATCCTGGAACTCCCTCCCTAACAGCGCTGTGGGTGTACCTACACCACATGGACTGCAGCGGTTCAAGAAGGCAGCTCCCCACCTTCTCAAGGGCAATTAGGGATGGGCAATAAATGCTGGCCCAGCCAGCGAAGCCCACATCCCAAGATAAAAATTAAAATAAAACTTAGGCGGGAACTTTGAGGTCTTTGCAGGTGAGTAAGACTCAATGGGCTGATTGGCCTTCCTCATCTGTGATGATCTTGTGAATGTGTTTTGTTTTTTTCAGGCACTTCCCAGGCTGGTTTTGGACTACTTGAATTATCTGAGAGCCAAGGAGGTGATCCCGAAACCAGCACCAACCAGGCCAGTGGGAGTGCTCATTGTCCGGACGAGATAAACGTAGACACCTCCAGCAGACCCTGCGAGGAGGCTGAGACCGGTAGGAGGTGGTTGACCGTTGAATGGGTGAAGACTATCAAAGCCGGTGATACTCAGCAGAATGTCCTTATAAGCATTTCGACCTTTCTCTTGTCGGTGTTTAAAATGTTCAGTAAATCCCTAACTCCCCAGACCGAGAACAGATTCCAGGCTGATATTCCATTGCAGTGCTGCGGGAGGGCCGCGCTGTCGGCGGGTTGGCGCTGCGGGAGGGCCGCGCTGTCGGCGGGTTGGCGCTGCGGGAGGGCCGCGCTGTCGGCGGGTTGGCGCTGCGGGAGGGCCGCGCTGTCGGCGGGTTGGCGCTGCGGGAGGGCCGCGCTGTCGGCGGGTTGGCGCTGCGGGAGGGCCGCGCTGTCGGCGGGAGGGCCGCGCTGTCGGCGGGGCGGGAGGGCCGCGCTGTCGGCGGGGCGGGAGGGCCGCGCTGTCGGCGGGGCGGGAGGGCCGCGCTGTCGGCGGGGCGGGAGGGCCGCGCTGTCGGCGGGGCGGGAGGGCCGCGCTGTCGGCGGGGCGGGAGGGCCGCGCTGTCGGCGGGGCGGGAGGGCCGCGCTGTCGGCGGGGCGGGAGGGCCGCGCTGTCGGCGGGGCGGGAGGGCCGCGCTGTCGGCGGGGCGGGAGGGCCGCGCTGTCGGCGGGGCGGGAGGGCCGCGCTGTCGGCGGGGCGGGAGGGCCGCGCTGTCGGCGGGGCGGGAGGGCCGCGCTGTCGGCGGGGCGGGAGGGCCGCGCTGTCGGCGGGGCGGGAGGGCCGCGCTGTCGGCGGGGCGGGAGGGCCGCGCTGTCGGCGGGGCGGGAGGGCCGCGCTGTCGGCGGGGCGGGAGGGCCGCGCTGTCGGCGGGGCGGGAGGGCCGCGCTGTCGGCGGGGCGGGAGGGCCGCGCTGTCGGCGGGGCGGGAGGGCCGCGCTGTCGGCGGGGCGGGAGGGCCGCGCTGTCGGCGGGGCGGGAGGGCCGCGCTGTCGGCGGGGCGGGAGGGCCGCGCTGTCGGCGGGGCGGGAGTGCTTTTCAGAAGCGATGTGAAATTGAGGACTCCAGTCTGTCTGATCCTGAAATATTATTAACTGAGGAACAGTGGAGTCTCCACCCTGCTGTCCTGGCCAACATTCTCCCCAACCAGCAGCACCAGAGTAACTGTCCATTCCTCTCTTTGCTGATTGTGGGATCTTGCTGTGTGAAAATTTAACTGCTGCCACTGTGCGTCGGTGGTAGAGGGAGTGAACGTTGGAGGTGGTGAATGGGGTGCCTCTCAAGACGGGGCTGCTCTGTCCTGATGGCTAGTGTTTGCTTGTACGTGAATGTCTACACTTTGCAGCGGGCTGGGAGCAAAGAGGTTGCTGAGGGAGGGGTTGACTTACCAGGGGATTGTGGCAGGCGGGTTGTTGAGAGTGGCCAGTGATGGCCTCGAGGCTCTTTGAGTAGCTGTACGGTGTGCTGACTAATACATGTGTGATTAAGGGATGGTGTTTATGCCTGTGGTCGAATCCTGCAATGTAACGTCTCTTCCCTGGGGAACGTTTAGCCGAGCGGGCTATTGTTCCATTGCGTCGGCCTTGATGAACATGACGCTAAATGCTGACTGTTCCTCAGTGAAGAGCGGTTTGACCACTGACCCTGTGTCGTCTGGGGGCAAGAAATGAGTTCTTTAACACGACTATCTCCTGATTCCTCACAGACCCCAATGTTGAGTCGGCCACAGGACTCCAAACAAGTGACAAAACTTTCATTGGAACTGCAATCAGCCGCCCAACTGAGAGGTAAGTTAGTGGGGCAAAGGGTTGGAAGTGTGACCGTGTAGGGAGTGGGTGGGAAATGACCGTTTGGCATCTGTTACATGTTTTTTTAAAATTAATTCACAGGATGTGGGAGTCGCTTGCTAGTCCAGCATTTATTGCCCATCGCTGGTTGCCCCTTGAGGAGGTGGTGGTGAGCTGCCTTCTTGAACCGCTGCAGTCCATGTGGTGTAGGCACACCCACAGTGCTGTTAGGAAGGGAGCTCCAGGATTTTGACCCAGTGACAGCGAAGGAACGGCCGATATATTTCCAAGTCAGGGTGGTGAGCGGCTTGGAGGGGAACTTCCAGGTGGTGGTGTTCCCATGTGTCTGCTGTCCTTCTAGATAGTAGAGGTCATGGGCTTGGAAGGTGCTGTCCAAGGAGCCTTGGTGAATTCCTGCAGTGAATCTTGTCGATGGTACACACACTGCTGCGACTATGCGTCGGTGGCAGGTGGAGTGAATGTCGAATGTGGTGGATGGGTGGCCAAACAAGCGGGCTGCTTTGTCATGATGGTTGATGTTGACTTCCATTCCTGGACTTTGTGACCTGGATATGGGGTCAGCTGACGCTGAGGGAGGACGTGTTTTTTTAAAAAAAATTCGTTCTTGGCAAGTCCAGCATTTGTTGGCCATCCCTAACTGCCCTTGAGCGGGTAATAATGGGGCCTGCCTACAACTGAGTGGCTCATTCGGCCACTTCCCAGGGCAGTTAAGAGTCAACCACATTGCGGTGGGTCTGGAGTCACGTGTAGGCCAGACCGGGTAAGGACGGCAGATTTCCTTCCCTAAAGGGCATTAATGAACCAGATGGGTTTTTACGACAATTTAGTAGCTTCATGAGCATTATTAATCAGAGAGCTTTTTATTCCAGGTTTCTGAATTGAATTTCAATTCCCTCCAGCTGCCTATTGGGATTCGAACACCCATTAGTCCCGCCCTCGGGATTGCTAGTCCAGTAACATTACCACTCTGCCACCATCCCCCACCCCCCCCATCAGTATTAATTTGCCTAATAAATCTCCAGCATGGGAGGGGAATTCAGGGCCAACGAGTCTTTGACCTTTCACCCTTGGGTTGAAGTTGACCCAAGACGGATGGGCCGAAGATCGAAACTATCTTTTGTTTTTGAAGAACGTTCAGTGTTTAGGCAAATGATTCCTTTTATTACATTGGCCCTCTCCTGTATCATTGCTGCTGTGTCCTTCGGGGCCATTCATTCACCCATGGTTAGAAAGCTTTGCTGTTAGGCTGGGAGGAGACTCGTGAGGAGCGTAAACACCAGCACAGACCCAGTTAGGCCCATTGTCTGTTTCTGTGCTGTTGACTGGATCTGACTGCAATTGCTGTTGCTGGAACTGCCGCTGGAGTCTTGACCGTTCTTGGGGTCGGAAGGACTCTTAACTACACCGCTGAAGGCAGGCAGCATTTCCATGGCAACTGCCCTGTTTTTCAATCTTGGTTTGTACTCCATGGGACCTCACCTGGCGTCATTAATGGTTTCCCCGCAACTGACGTCACTGAGATAACAGAACGTTGCGTTGGTGTGCGGGAGCTTGCTGTGCACAAATTGGCTGCTGCGATTTCCTGTTGTCAACAGTGACTATGTTTCAAAATGTATTTCGTTGGCTGTAAAGCACTTTGGGACGTTCTGAGGTTGTGAAAGGTATGTAAATGCAAGCCTCTCTTCCTTTTAAATTAAGAAGCTTAGTTTCCCTGAGAACCATTTAAACAATGACACTATCACAATGAGTGTATTTTATGTTCCTTCGCCACGAGTGACGGAAACACAGGAACAGGAGGAGGCCATTCAGGCCTTGGCGCCTCCCACACCATTCAACCAGATCATGGCTGATCTTCACCTCAACTCCTGCCTGTGCTCCATGTCCCTCGCTATACCCTTAATCAACAGAAACCTTATCAATCTCAGTCCCGAAAGCTCCAATTGATGCTAATATCCACATCTTTTATTGGGGTCGGTGGGGAAGGGAAGAGTTCCAGATTCCCACTACCCTTTGTGTCAGATATACTTCCTGATTTCACTCCTGAAAGAAGTGGCTTTAGTCTTATTGTTATCACCCCTTGTGCTGAACCTCCCCCACCAGCTTTGCCATATCTATCCTATCTGATCATTTCTGCATTCTAAATACTTCAGTGTGCATCCTAAATCTCCTAAACTCAAGGGGGATACAAGACGATTTACTGCAACCTGTCTTGGTATCATTCTGGGGAACCTGCACTGCCAGCCGTTCCTATTGGTGAGATGTCCAGATCTGAACTCCGTCCTCCAGGGAGACTGACCAAGGCTCTGTACAACACCAGAGTGCTGCTGGCAAATGGAATGTGCTACCAGAAATAGTCCTGGAAACAGAGTGTGTGTTATGGCTTTTGCAAGAAACAAATTAAACGTTTGAGAGCGAATGGGGAAAAGGAGAGAGGACTGGAATTGGGTGGGTGGCTATTTCAAGAGGACCCAGCTCAAGTGCGATGAGCTGACTGTCTATTCCTTAATATTCTCTGCTCCTACTATGACTTGTAGGTGATGTCATTATTGATCCATGGTGTCTCTGAAACCATGGAAACAGATGCAGCAATGACAACACTGTTAGCAATCAGACCGTCCTACTCCATGAAGTGGTTGGTCAGCAATAATTGAAGTGTATTTTGAATTAAAAACTCGTGGACAAAATGGCCAAGAGATCTTTGTGACAGGCCCTGCCAGGTGGATCTCGAAGGGGTGACAGTGCAACACCAAGGTAGCCTCATTCCCTCCGTGCGATCCTGCTTCAATAGCCTCCAGGCTCCTCTCCAAGTGAGACACCATACTGATTTGCTCTTGGTGTAATCTTTCCTTCAGCCTCGCGCACTCCATATACTGGAACACCCTCCCCTCGTAGAAGCCCCTTCACCACATGGACTGCAGCAGCTTAATGAGAAGGCTCAACAAGCGCCCGCTCTGGGCAGTGAGGGACAGGAACTCTCTCTCTCTCTCTCTCTGAGTCATAAAGTCGGGAGTTCAAGTCCCACTCTAGAGACTTGAGCACAAAATCCAATCTGACACTCCCACTGCAGCACTGAGGGAGTGCTGCACTGTTGGAAGTGCCGTCTTTTGGATAAGACATTAAGCCACGGCCTTGCCCGCCCTCTCGGGCGGATGTAAAAGATCTCATGTTGCTATTCGAGAAAGAGCAGGAGAGTTCTTCCCGGAGTCCTGAACCAATGTTTATCCCTCAGTAACAGTTTTTTAAAAAAAAACAGATTATCTGGTTATTATTTCATGGCTGTTTATGGGAGCTTGCTGTGCACAAATTGACTGCCATTTTTTTTTCATTCATGGGATATGGGCTTTGCTGGTTAGGCCAGCATGTATTGCCCGTCTCTAGCTGCCCTTGAGAAGGTGGTGGTGAGCTGCTGCCTTGAACCGCTGCAGTCCATATGGTGCAGGTACACCTACAGTGCTGTTAGGGAGGGAGTTCCAGGATTTTGACCCAGTGACAGTGAAGGCATGGCGATATATTTCCAAGTCAGGATGGTGAGTGACTTGGAGGGCAACTTCCAGGTGGTGGTGCTCCCATCTATCTGCTGCTCTTGTCCTTCTAGATGGTAGTGGTCGGGGGTTTGGAAGGAGCCTTGGTGAAGTCCTGCAGTGCATCTTGTAGATGGTACACACACTGCTGCTACTGTGCGTCGGTGGTGGAGGGGGTGAATGTTTGAGGATGGGGTGGCAATCAAGCGGGGCTGCTTTGCCCTGGATGGTGTCGAGCTTCTTGAGTGTTGTGGGAGCTGTACTCACCCAGGCAAGTGGAGAATATTCCATCACACTCCTGACTTGAGCCTTGTAGGTGGTGGACAGGCTTTGGGGAGAAAGGAGGTGAGTTACTCATTGTGGGATTCCCAGCCTCTGACCTGTTCTTGTAGCCACAGTATTTATATGGCTGGTCCAGTTCCATTTCTGGTCAATGGTAACTGTTTGCAACAGTTTACTTTGTGACAGTGACTACCCTTCAAATAAGTACTTCACTGGCTTTTTGACATCTAGGTTGTGAACGGTGCTATATAAATGTAAGTCTTCCTCCTCCGAGGACTGCAGCAGTTCCAGGTGAAGTTTCCCCCTCCCCCCTCCTCAAAGTAAGTGGGCTCCGGCAGTGAATGTTGGTCTTGAAATTGCCGCCTATGGTTCTGAGATAAAGTTATAAAAAGACCACTGGATAGGAAGTGGGAGAGCCGCCCACTGGCACTTGTTTGCCTCAGTTGCGTTCATGTCTTTCTCCTCTCTTGGGCTGGCCCACCCTTGTCCTGTCGAGGTAGCCATTTGCTAGACCTGATAACGGGAGTTTGTTGTTGGGTGTGGTCACGCCTACAGGTCTGGCAGCTTAGCTGGTAGGCTTGCCCACTCATCCCTTATTGAGTTGGCGTACACACACACACACACACACACTCACTCACTCATGGGCCCCATTGTCACCCCTGGGTTCAGAGCAGTGAGCGAGCCTGACCTTATCAATTGAATGTTGCAGGTCAGAGGTTACATCGAGCGTGCCCGCGCCCTCGTGCCAGGAGAAGCCGGGAGCCGCCAAGGAGACGGTGGCCCGTTTCGCCATGCCTTCCGGACCGCGGACTGAGGAAGCCCCGTCTCATCCGGACCCGGGACACTCCGAGATCGCCCCGCCGCAAGAGGACGTGCTGGAGCCAACACCGTCAGGTGCGTCTTGTGTTCGTGTGCGTACGTCCAGAACTCCGTTCGCTTGTTCGGTCAGGGGTGGCTCGCTCTCACCTCCTGAGTCAGAAGGTCTGGGGGTGGGGGTGGGTTTCGAGTCCCTCCCCAGAGACTTGAGCACAAAATTGAGGCTGACACTCCCTGTGCAGCATTGAGGTCAGGCAATGCTGTCTTTTTAGTCAAGACGTTATATGTAGGCTCCATTTGCCTCATCAGATGGCCATAGAAGGTTGCATGGTGCTATTTTGGAGAAGAACAGGGGAGTTCTCCCCAGTCTCCCGTCCGTTATTTATCCTTCAATCAACGTCACAAAAAAACATTATCTGGCCATTATCACATTGCTCTTTGTGGGAGCTTGCTGTGCACAAATTGGCTGCTGCATTTCCTACATTACAACAGTGACTACACTTCAGAAAGTACCTCATTGGCTGTAATGTGCTTTTGGACATCCTGAGGTTGTGAAAGGCGCTGCTATGTAAATGAAAGTCTCTTTCTTCTTGTGAGGTATTGTATCTAACACCCTCACTTCTCAATATGATCTGGAGATCTTCTGTGCCGCAGCAGACATGATATGCCTACCAGGAAGGTCAGATAGCCTGGGGCTCTTTGCTCTTGAAAAGGCTGAGCAGTGACCTGATAAAGATCATTAAAATTAGGAAGGAATTCACCCATCATAGAGTGATTCATAATAGAGGAATTCACTCTGCTGGCATACCGACAATGTTTGCACTTGTGGGAGAGACTAAAACTAGTGTCATCAATATAAGACAGTCGCTAATAAACCCAATTGGGAATTCGGGAGAATCTTCTTTACCCAGAGAGTGGAAAGAATGTGGAACTCGCTCCCACAGGGAGTGGTTGAGGGGAATAGGCTAGATACACTTAAGGGGCAGCTGGATAAACACATGAGGGAGAGGGGAATAAGCTGATAGGATGGGAGGAGGCTCATGTGAAGCATACACACCAACATGGATGTTTGTTCAGTAAAGTGACCAGTTAGAGGGCTGTAAAATTCCAAGCGGCTGTATTATGTGTCTGAGGACAATTTCAGGTAAATGTTGGGAACTTACTGCCCTGTGTGGTTCCATTGGCCACTGAGACTTATTAATTGAACTGTCGGGTGAGTTGAACCATTGATTAATTAACTCCCTCGGACCCTTGGCCAACAAATTATTGGTGCCAGTTTCCAGTTTGTCTCTTGAACACCCTCTCACTGCTTTTCTCTCTCAGGTCCCAGCGCAGAAACTCCTTTGAGGAGTGAAATCGTGTCGTCTGCCCGTGTTGATCACCTGCAGGTCCTTCATCTCTCTGGACAACCCACACTGGAACACGAGAACCTCTTGGAGTAAGTGCCGGCAGTAACTGAGCTTGGATTACAGCGGCTCGATGGATGTGTGAAATCTGCATCTGGTGGATCGTAGAGTCAGGCATTGCCCCAAATTTAAAATTCCCATCCTCGTGATAAAATTCCCTCCCTGGCCTCGCCTGCCCCTATCTCCGTCACCTCCTCAGGGCCCCACAGGTATCTGCGATCTCTGTGCTCCTCCAATTCTGGCCTCTTGTTCGTCCCTGATTTTAATCACTCCTCCACTGGTGGCTGTGCTTCTACTGCCTGGGGCCTAAGTTCTGGAATTCTCTCCCTAAACTTATCCCGCTTTACAGGAACATTCTAGGGAGGTCTTGTGATGCGGTGGGGGAGTAGTCTCCCTGCCTCTGGGCCAGAAGCTCCAGGTTCGAGTCCTGCTGCAGTACTGATGGCCAAGGAAGGTGCGTTCATGATGTAGTCAAGCAGGTTGATCATCAACTTGTAAACCCTACCAAACACACGCCAATGGCAGGTGGTAAGAGCGGGAGAGATTCTTGGTCAGCCATGTGGTTGAGGGAATTGGAGGCTCTACCCTCACTATCCATAGCTCCAGACTAAAACAAGCATGTAAAGATGTAAAAGCAAAATACTGTGGATGCTGGAAATCTGAAACAAAGGCAAAAATAGCTGGAAAAACTCAGCAGGCCTGACAGCATCTGCGGAGAGGAACACAGTTAACGTTTCGAGTCCGTATGACTCTTCAACAGAACTAAGGAAATGTAGAAATGAGGTGAAATATAAGCTGTTTAAGGGGGGGTGGACAGGTGGAGCTGGATAGGGGGCCAGTGATAGGTGGAGACAAAGAAGAGATTGCCAATGATGTCATAGACAAAAGGACAAAGGGGTGTTGACGGTGGTGATATTAGCTGAGGAATGTGCTAATGATGACATTAAGGGTAGAAAGCAGGACAAGCAAGGGACAGATAGCCCTAGTGGGGGTGGGGTGGAGGGAAGGGATCGAAATAGGCTAAAAGGTGGAGATAAAACAATGGATGGAAATAAATTTAAAAATAATGGAAATAGGAAAGGAAAAATATATTTAAAAAATTATAAATTATTGGAAAAGGGGGGATCAGAAAGGGGGTGAGGATGGAGGAGAGAGTTCATGATCTGAAGTTGTTGAATTCCATATTCAGTCCGGAAGGCTGTAAAGTGCCTAGTCGGAAGATGAGGTGCTGTTCCTCCAGTTTGCGTTGGGCTTCACTGGAACATTGCAGCAGGCCAAGGACGGACATGTGGGCATGAGAGCAGGGTGGAGTGTTGAAATGGCAAGCGACAGGGAGGCCTGGGTCATGCTTGCGGACAGACCGAAGATGTAAAAGTGTATGTTGCCATAGCAACATGGACTCCTTGGGGCGGAGGGTGGTCTGGCTGGCTCAGTTGGCTGGACGGCCGGAGTGGATCGGATTGGTGCCAATAGTATGGGGTTCGATCCCCGTTTAGGCTCGGGGTAGGTTCAGGACCTGCCTCCTGCCCCTACCCCATGGTAGAGGTGATGGGGCTGTGAGGGTAGCAAAGAGGGCAGACAGAGTTAAGATACAGATCAGCCATGAGCTAACCAAATGGGTTCGAGGGGCTGAATGGCCTCTTCCTGTTCCAATGTTCAACACCTGGGCTTCCGCCCGAGGAACAATCATTTCGATGGGGAAGCAGGGAACAGAAGAACGAGGAGCATTATCTGACAAAATTTGACGCAGAGACAAAGAAGTAGGTAAAAAGCTGGTCAGAGAGGTAGCTTTTAACCCTGGCTTAAAGGAGGAGAGTCGGGTAGGGATTGCTGTCATCTTGGAGGGTTGAACAGTTTAGAGGTTGGGAGAAATGATACTAAACAACCGGGAACATTTTCCCCAAGACATGCACATACTGTTTAAAGCTGCCTGGTCTGAATCTCTCCGAGAACCACAGTTGTGGTTTGACTCTGGTAGGGTTTGAAAGTTGTTGGAGATCCTGGCAGGGAGCAAGTTCTCCTTCAAGTGCTTCAGCTTGGTTGGTCATTGCCCCAACTTTTCTCTCCATACAAATCTGAGCTGCTTAACTTCACGACGCATTCATTTTGGAACTGGTGTGGGCTGTTTTGTTAGATTTGGTTGCTGATTTGCCTACATTACTGCTTTTGTAACCGGTCCACCCTGCCTGCGAGGGCGGGGCTGTGGAGCACAGGTAGAGACAGCGAGATTTCACCCGGCCCCCTGAATGTTAAGGGAAGCTCTGGTGTTGGTGCTCCGGGCAGTCGGTTTACCGGGAAAGAGGGGGGTGGAATGTCGAATTAAACCAGGAATTCGACTTCAGCCGCCGCGGAACTTTTAGTTCTCTCCCCAATTCACTTGGCCCCTCTGCCTGACTACGGGGAGTGATGCTGAGATACGACGCCTGATCTCTGCTTCTCCCCATCCAAATGATTGTCCCTTGGGCATAAGCCCAGATGTTGAGCACTGGAACAGGAGGAGGCCATTCAGCCCCTTGAACCTAACCTATTTAGTTAGCTCGCGGCTGATCTGTATCTTAACTCTGTCGACCCTCTTTTTGCTACTGGGCCCACAATCCCCTCGCCTAACGAGGAGACAAGGCACGGGCCACGGGCTAATTTGACCAGAGTGTGCATCACGGCAGAGATGGTCCTGCCGTCTTGGCTCAAACCGGCGAATTAAACACGGTCCGGATGTTTAGCCTGAGTCTAGCCTCTTGTCTGAGGCGGTGGGGTAGATTGTGTGCCTGCAAAGCAGGAGTCACCGAGCTGTCAGGACTATAGTAGTGGATTTACTGTACGTGAGATACCCAATCACAGGCCCTCTTCTCGTTTCTCCACGCCGTGAAGTCCTGGGGCTTTCCTCTTCAGAGCTACTAAGAGCCTCCCATTTTTTTAGGCTTCAGTGAGCAATGTGACTGAGGAAAAGAACTCTTGTGGTGGTTTCCTGCTTCCTGCTTCCTTCCTCCTGTGTGCTTAAAGGAAACACAAGTCCCCTTCCCAAAGGATCCTCCGCCCGGAAGCAGCCGCTGCCCCTCGAGGTTCCAGCTCCTTCACCTTCGTCATCACTGAGAATTCACTGCTTCCTCCATTGGCGCTGGCTCGTTACCTTGAGCTGGGGGACCCTTACCTGAAGCTGCGGAGACTTGCCAAAGGTCAGAGTTGACCACACCCTGAGGTTTCGAATGACCCTGCTCCCCTGACTGGTTTTACAGATTTCAGCTCCACTGATGCAAAATTGAGGCCCTCCAAATTGGGCCAGTAGTCAAAACCGGCCACTGATTGGCTAATTACCGCTTTAAACCACCGTGCAGTCTCATCATTACCCTGCTCCCCCCACCCCCGTCCACAATGACTTTTACACTGAACCGTTGCTTTGCCAACCTGGTTCAAAGGTCGTGCTTGTGCTCAAACAAACAGAAAATTCTGGAAAAACTCAGCCAGCCTGATCGCATCTGTGGAGAGAGAAACAGAGTTAACGTTTCGAGTCCGTATGACCCTTCAGAGCTACAGAGAAGTAGAAATAGGACGATATTTATACTGTTTAAGGGGGGGGTGGAGCAGGTGAAGTTGGATAGAAGGTCAGTGATAGGCCGGGGCTAAGGAGAGATTGACAAAGATGTCATGAACTAAAGGACAAAGGGGGTGTTAATGGTAGTGGTCACGGGGAAAGGGGGGTGTTAATGGTAGTGGTCACGGGGAAAGGGGGGTGTTAATGGTAGTGGTCACGGGGAAAGGGGGGTGTTAATGGTAGTGGTCAGGGGGAAAGGGGGGTGTTAATGGTAGTGGTCACGGGGAAAGGGGGGTGTTAATGGTAGTGGTCAGGGGGAAAGGGGGGTGTTAATGGTAGTGGTCAGGGGTAAAGGAGGTGTTGATAGTGGCAAAGGTAAGAAAGCAGAATGTGATAATAGCAGGATATGGGTAAGCACTCTGGAAAGAACATGAACAAGTGAGAGATGGCCCTTGTAGGGGTGGGGCGGGGGGAGGGGACGGTGGTTGGGAAAAAGGGTGGAAAAGAGGATAAAACAATGAATAAAAATGAATTAAAAATAAAAATTTAATATAAAAATAAAAGAAGTGGATTAAAAATAAAGATGAATTTTTTTCAAAAGGGATTAAAAAGGGGTAAAGTTAGAGGTGAGAGTTCATGGTCTGAAGTTGTTGAACTCAATATTAAGTCCGGAAGGCTGTAAAGTGCCTGGTCGGAAGATGAGGTGCTGTTCCTCCAGTTTGCGTTGAGCTTCACTGGAACATTGCAGCAGGCCAAGGACGGACATGTGGGCAAGAGAACAGGGTGGAGTGTTGAAATGGCAAGCGACAGGGAGGTCTGGGTCATGCTTGCGGACAGACCGAAGGTGTTCCGCAAAGCGGTCACCCAGTCTGCGTTTAGTCTCCCTGATGTAAAAGGGACTACATTGGGAGCAGCGAATGCAGTAGACCAAATTGAAGGAGGTGCAAGTGAAGTGTTACTTCACCTGAAAGGAGGCTTTGGGACCTTGGACAGTGAGTAGGGAGGAGGTAAAGGAGCAGGTGTTGCACCTTCTGCGATTGCATGGGAAGGTGCAGTGGGAAAGGGGTGAGGTGTTGGGGGTGGTGGAGGAGTGGATCAGGGTGTAGCGGAGGGAACGGTCCCTACGGAATGCTGACAGGAATTGATATGTTTCTCCAGGTCCAGGCGAGAGAATGAACCGGCACCGAAACAGTTGTCGATGTACCGATAAAAGAATTGTGGGAGGGGGGCCTTGGTAGGACTGGAACAAAGGAATGTTCCACATACCCCACAAAGAGACAGGCATAACTGGGGCCCATGAGGGTACCCATAGCCACACCTTTTTATTTGGAGGAAATGAGACAAGTTTAAGGAGAAATTGTTCAGTGGGTGAACAAGTTCAGCCAACCGGAGGAGAGTGGCGGTGGATAGGGATTGTTTGGGCCTCTGTTCAAGGTTGAATTATTGCTTGTGCTTCCAGGTCGATGTCAAGGGCCCAATTGGAGGACGCTGGTTTGGGGCAGTGCTGAGGGAGGTTAGGGTGAGATGTTAAACCAAGAACTTTGGGTGTGTGCGTGAGACTGTGTTTGGTGGGAGGTTGTGAGAGAGAGAGAGAGAGAGAGAGAGACAGACGGTGGGTCGAACATTTTCCAGTTATGATGGCTTCCTTGAGACTTTGTTGTAACCAAGTACACATCTGCGTCACAGATTTTACGATCCGTAGCTCCATGTTGTCTCTGTGATTATTCTGAAACTGCAGATAAAAAGGAGCAGGAAAAATCCTTTGATTTATTAATGTTGAGGTTATTTGCCGCAGAGTGCAGGATGATTCATTCCCAGTCCATTGTCATCAAACAGCTCCGATTGGCAGTGTAATCGTGCCCTCTCTCTCTTTCCCCGCTCTCTCTCTGGGGCTCCCCTGCCCTCCTCTGTTGGGCTTCCCCCCACCCCCACCAGTTGGACTCCCTCCTCACCCTGCCCCACTTTGCACGCGTGTCTCTCTCTCTATCTCTCCCTCTAATTTCTGTAAATTATGACGGTTGAGTTGAAGGGGTGTTCAGTGAGTAACGTGTTCCTGGGAGATTGCTGTTGCTACAATATTGCTGTGAATAATATTCCCTGTTCCTCCTCACGCCTACATCCCCTACGCCGATGTGTACAGTGCTTGCTGCTGCTCGAATAGGGTGTGTGACCGGACTGTTTATTGTTTGGTTGAAGAACTGAGTTGCTGGATTTTGATTACCATAGGGAGATCCAGATTAACTGTCTGAGTGCTGAATCCAATTACTTGGATGTATTTTGACCAAAGAAGACCTCTTCTTATGTTTCCACGTAGTCATACTCATGTAATCATACCTTACAGGTAATGTTCCAGACATCACCGTCCCTGGGTATGTCCTGTCTCACCAGCAGGACAGACCCAGCAGAGGTGGCGGCATAGTGGTATATCGTCAGAGGGAGTTGATCTGGAGATCCTCACATCGACTCCGGACGCCATGATGTCTCATGGCATCAGGTCAAACATGGGCAAGGAAACCCCCTGCTGATTACCACATAACACTCTCCCCTCCCCCACTTCGCTGATGAATCAGTGCTTCTCCATGTTGATCATCACTTGGAGGAAGCACTGAGGGTGGCAAGGGTGCAGAATGTACTCTGGGTGGGGGACTTCAATGTCCATCACTGATAGTGGCTCGGTAGCACCACTACTGACCGAGCTGGCCGAGTCCTAAAGGACATCGCTGCTAGACTGGGTCTGCGACAGGTGGTGAGGGAACCAACAAGAGGGAAAAACATACTTGACCTCACCCTCACCAGCCTGCCTGCTGCAGATGCATCTGTCCATGACAGTATCGGTAAGAATGACCGCCTCTCAGTCCTTGTGGAGATGGAGTCTCACCTTCACACTGAGGATACCCTCCATCGTGTTGTGTGGCACTACCACTGTGCTAAATGGGATAGATTTCGAATAGATCTAGCAACTCAAGACTGGGCAACCTTGTGGTGCTGTGGGCCACCAGCAACAGCAGAATTGTAAACAAACACAATCTGTAACCTCATGGCCTGGCATATGCCCCACTCTACCATTACCACCAAGCCAGGGAATCAACCCTGGTTCAATGAAGAGTGCAGGAGGGCATGCCAGGAGTAGCACCAGATGTACCTAAAAATGAGGTGTCAACCTGGTGAAGCTATAACACAGGACTACTTGTGTGCCAAACAGCATAAGCAGCAAGTGACAGACAGAGCTAAGTGATCCCATAACCGACGGATCAGATCTAAGCTCTGCAGTCCTGCCACATCCAGGCGTGAATGGTGGTGGCCAATTAAACAACTCACTGGAGGAGAAGGCTCCACAAATATCCCCATCCTCAATGATGGAGGAGCCCAGCACATCAGTGGAAAAGATAAGGTTGAAGCGTTTGCTACAATCTTCAGCCAGAAGTGCCGAGTGGATGATCCATCTTGGCCTCCTCCGGAGGACCCCAGCATCACAGATGCCAGTCTTCAGCCAATTTGATTCACTCCACGTGATATCAAGAAATGGCTGAAGGCACTGGATACTGCAAAGGCTATGGGCCCTGACCATATTCCAGAAATAGTACTGAAGATTGTGCGCCAGAACTTGCCGTGCCCCTAGCCAAGCTGTTCCAGTACAACACTGGCATCTACCCGGCCAAGTGGAAAATTGCCAGGCATGTCCTGTACACAAAAAGCAGGACAAATCCAACCTGGCCAATTACCGCCCCATCAGCCTACTCTCCATCATCAGGGTCATCAACAGTGCTATCAAGTGGCACTTGCTTAGCGAGAACCAGCTCACTGACACCCAGTTTGGGTTCCGCCAGGGCCACTCAGCTCCTGACCTCATTACAGCCTTGGTTCAAACATGGACAAAAGAGCTGAAATCCTGAGGTGAGGTGAGAGTGACTGCCCTTGACACCAAGGCAGCATTTAACCGAGTGTGGCATCAAGAAGCCCTAGTAAAACTGGAGTCAATGGGGATCGGGGGGGGATCTCTCTGCTGGTTGGAGTCATACCTAGCACAAAGGAAGATGGTTGTGGTTGTTGGAGGTCAGTCATCTCAGCTCCAGGATGTCACTGTAGGAGTTCCTCAGGGTAGTGTCCTCGGCCCAACCATCTTCAGCTGCTTCATCAATGACCTTCCTTCCATCATAAGGTCAGAAGTGGGGATGTTCGCTGATGATTGCACAATGTTCAGCACTATTCGCAACTCAGATACTGAAGCAGCCCATGCCCAAATGCAGCAAGACCCGGATAATATCCAGGCTTGGGCTGACAAATAGCAAGTAACATTCGTGCCTCACAAGTGCCAGGCAATGACCATCTCCAACAAGAGAGAATCTAACCATCTCCACTTAACGTTCAATGCCATTAACATTGCTGAATCCCCCACTATCAATATCCTGGGGGTTACCATTGACCAGAAACGGAACTGGACTAACCATATAAATACTGTGGCTACAAGAGCAGGTCAGAGGCTGGGAATCCTGTGGCAAGTAACTCACCTCCTGACTCCCTAAAGCCTGTCCATCATCTACAAGGCACAAGTCAGGAGTGTGATGGAATACTCTCCACTTGCCTGGATGAGCACAGCTCCCACAACACTCAAGAAGCTTGACACCATCCAGGACAAAGCAGCCCATTTGATTGGCACCACATCCACAAACATTCATTCCCTCCATCACCGACACACAGTAGCAGCAGTGTGTACCATCTACAATATGCACTGCAGGAACTCACCAAGGCTTCTAAGACAGCACCTTCCAAACCTGCAACCTCTGGCACCTAGAAGGACAAGGGCAGCAGACACATGGGAACACCACCACCTGGAAGTTCCCCTCCAAGCCACTCACCATCCTGACTTGGAAATATATCCCCGTTCCTTCACTGTCGCTGGGTCAAAATCCTGGAACTCCCTCCCTAACCGCACTGTGGGTGTACCTACAGCACACGGACTGCAGCGGTTCAAGAAGGCAGCTCACACCACCTTCTCAAGGGGAAATTAGGGATGGGCAATAAATGCTGGCCCAGCCAGCAAAGCCCACATCCCGTGAATGAATAAGAAAAGACATAAGGCGATATTGGCACTAATGACTTAAAAGTTGATTTTGCAAAAGGACTGAAAGTTAGAGAGACAGAAAGGTTCAGCGAAGGAATTCTCGAGCTTAGGGCCCAGGCACGGCCACCAATGGTGGAACGATTAAAATTGGGATGAGGCTGGAATTGGAGGAATGCAGCCTTTTTTTTGGCGGGGGCTGGGGTGGGGGTGGTTGTCCTGTTGGAGAATGCAGAGATAGGGAAGGGCGAGGCCATGGAGGGATTTGAAAATGAGGACGAGGGGTTTAAAATTGGCTCCTGATCCACAAGCGCAGGGGTGATGGGTGAATGGGACTTGGTCCGAGTTAGGATACGGGGCAGCAGTTTCTAGAAGGTGAAAGAAAGAGGGTGAAAGTCCGGACCGGAGTGCGTTGGAATAGTCAATTGTAGAGGTAACAAAGGCATGGGTGAGGGTTTCAGCAGCAGATGAGCTGATGGGGGCAGGTTGAGTGACATGACAGAGCTGGAATGTGGGATTGGAAGCTCTGCTCAGGGTCTAATAGGATGCTGGGGTGGGCTCAGCCTGGTTGTGCCTCAGACAGTCACCATGCTGAGGGATGGAGTTGGTGACGAGGCACAGTCTGTGGTGGGGACCAAACACGATGGCTTCAGTCTTCCCGATATTTGGGAAAAGCGGGAGCGGAAGGAGGGGGTGGAAAAAAGAAAGAGTCTGGAAGGAGGAGGGAATGAAATCTCACAAGGAATGATGGTTCAAGGCAAGATGGAGGCGATGACGGGGATGACAATGGAAACAAAAGCTGTTCCTCGAGGAGGGGATATGGTCACAGCTGAATAGAGGGGGCTGGGGGGTGGTGTGGGTGCAGAAAACATGGGAAAGTGGAGCTGGTTGTCCTGGTCTGAGGATGATTGAGACTAATACTGTACATTCTCCTCACGTGTCAGCTCCAAGCCAGTGTGTACCCATGGGGAGCAGGAATCCCGACCGTTTATATTAACCTCCTCCTCTAGCCCAGGTTTTGGTCCCAACACCAACTCCTTTGACCTGCTGTCTATTTGGTGCTTTGATGATATCTCCGTGAAGCACCTGAGGGTGTGGGCTAAAGGCGCTTTCTAAATGCAGATTGCTGTTTGGCGATGTTGAGGTGAATTATAACCACCTCGCGGCACAGATGGAACATTGAAAGTGGGACCTCTTGCTCAGTCCCACACTGGACAGTACTTCCAATGACATAATTTAAAAAAAAAATAATTGGCAGAACGTTGGCTGGACTATTGGGAAGAAGTAAAAGCACTTTTTTTTGTTTTAAATTCATTAATTTGATGGAAACTGCAGCTCGACAGTGTAGGAGCTGAAGGCAGCAGCCGCTTGGGGAGGAGGCAAACAATTGGACGGTTTCTAGCGTCTCTATCACATGACCTCTTGCTGCTGGAGCTCGCGCGCGAATGGTCACCTGACACATCCTCCCGGCATTTCCTTCCTGCCCACTGCCATTTCTTGCAGCTAATCAGAAAGCAGACACACTCTTCGATATCCAATTGGATGATTCTTGGCTGTCAGCCAACTTCTCCCGACTCCGGCGTTGGTCCAATAAACGAAAGTGCTCAAAGAAAATGGAAATAAAGCAAAAAATTTCCCTCTGATTATTTTTTAAAATTTGTTCTGGGCTTTACTGACACCCGTATCCTGGAGATTCGTCTTCCTTTTTGTTGTTGGAGGCATTAGACAAGGTAGCCAAGGAGAAACTCCTTCCATTAGCTGATTGGATAAGGCCAAGGGGACACGGGTTTAAGATTTTGGACGAGATGCAGGGGGAATGTGAGGAAGAACCTCTTCACGCAGCGAGCGGTGATGGCCTGGAACTCGCTGCCCACAAGGGTGAGGGAAGTGGAGGCGATGAATGTTTCAAAGGGAAATTGGATGAGCACCTGAGGGAGATAAAGTTGCAGGGCTACGGGGTTAGACCGGGGGGGCGTGGGACTGACTGGGTCCTTCCACTAGGAGCCGGCATGGACTGAGGGGCCTCGTTCTGTGCCGTAAATGACTGAGGCTCCAGGTTTTTCACCCCCCATACCAAGGCTGGTCTGGCTGTTGAGCTGGTGCAGGTCTGTGCGATAGACCTTGGAGCTGCCTGCCTGGCAGTATTTGGTTATTGAATAATTAACATCTGACTATAATTCACGAATAATGCACTGTCTCTTTTACAGAAGCTCCAACGATGTCATTGATCCATCCCAGGAGACCTTTGGACCAACTCCCATCATTGTTCCTAACAGCCCAACGGAGCGAGCAGGTAAATTAGGTAACTGCAGAGGGGGGAGTGTTAGGCTGTTAATACCCTGGAAAACATGATGCCCTCTTCAGGGTGGCCTTTTTTCCCCCTTTCATTCAAACTTGGAAAACCAGCAATTATTTTCCCCTCTAATTACAACAACATCTTCTATTCGTATAGCATCCCAAGGTGCTTCTACAACTCGGAGTCACAGTTTAAAAATAAGGGGTCGCCCATTTAAGACAGAGTTGAGGACACATTTTTTTTCTGAGGGTCGTGAGTCTTTGGAACTCTCTTCCTCAAAAGGCGGTGGAGGCAGAGTCTTTGAATATTTATAAGGCAGAGCTAGACAGATTCTTGATAAGCAATGGGGTGAAAGGTTATCAGGGGTAAGTGGGACTGTGGAGTGGAGGTTGCAATCAATTCAGCCGTGATCTTATTGAATGGCGCAGCAGGCTTAATTCCTCTTAATTCGAATGTATGTTCATATTGTAAAACAGAGTATGACACTGAGACACAAGGAAATATTGGGTCAGGTGACCTCAAGCTTGGTCAAGGAGATAAGTTTTAAGGAGTGTCTTAAAGGAGGGTAGAGAGGCGGAGAGGCGTAGGGAGGGAATTCCAGAGCTCGGGGCCCAGGCAGCTGAAGGCACGGTCACTTATGGTGGAGCGATTAAAACTGGGGGTGTTCAAGAGGCCAGAATTAGAGGAGTGCAGGTATCTCCAGAGCTGTGGGGTTGGAGGGATAGGTGAGGCCATGGAGGGATTTGAAAACAAGGATGAGAATCTAATTGTCCTGGAGAAGGTGATGGTGAGCTGCTGCCTTAGCCGCTGCAGTCCACTAATTACCTGTGGCGGTTTGATACTGCTGGGTGATTTGTTAGGACATTTCAGAGGGCAGTTAAGAGGAATTATCCAATGAATCCCACTGCCCCTGCTCTTTCCCCCAAAGCCCTGCATGAAACTTCCCTTTCAATTATTTATCCAACTCCTTTTTGAAAGTGACTCCTGAATCTGCTTTCTGCCCTATCAGGCAGTGCGTTCCAGATCACAACAAGATATTTCTGCTTGTCTGGGGAGCCCAGGACTAGGGAGCCATCAATATAAGCTCCAGTAGGGAAATGAGGAGAAACACCTTTGCCCAGTCAGTGGTTAGATTGTGGAACTCATTCCCACAGGGAGTGACTGAGCTGAGTGGTGTCGATACATTTACAGGGAAGCTCAATTTAAAAAGAAAAGGAATGGAAGGATATGTTGATGGGGTGGGAGGAGACTCGTGTGGAGCATGGACCCGTTGGGCTGAATGGCCTCTTCCTGTACTATACACCCTGTGCTTTGTGGAGACTGACTGGGCGTGCAGTTATAATTTCCCCCTTTGATTATTCTCCCCACCTGTCCCACTTCCTGAAGCTGCTCCTCTGCCTGATGTGCGCTTCCGCAGGACCCGTCAGTTCACAGCTCCAGTGGCCATTCCTGTGTAAAACCAGACTGTGAATGTCAGTGGGACATTTGACTGTGATGGGCGTCACAGTTGAGCCTGGTGCTTTGCTTGTGCACAGTTGGTCATTGAGTAGCTAAGGGACCCTGACTAACTTTGAACTTCCCTAGTCCTGGGGCCCAGGGCCAGTGATGTCCTTGCCTCATTCAGGACTAATTAACTCTGCATAGACTGTCCTGTTCCTGCATCTCGGCCCCACACTGCGTGGGTGGGGGGGGGGGGTCAGTTATTAATGGAGCTATCAGGGGCAGTAGTTTTAACTCTGTGTGTTGTTTCTGCCTTTGGGATATTAGTGTGCGGGACACTGGGCATGATTTGAAAGGAAGCAGTACCATAATGGCTCATTCCTATATTTGGTTGAAATTTAAGTAGTCATCCCTTGAATTCCTCGCTATCTTTGTTGTCCTACAGACTAATGGTTAGGTGATGAACTTCATTCAATTAATCTTTGCCAGTTTTTTAACATTGGAATATTGAGGGTGACACTTGTTATAAAGCTTATTTTAGCACAGTTTGTGCTCAACAAGGTTAGGGCTGTACCTATAGGGAACTAGGAAATGCTGTTATTTCCCTCCCTCTACACTGTCCTCATCAAACACTCCCAGGACAGGTACAGCACAGGGTTAGATGCAGAGTAAAGCTTCCTCTACACTGTCCCCATCAAACACTCCCAGGACAGGTACAGCACGGGGTTAGATACAGAGTAAAGCTCCCTCTACACTGTCCCCATCAAACACTCCCAGGACAGGTACAGCACGGGGTTAGATACAGAGTAAAGCTCCCTCTACACTGTCCCCATCAAACACTCCCAGGACAGGTACAGCATGGGGTTAGATACAGAGTAAAGCTCCCTCTACACTGTCCCTATCAAACACTCCCAGGACAGGTAGAGCATGGGGTTAGATACAGAGTAAAGCCCCCTCTACATTGCCTCCCATCAAGCACTCCCAGGACAGGTACAGCATGGGGTTAGATACAGAGTAAAGCTCCCTCTACACTGTCCCCATCAAACACTCCCAGGACAGGTAGAGCATGGGGTTAGATACAGAGTAAAGCCCCCTCTACATTGCCTCCCATCAAGCACTCCCAGGTTAGATAGTGTGTTAGATCAATTGAAATGGTGGGCGGGGAAAAAAATTGTTGCGAGATCTGAAATAAAAACTACCATTGTTGCAAATTCAGAGGAGAAAACAATGTAAGTGTCTGAGCAGAGTAGGAGATGCAAGCTGTGATAAATATTTAACCTCGTTTCTTTCCAGAAGACGAGCCAATGGATACCTCCCTGCCACCTGCAGACACCAACCAATCGAATAAAGGTCCATGTGAAGAGGAAGAGCCAATGGAAATGGACCAGCCTGTGGAGCAGACTGAGCCTACCCACTTCCGGAGCCCACAGTCATCGACACCAGTGTCAGTGACAACTCCCGCTTTTACCACGGGGCCGCTGATGCTTGTGCCATCACTGCCAGATTTATCCCATGTAAGTGCTCAGGCCTACTTTCAGGCTCGGGGCCCGGGATTTGCTGGAAGATGGACATCAGTTTCAGCAGAGGAGTGGGTTGTGAGACATAAATCGCCTCGTTGAAAAGACACTTGATACTGTTAAATACCCATTCTAACTTTCTGTTAAATACCCATTCTAACTTTCTGTTAAATACCCATTCTAACTTTCTGTTAAATACCCATTCTAACTTTCTGTTAAATACCCATTCTAACTTTCTGTTAAATACCCATTCTAACTTTCTGCGGCTGGTTGGGTTTGTATTTGTGGCACAAAATATGGTAATCTCTCGACACTCATGGGCAAGTCGAGGAGAAGCTGCTGCTCTCTGGAAGCTAATGGTGGAATGAGGCACATTGTTTAGGTCAGCAGTTTGTGGCGATTACCAGCACTCTCGAAAAATCTCCCCCTTGCCCCAAATTGTTTGTCTATTTGTGCACTATTGTTGGTGAGCAGTTCAGTTGCCACCAATTCTGGTCCAGAGCTTCAGTGTGTGACTCCCAGTATCAACAGAAGCCATGGCTTCGTTTAGGTTCCGTCCCCTCTAATTGCCTAGACTTTGTCCAGTGCGTTTCCAGGGGGTGAAAGACTTACCCTCCTGGGCCGCATGTTGAAGGTTCCATTCTGGGCACAGCACTTCCAAAACGTTTAGCATCCGTGGAGGGGATTGACAAGATACCAAGGCTTAGAGGGTTAAATTATAAGGACAGGTTGAATAAATCTGGCTTGTATTCCCTTGCAAGGAGTGCGGGGGGTGAACTGATTTGAGTTGTTTAAAATGTTAAGAGGATTCAGCAGGGTAAATACGTAAAAACTATTTCCTCTGGTCTGAACAAAGGGATCTAATCTTAAAATTGGAGCTTGGTTGTTCAGGAGGGAGATCAGCGAGCACTTCTTCCACGTGGAGTAGTGGGGAGGCGATGGTGTAGTGGTAATAACACTGGACAGTAATCCAGAGACCCAGGGTAAGGGTCTGGGGACCCGGCCGATGGTGGAATTTGAATTCAATAAATATCTGGAATTAAAAGTCTAATGATGACCATGAAACCATTGTTGTAAAAACCCATCTGGTTCACTAATGTCCTTTTAGGGAAGGAGATCTGCCATCCTTAACTGGCCTGGTCTACATGTGACTCCAGACCCACACCAATGCGTGATTGGCTCTTAACAATGCCCTCTGAACAAGGGCAATAAATACTAGCCTAGCCAGCGATGCCCACATCCCATGGACGAATTTTTAAAAAAAAAGACTAGTAATCGAGAGACCCAGGGAATGTGGGTTCAAGTTCCAACATGGCAGCTGTTGGAATTTAAATTCAATTAATAAAACCTGGAATTAAAAGCTAGCCTCAGCATGGTGACTATTGTTGATTGTCATAAAAACCCATCTGGTTCATTAATGCCCTTTAGGGAAGGAAATCTGCCGTCCTTACCCGGTCTGGCCTACATGTGACTCCAGACCCACAGTAATGTGGTTGACTCTTAACTGCCCCCTGAAATGGCCGAGCAAGCCACTCAGTTCAAGGGCAATTAGGGATGGGCAACAAATGCTGGCCTTGCCAGCGACGCCCACATCTCATGAAAGAATAAATTTGAAACCCTTTTTCCCTCCCCAAAAGACTGTGGATGCTGGGAGACAGTTGGAGCTTTCAAGTATGAGATTGGTAGATTTTGGTTGGGTCAGGAGGTCAAAGGGGTAAAGGCAAGGAGATAGGGTCGGGGAACAGATCAGCCATAATCCAACTGAATGGTAGAACAGTCTTGAGGGGCTGAACGGCCTCCTCCAGTTCCCATGCACTTTATTTTTTCAGTGTAGTTCTTGTTGTAATTAGATAACATGGCAACCAACTTGTGCAAAGGAAGGTCCTAACATTATCAGTGAAATAAATGGCCAGGTAATCTGTTTTGGGTGTCAGAATGTGGGGGAGAACTCCCCTGCTCTTCGAATTTGAGACCTTTGACATTTACCCAAGTGGCAGATGGAACATTGATTTATTATCTTATCTAAAAGACAGCACCTCTGACAGTGCCGCACTCCCTCAGTGCTACTGTGCCATGGGGCTAGAACCCACAACCTACTAACTTGTAGGCAATATTCTACTTTACTGGGCACCAGTGTTCCTTTGTACAGTATTTGTATATCAGGGTGACATTTTTGTCAGTTACTGATTTCTTTGGCCAGTGAAATATTCACTACAAAACGTTTCTTTTTAAATTTATTTTTGAAGGATATTTTTATACCCACACCAAGCTTGACAGAAAATACCAGCAGCGACGCAGGGATTAAATCCAAACGAGCTCCAACAGGGAATCCCTCAAAGCCGTCCGAGGTATTATCCGACAAGGAGGCGGAGGGAGAGAAGCAAGACCTGGAACGGAAGGGGAGGTCGGACATTGGAACGAAGAAGCAGGATGAGGGGGCGGGAGAGCCCTTTGAGTTGAAGCTGTCCGCTAGCGAATGCCTGCAGCCAATGGAAACGGACGAGAATCCACCCTCGACTGTAGAGGACAGCGAAGCGACACAGATTGAAGAAGGAGCTAGCGCAGAAACTGACGAGGAAGGTCAGTTGGATGAAAGCCGTAGCATTCATCTCCGATTAACGGAGGAGAGCCAAGCGCAGACCCTTCATGTTTCTGAAGCTTCCGCTGAAGATGCTTTTGAAGGAGCTGGTGACGAGCCGGAGGGTAAATATGACGAGGATGAACAGAATGTAGATGAAGCATCGAGTGGAGCCAAGCTATCAGATGAGCCAGCTGTGCCATCACCTCAGTGTCCAGAGCCGTTGAGTCTTCTTCATCGGAGTGCTTCTTCCCAAGGACACGGAGGCTTGCCCAAAGATATTTTAGTGGTGAAAGAAGGAATTGTTAATGAGACTCCAATGGATGAGACAGGGAATGTACCTGGGTGCCTGAGTCTTGATGAAAATGCGACAAAACCACCTCCAAAAGACAAGGGTAATGGGACTGTCCAAGACGCCCCTCTCAACCTTGAAGTTTCTCAAAGCCAAACGCAATCTGCAACACTCCGTGAAGAAACACAGCCGAAGGAAGAAGAGGAACCGATGGAGGAGGAGATCAGTGATTCGTCTGACGTTGGGTTAAAGGAAACCTTCAATGAAGAGAGGACTCCTGTACTTGCAGATCCAGATAGTTCCCAGCCTGAGCGACCTCTTATTACAGGTTCCGAACATTTGGAAAACAAAGACCTTTGCACTGAGGAAGAAGATGCTCCAGAGAGCGGGGAAGGCGTTGGCGACAGTCCACCGGAAGATGACAAACTGATTGTCGCTGCACAACAGAAACCGATGGAAAAGGTTCCAGAATCGCCTGAGAAAATCTGCCTGGTGTCTTCAGGAAACCAGGAAGGCCCTACAGCCAACTCTCAACTGCTGCCTTCACACGGTGGTGAGGTAGCAGACCCTGGAAAGGAACTTCAGGCAGAGTTGGTCATCAAGATGCAAGCTGAAGATCAGAAGGCCTTTAAGGAACAGAAGAACTTGGACAGCCCGAATGAAGGAACTCCAGAACAAGAGCCAAAAAACCTGGGAGGACAGAACCACCAACAGGAGGTCGAGGAATTACCCAAGCCCAGTAGCGTTGACCAGTCGATGGGAACCCCAAAGCCACAGGAAAGGAGTCACTTGGAACCTGACGTGCAGATCCTGAACAAAGGAGCCCCGGATCTTCAACAGTCCGAGCAGTCAGCGAAGAGCCTTCTGGACAGTTCTAGCGGTGAGTACTCCAGTAAGGTCCGAGTTAGTGATGACAATGTTAGAATAATGGATTGAAGGCAGGAGAAAAGTATTTACTTTGCTGAAAAGTCAGAGTCAAGACTAGTAGGGGTAGTGGAAAGTCAGAGAAGGCGAGGTAAATCCAGATCCATAATGGATGGAGATTGTAGAGAGGCAAGAAAAAGTGACGGAGATAGCATCAACCCTCTCGCGCTCTCTTCCCTCCTCACCGGGCACCACCACCACCCAGCAAAGGAGAAGAGACGGTAATCACTCACTCTGGGAGATTGGAGCTCTTGTCAGCGTGAGTTGCTGGAGGAGTAGGATGTCTTGTGCAGCAGGTGGACAACCTTTCTACCATTGGGAGACCAAACCCCACATTCTCAGAAGCTGTGGCATTGGGTGCAGAATCTATTCCATCTGCTGGGTGGGTGAACCTGTTTGTGGAGCTGAGGTGTAGAGATGAGATGAAGTCCCACGTTTGATTAACAACCTCGTGTTGAGTTGACTGATTTCTGCTGTGGAGCAGCTGGTGCTATAATGGCCTCTGCATTTTAGTGCAAGGAAGGGGAAGTAAGCTATCATTTCTGATGTAGAGAAAAAGGTCGGGGGAGGGGGTGTGTGGATATTGGGTGAGACCATGATTGCCTCCGATGGGCTTGCTGGTGGCACAATTCTAACTTAACCCGTCTCAATGGAGACCAATATTGGGTGGGATCTAAAACCAGTGCTCCACCCGATCCTTTGGGTTAGCTGCCTAGCGTTTTGGTTAAATTGCATCACCTCCCACCACCCCTGGCAGCGTCTATGCTCACCTATGCAGAATGGCGAAATAATTAGGTATCTGAGACACTGGGGCCAAGACTCCTCTTCAGGTGAGAATCTTTAGGGAGTGGGCAAGGAGGCAGGTTGCTTGGCGAGAGATGTGTTGTTTAGGTGGACCCCCATGGAGCTAAAATAAGGAACAGCAAAAGAGAAGTTTAAAAATATTTGAGGGAGTGATGGACACTTTAGGCTGGTTCAGTTACTGCCATTAATGGTGTATTTCTTTCTTTATGTCGAGTTGTGAATCTTTGGTGTTGTGTTGTTTTTCCTCCAGAAATCCCATTTCACTTCACACTACCTAAAGAAGGTGATGTTATCCAGCCCATAACCAGTGGTACCCCACCCCTGATTGGCAAGTTGAAGCAAGGTCCAAGGCACAGCACTCCTATTGGTAGGTTCCACGAGTTGCCTGGTCTAACAGTATTTACAGCGCAGTCATTTGGCCCAACTGCTCTATGTTGGCAATTATACTCCACACGAACCTCCTCTCATCCCTCTTTATTGTAGCCGATCGGCACACCTATTCCTTCCTCATAGTTTTCCAAGCTTCCCCTCAAATATATCTATACTGTTCTCTTCAACCGCTCTCTGGTAGCGAGTTCCACATTCTCCCCAACTCTCTGGGTAAAGAAGTTTCTCCTGAATTCCCCGATTTGGATTTATTAGTGACTGTATTATATGGATGGCCTCCAGGAGGGGAAACATCATCTCGACGTCCATCCTGTTGAACCCACCTCGCATTCCAGGGCACTGGGGGGAGGGGGGGATCTCCCCTGCTGCTCTTTGAAATAGTGGCTATGGGATCTTTGGTGTCCATCTGATGGGCCCTCGTTTTGACATCTGAGCACCCCCTCAGTGCTATGTTGAGACTGTTAGCCTAGGTTCTGTACTCAAGTCTCTGAGGTAGGACTTGAACCCCCCCCAACAACCTTCTGACCACAGAGGCTGACACAATGACGACGTCACGTTTTAGCTTATGGGTTTTGTTTGAGGTGTTAAAACTTCATTGCAAGGAGGAGAAGAAACATGCCTTCAGCCCCAGTAGCTGTTTGTGTTCACTACAGCACCTGATGCCAAGTCGGTGAAACGTCACATCATGGGGAGATGCTGAGATCAAATATAATTCTTTTAATTTCTCCATTATTTTGCTGCACAGAACTTGAAGATCGCGCCATGGCAACTGCTGATGTCACACCAGAGAATGCCATGGGAGCTAGTGATGTTGCAGTGGAGGAAAGTGAGCAAGGAACCTCCAGTCCTGAGTCTCTCGCTACCTCAGCAACTGATGGCAAACTCTGTCTGCGAATGCGGCTGGAGACTCCAGTCCAGGAAGAGGGTAACCACTCCGCCGTCTTCAGTCTGGAAAGTAAGACCACGGGGAAAACATCAGCACGCGTTTATTCGTTTGTTTCTTTTCATCTTTAATCCCTGACCCCCTCTGCTGGAGGCCACCCCTCCCCTCTCCAATTCCGGTTGAATAGACCCTGGTCACCTGTTGCGAGAAACCAATCAGGACACTTTGCAAGAATGCTATTATAAAGGGAAAACATCAATTTATACTGTATGAGAAGAGAGTGCTGATTGATTGATTGGCAGGTGGACTCTGGTAGAGGCATTGCCATTGAGAAATGCACCAATTGATGGTAACTGATAATTAACTGCCAAGCATTGTTTGAAATTTAAACCAGGCAGCTTGACCTGTGTGTGCATGTGCATGTGCACACAGACAGGTCAAGGCATTGGCCTGAGGAATGAACCGGCGAATGGCCGTCACTGATTTTGTTTAGCTGAAACAGGTGCAATGTGTCTACGTGTTCTTTCTTGACCAATTGCCGAGTAAGCGCCAACAGGCAGCTCGACTATGGAGGGCATCCCTGATAACCCAGACCTGCCCTCACCTGACCTCTTTGCACAGGGACATGAACGCACACGCATACGCGTGCAGATACACAGGCATGCAGGCACGCATGCATGCAAAACCGAGGAGAGGCTGAAAGGGTTGAACTAAGTATCCCTCCTCACATGTAGCCTTTCCTCTGGGCTGAGAGAGGTTTAAAATTCTCCCTCAGTGAAGAAAATGTGGTGTTTAATTTTTTTAAGAGCTTGCAGCTGTTTTGGCTGATGTGACATTTTATCATAAACTTTCTCAAATCTCCATTGGGAGAGGAAAGATCACCATCTCTCCTTTCCTACTGGGAGTTGTTGACTTCATTTATGGTCATGGGTTTTTGATGCGCAGAAGTCAGTACAAGGCATTCTGACTGTTTGTTTGGCTTTCGAGAAAATGGATGTGGTGTCTTTTAACTGGCTTCGTTGCTCAGTTATTGGATGTGGAGTCTGTCCGTACAATGTTCCTGTTGTGCTGTGTTTTGGTTCCCCTCTCTCTCTCTCTCTTTTTCTCTCTCTCTTTCTCTCTCTCTCTCTTTTCTCTCTTTTTCTCTCTCTCTTTTTCTTTCTCTCTTTTTCTCTCTCTCTCTCTTTTTCTCTCTTTTTCTCTTTCTCTCTCTCTCTCCCTCCCCCCCACCCCCGGCCCTCGCTGTGGTAATATTTAATTCCTGAGTCAGTCTAACGTTTTGTGCAGAATAATATTTGCCCTTTTTTCTCTTTGCAGAGCCTGTTCTGGCAGGAGTACAAACATCTGTTGCTGAGGCGGTTGCCAGGTAACGGGGTCTTTCCAATATCGCACTCTGCTCGTGTAACAATTGTCCAGTTATTTTACCCCTCATCATCATCAACTCTGTTCACAGAAAACCAGTTTCCAATCTTTTTATTTTTTGTCAGATGGAAGAATGTTTGATTTTTGTGACACTTTTTTTTTAAGTCTATACAGATTGCATTTATTTCCATTATCTTGTTTCTGGACTCTGTTCCCTTGTTACCCTGCGGTCAACCAGACAAAGAGTTGCACAGAAACAGGCTACTTGGCCCGGCTGATCCATGCTCCCCCTGAGTCGCCTCCAGCTTCATCTCGCCCTATCACCACATCCTTCTGTTTCTCTCTCTCTCTCCCTCACGTGTTTATCCAGCTTTCCCTTAAATGCATCCATACCAGCAAGTTCCACATTCTCCCCACTCTCTGGGCAAAGAAGTTTCTCCTGAATCCCCCGATTGGGTTTATTAGTGACTGTCTTGTATTTATGGACCCAAGTTTCGTCCCTCACCCCCCGCCCAGAAGTAGAAACGTTTCTATGTCTACCCCATCGAACCACTTTCATAATTTTCATCAGAAAGTTCTGATGAAGAGTCATACGGACTCGAAACGTTAACTGTGTTCCTCTCCGCAGATGCTGTCAGACCTGCTGAGTTTTTCCAGCCAGTTTTATTTTTGTTTCATCGTTTTAAGACTTGTTTTGGGTCACCTGTCAGCCCGCTTTCTTCCGTTCCATTCGATCCTTCCCGATTGATACATCCTCTCGGTTCTCAGTATCATCCGTGTAAATCTATTTTTAACCCTCTCCAGTGCCCCCATATTCTTTTTAATAACATGGAGACCAGAACTGTTCAGTGACCCAGCTGTGGCGTCATCAAGGTTTCAAACAAGTTCAACTCCCACTTCTCAGCTCTGAGGAAGAGTCACGCGGAACTGGAGACGTTAACTCTGTTTTTCCCTCTCCGCAGAGAGACCCAAGTTTCTCCGGCATTTCCTGTTTTTGTTTCAGATTTCCCGCATCCTCAGTGTTTTGCTTTTTATTCCCTGCTTTTCAGTTCCATCCCTCTGGCCCCATTGCTGGGGTTTGTTTGTCTAATGAGCTCATTAACCTTATTAAGCTTAATTCTGTATTGTGTTCCGTGAAAATAGATCCCTTTTCCCCCATTCGCCACTAACCACACCGCGTCCTCAGCCCAGCAGTGATTATTGTTTCGAAGTTCAGTCACAAGATCTTTATGGTCTCTAAGTATTTATTTAGAGACAGTTTATAGACTGTAAAGTTTCTCCCATTTCTTGGATCTGTGGAGGTGGTGTCTAGTAATTTTTCTCTAGAATTCCTTCATGTCCCAGATGGCCGTATCTGTGCCTGGTGCATCCTGCCACTTGAATCAAGCTTTTTATCACCTTTCTACCCACCCCCCACCCCCCCCGCACCCCCACCGCCTAACCAGACACCCCCACTTTACTATTAACTCCCCACTTGCCGCGGCATCTATTTATTTCACGACAGCTGTGCACAGCACCTTGTGACATTTTAATCACCATGATGGGCTATATAAACGCACCCTGTTGTTGGACACTCCCACGTCAGAGCGAGTGGGACCGCCCTTCCCTCACCTGTTCTGGGTCACATCGACACAAGTGGGGCGTTTATTAAGGAAAGGACTTGCGTTTTACACAGAGTCTTTCGCAACCTCCTGGATGTGCGTTTCCAGCCAGCTGAGCGTTTTAAAAGCGCGGTCGCTGGTCGTAATCCAGGAAAAGCTGCGGCCGGTTGGAGCACAGCAAGGTCTCACGGGTGGCCTTGCAATAGTGCCCCGGGTAATCAAATAAGAGGGAGATAAATTTATCAGATAATCTCGGTTTTGTAGTGATATTGATGCTGAATTAACATTGCTCCGGACTCCAGGGGAGAACTCCCTCCCGTTTCTTCAGAATAGGGTCACGGATTCTTTTACCCCCCCACCACCCGAGGGGTCAGATGGGGTCTCGGTTTAACGTTTTGCCTGAAAGACGGCACCTCCGACAGTGCAGCACTCCCTCGGTATCGCACTGGTAATGTCAGCCTAGAGTAAGTCCTTGGGTCTCTTGGAGCAGGACTTGAACCCACCACCTTCCGATTTCCGAGGTTACAGCTCAGCCAAGGCTGACACTGGGTGAGGGGCCGAATGGCCTCCCTCTCCCCTAAATGCCTTGCGATTTCCCGAGTGCGACCAGTTCAAGGTGTAAATATTAGTTTAAAGGTTGGAGCAGCAGCTTGAAGCGGTTTCTCTATGAAAGTGGGGCCGGACTGATTGGCAGTGCGTAACTCTTGGCCGTTTCTCCTTTTGCAGTGCAGCGAAAAGCCAATCTGTGTTCAGCCGGGTCTGTGAGGTGAGACGAGAGACAGATGCGAAAGAGCAGGATGAGGCCACCACCCCGTTTAGGTAATTTTCATTTATTTGGTTGATGTGGGTTTGAGGGGGGGAGTGAGGGGGTGTGGTGGTGGTGGTGGTGGTGGTGGGGAGGGGGTGGGGGGTGGAGAGTGCCTCTTGCTTCCTTGTGCATTCCTCTGACCAAAACGTTGGGCTTGAGAGCTTCCCAGTTACTGCAGCCAAGACCAGTGCGGGCTGTATATGGCTGCACGCTGTTGTCCTTGCTGGACTGGCAATGGATCATAAGGCCCGGGCTTCCCTGTTGACACTCTTCCTGTCTGTCAATGGGGCAGGATCCATGTGTATTGGGTTGTGACGGGCCACATCTGGTTTTTCAGCTTAAATACCGAGGCTTATATTTAGCTGAACAACAACTTGTGTATTGCTGAGAAAAAGAGACATGCTGTCAAAACATTCGGTCTTGCACTCATCAGGACAGACACAAGAGTACCAAATTTCAAAGGGTGCAGCAACTTTTATGGCATGAGAAAAGGGTATTGATTGATTGCTCTCTCTGAAATGTGATATTCTTGTGTCTGTCCTGATAATACAAGACTAAAAGCTTCAACAGCATGTCACATTTTTCAGCAATAGCTGAAATCTCTTGTTTTAATTCATTCCGGGGATGTGGGCTTCGCTGGCTGTGCCGGCATTTATTGCCCATCCCTAATTGCCCTTGAGAAGGTGGTGGTGAGCTGCCTTGAACCGCTGCAGTCCATGTGGTGTAGGTACACCCACAGTGCTGTTAGGGAGGGAGTTCCAGGATTTTGACCCAGCGACAGGGAAGGAACAGCCGATATATTTCCAAGTCAGGATGGTGAGTGGCTTTGAAGAGGAACTTCCAGGTGGTGGTGTTCCCATCTACCTGCTACCCTTGTCCTTCCAGATGGTAGAGGTCGTGGGTTTGGAAGGTGCTGTCTAAGGAGCCTTGGTGAGTTTCTGCAGTGCATCTTGCAGATGGTACACACTGCTGTTACTGTGCGTCGGTGGTAGAGGGAGTGAATGTTTGGATGTGCCAATCAAGTGCTTTGTCCTGAATGATGTCAAGCTTCTTGAGTACTGGTGGAGCTGCCCTCATCCAGGCAAGTGGAGAGTATTCCATCACACTCCTGACTTGTGCCTTGTAGATGGTGGACAGGCTTTGAGAGTCAGGAGGTGAACTACTCACTGCAGAATTCCTAGCCTCTGACCTGCTCTTGCAGCCACAGTATTTATATGGCTAGTCCAGTTCCGTTTCTGGTCAATAGAAACTCCCAGTATGTCTTTGAATGTCATAGGGAGATGTTTAGATCTCTCTTTTTGGAGATGGTCATTGCCTGGCACTTATGTGGCACGAATGTTACTTGCCACTTGTCTGCCCAAGCCTGGATATTGTCCAGGTCTTGCTGCATTTAGACATGGACTGCTTCAGTATCTGAGGAGTCGCGAATGGTGCTGAACATTGTGCAATCATCAGCGAACATCCCCACTTCTGACCTTATGATGGAAGGAAGGTCATTGATGAAGCAGCTGAAGATGGTTGGGCTGAGGACCCTACCCTGAGGAATTCCTGCAGTGATGTCCTGGAACTGAGATGACTGACCTCCAACAACCACAACTATCTTCCTTTGTGCTAGGTATGACTCCAACCAGTGGAGAGTTTTCCCCCTGATTCCCGTTGGCTCCAGTTTTGCTAGGGCTCCTTGATGCCACACTCAGTCAAATGCGGCCTTGATGTCAAGGACAGTCACTCTCACCTTACCTCAGGATTTCAGCTCTTTTCCATGTTTGAACCAGGGCTGTAATGTGGTCAGGAGCTGAGTGACTCTGCTGGGAACCCAAACTGGGCGTCAGTGAGCAGGTTATTGCTAAGCAAGTGCCGCTTGATAGCACTGTTGATGACCCCTTCCATTACTTTGCTGATGATGGAGAGTAGACTGATGGAGCGGTAATTGGCCGGGTTTGATTTGTCCTGCTTTTTGTGTACAGGACATACCTGGACAATTTTCTATATAGCTGGGTAGATGCCAGTGTTGTAGCTGTACTGGAACAGCGTAGCTAGGGGTGCGGCAAGTTCTGGAGCACAAGTCTTCGGTACTGTTGCTGGAATATTGTCGGGGCCCATAGCCTTTGCAGTATCCAGTGCCATCAGCCATTTCTTGATATCACGTGGACTGAATCGAATTGGCTGAAGACTGGCATCTGTGATGCTGGGGACCTCCGGAGGAGGCCGAGATGGATCATCCACTTGGCACTTCTGGATGAAGATTGTTGCGAATGCTTCAGCCTGATCTTTTGCACTGATGTGCTGGGCTCCCCCATCATTGAGGATGGGGATATTTGTGGAGTCGTCTCCTCCTCCTCCAGCGTTTTAAAGAACCTCTTCTTAAAAAAAAAGAGAGCAAGGCAGAGACATGGAGAAGTTTAGAAAGGGAATTCCAGAGCTTAAGGCCCAGGTCGTCAATGGCGGAGCGATTTTAAAATTAGGGTTGTGCAAGAAAGCAGAAATGGAGGAGCGCCGATGTCTGAGGATTGTGGGGCTGGCGGACATTCCAGAGATATGGAGGGATTTGAAAACAAGAATGAGAATGTTTAACTCGGGTGTTGCCAGACGCAGAAGCCCATGGAAGGCAGTGAGCTCAGCGGTGATGAGTAAACAGGATTTGGCGCGAGTTTGAACAAGGGCAGCAGAATTTTGGATGAGCTCAAGGTTTTGAAGCTAGGAGGGGGCCAAACAGGAGCGTTTTGGAACCCCCTTAAATGGAAGCACCTTACACTGATTAAAAATGTGTAATTTTCAGGAGAAGAAATGTGATTTATTTCAACCTAAACATTTCAGCTGCAGTGTTTAATTAAAACTAAAATGCACAGGCAGTTCAATCCAGACTTTGGAGGTACATTCTAGGTCAAATGGGTAGCGTTGCTATGCAACACTGACGGCACTAATTGAAGGTAAGTTTATTGTGGAAGTAGCTGTAACAGGACACCGTGCACTGGGTTCCTGGACTCCAAACATGAAGGAAGAAGGGGGGAAAAAAAAAATCCTGTTTCCTTTCTTCGGTGGATCAGATTTTGTTGTTTTTTTGATTTAAAACACAAAAAGGGCCTTTACAATCTGACTAAACGCGTTCGATCTCTCTCTCTCTGCTCTGACATGGAACACCCACTGCACACTTGTGTGTCAGCATCTCCAGCACCCAATCAAAGAGCTGAGCAAACATGGCATGTTTTCATTGGCTCTGCCGCTAATACCATATCCGACGTGGAACTTGGCCACACAGACTCCCAGGGCTGACCCAGATTTTGCTTATGTTTATCCCCAGGATGTTGGTTAAGCCAGCGTTTTGTTGCCCGTTCCCCTAATCACCCCTTGAGAGGGTGGTGGTGGGCTGCTAACCAGTCCATGTGGCGTAGGTACCACCCACGGGGATGTCAAGAAGGGAGCTCAAGGGTTTTGTCCCAGTTGACAGCGAATGAAGGGCGATAGTGTTCGAAGTCAGGACGGCGTGGGGCTTTGGAGGGAGGAGGGGGGACATGTTTTGCTGTCGGACATTGGTTTGCATTGCAAGTCGATCTCTGCTGGAGTTAACTGCCAGTGTTTGTGATCCTGCACTGGGGAGCGACGGGATTGTCGGGGGGGTGGGGGGGGGTCGTCTGTGAGCACCCCGACCGCCCCCGCCCCGTGACCCCTGGCTACCACCTTTCCTCCCCCTCCCCCCACCCCCATGTAGCCTTCAGGCACTGGCTCACGTTCCTATCGGCGGTAGCGACCGACGTGTTTTAATTCGCCTTGCTTGACCACGGTTAGGAATTGGTGTTCCTCCAGCCCTACTTGGCTTTTATATTATATTTTTTTTTTTTAAAAAAGGGTGAATGATTAAATTCAATTTTTTTTTTAAATGAATATTTCCTTGTGCCTGAGACTCTGGTGCAGTCCCAGTAACTAACACTTCGAGCCCAAGGCTCCCAGCACTGCCACCTGTAGAGGGGCAGCAGTACTGCAGCTAATCCCCATCAATGAAAGGCAGAATCTGGGCTTTGTAATGATTTTTTGATGCTTTTTCCGGGAACGAGTAAATGCAAACGCTGTCCCCTCTCCCCCACCCCACCCCACCCAAACTTTCACATTTTTGACCCCTCTTTCTGATGGGACTGAGGGAAGGATTGTAAAACCGACCTCTCTGGGCTAGTGAGGGGGGGGGAGTGAGTAAACCACGTGTTGCTCCTTGCGCTGGTTTGTGCCATAAACTGTGCGGTGAGTGTGAGAGTGAGTGTGCGCTTACAGGGCACACCTACAGACACTGTGGCTACGGAGACGGTCTGATTGGCGCGAGTCGGCAAGGCTGTGAATCTTTCCCACAGTCACTCGAACCTGTGCCTCCATGTTGAAATCAGCACCTTTGGGAATGATGACAGGACGAAGGTGGGGGACCAGGCCATTAATCCCCTCCAACCTGTCCTCCTGATCTGTATTTTAACGCCATTTACCAGCCTTGATTCCACAATCCCTGATTACCCTTGGCTGGCAAACATGATTCCACCTATCAATGCTTCAGTTGTTCCTTAGCATAAACAGCCCTTTGTGAGAGAGAGAGAGAGAGAGAGAGAGAGAGAGAGTTCCAGATTTCCACCATCTCTGTGATTAAACGTTTCCTGATCTTCCTCCTGAATGACCTGGCTCTCATTTTAAGATGCTGTCGTCTTGTTCTCGATTGCACCCTCAGGAAAAATAGCTTCTCTGTATCTACCCCTTTGAATCTTTCTAATATTGGAAGCGCCTCGATCAGAAGGAACCCTCCATCTCCCAAACTCGCGCAAATTCGGTCTATGTTTACGCCGCCCCTGACCTCGCCAATTTAACCCTATATCCCCCAGTGTCATTCTTCCGAGTTCACCCTCGAGGCCACAAAATCTTTCCTAGAGTTCAGGCTCTCAGAATCCTGTTAACGTCTTAAACCCCTCGATTAGATCATCCTCTCGATCCTGTACACTCGAGGAACCAGGTTATAAGGAAAACAAAATTGTGGGAGGATAGGAATGTCAAAGTAAGTGCAGGCTTGCCCGCTACCCTCCTCTGCCAGATGCCCATTTTGAGGAGGGTTTTTTTCTTTATTCATATGGTGTGGGCTTCGCTGGCTGGGCCCAGCATTTATTGCCCATCCCTAATTGCCCTTGAGAAGGTGGTGGTGAGCCACCTTCTTGAGCCACTGCAGTCCCTGTGGTGTAGGTACATCCACAGTGCTGTTAGGGAGGGAGTTCCAGGATTTTGACCCAACAATAGTGAAGGAACAGCCGATATATTTCCAAGTCAGGATGGTGAGTGGTTTGCAGGGGAACTTCCAGGTGGTAATATTCCCATCTACCTGCTGCCCTTGTCCTTCTAGATGGTAGAGATCATGGGTTTGGAAGGTGTTCTTGAAGGAGCCTTGGGGAGTTGCTGCAGTGCATCTTGTAGATGGTACACACTGCTGCCACTGTGCGTCAGTGGTGGAGGGAGTGAATGTTGATGGCGATGAATGGGGTGCCAATCAAGCAGGCTGCTTTGTCCTGGATGGTGTTGAGCTTCGAGTGTTGTGGGAGCTACACTCATCCAGGCAAGTGGGGAGTATTCCATCACACTCCTGAGTTGTGCCTTGTAGATGGTGGACAGGCTTTGGGGAGTCAGGAGGTGAGTTACTCGTCACAGGATTCCCAACCTCTGACCTGCTCTTTGTAGGCACAGTATTTATATGGCTGGTTCAGTTCAGTTTATGGAAATGGTAACCCCCCCAGGATGTTGATAGTGGGGGATTCAGGTTTGTGTCCATGTCAGCCCCATGTCTGGGCTGTCATCCTAGAGGTACAGTTTGCTGTAAGCCTGCCCAGGTCAGCCTGTTACTGGTGGAGGTCATCTGGTCTGCAGCCTGCGTATCTGAATCTGTGTAATATGCTCCTCCAAGGAGGAGAGTGGTACACGGCACATTGAAAATAGACCAGACCTAGAGCAGCCTCTGATGATATTGTTGGTTCACCATCTTGTGACGAATGTGGGTCTGAGGAGATTAACCTTTACTAGGGCTGGAGAAAAGTGTTTACTTGAAATTTGGATAGTCATGTTGTGTTTGTTCCTGCATCTTCTGAAGTAAGCTTGATCTTTATGACTGTGCTGATTGTAGGTTCACTCGCAGAGCAGCAAATATTTTACCTTCCTTCCTTTCGCAAACTAAATCTCTAGAGGTCATCGTGAGCCCTGAAAATATGTCTGAGCCAGACAGCTATCTGACCTCGAGATCTGACTGCGTCCTTTTCACATTTACACACAAGCACAGTCTGCGAGGTATTGCCAGATGGGGATCAGGGAGATGAGTTTTGGTTCTGTCCTTACCTAGCCCAGTGTCAGCACTGCCTGGAGACTAATAACTACATGCTGACAGCCTAGCTCCTCCCTTGATCTGTGTAGCCCAGCATCACAACCATAGAAACTTGCCAAATGCCCATTAGGGATGGGCAATAACCTAGCCAGCAACGCCCACATCCTGAGAAGAATAAAGAAGAAAACTCTCCTCAAAATGGGCATGAGGAGGCCATTCAGCCCGACGAGCCTGTGCTGGCTCTTGGATACCCAACTAGTCCCCCTCCTTCCCCTCCGAGCCCGGCAATTCCCCTTGTTCAAGTGTTTATCCAGTTCCCTTTTGACAGTCACTGTTGAATCTGCTCCCACTCCCCTTTCAGGCAGCGCCTTCCAGATCATCACAATCCATTGCGTTTAAACGCACAAATTCTTTTGTGTTTAATCATGTCCCTCTGGTCCCTTTCCAAATTAGTTTTCAGTCTGTGTCCTCGGGTTATCTGTCTGTCTGTCTGTCTGTCTGCCGTGGGAAATGAGGGAAGGATTTACTCATCAAGGGGAACGCCGAGTTTCTGTCTTTCACTCCGGACGCGTTGCTGGTTGTGTTTTTCAGAAGCGAGTCTTACAGCCTCTCCAGCACAGAGGAAGAGACCGATGAAGCTTGTGAAGATCGCAAGGCTTGGCAGCGCCAACAGCGGGCGAAGCAAAAAGCCCGGCGTCACATCCTGGTCACCCAGACTCCGCAAGAGGACGAGGAGGAGGAGGAGGCGGTTGGGGAGACTCCCGAGGAGTCGATGCCGGAATCGAGCGCCGGCAAGCATTTGGCTGGGAGCACCGGAGCAAGCGAGGACGAGGCGATGGAGCTGGACGTGGTGACCTGCGGCCAGGGGCCGGCCGAAGGCTGGGAGGGCAGCGCACGCCAGGCCGGCGAGAGGACCCCGGGGGCCTGCGTGACCTCGCGGGCCCGCCCCGAAGACGAGGAGGCCCCGACGGAGCGGAGGGCAGCCGGAAGCGAGGCGAGAGCGCGGGCCGCGGAGCCCGCTGGGCGCGCCGGCGCCCCCAAGTGTCCGGCAGACTTTGGCGTGATGCACACCGCGACTCAGACCACCAGCAGCGGCACGATCGGCCCCACGCCCGGAGAAAGCAGCAAACTCCCATCTCGGGACGCCATGGTCCAGACGGAAGGGACTGCCGGCAAACCACAGATGCGGTCAAGAAGCACATCCTTCCACGCAAACCAGGGGGCAGACGATCGAGACACAGACTCCCTCCACAGTCAGGTACTCCACCGTTCTCTGGTTTCCTCCCGCGATGTTAGATTTGGAGCGTGTTCTTGCTTGTAAAACCATAACGAGAGAGTCAGCAAGCGAAACCTTTTCAGAATTAGTATCATTGCTGTAACGGCGCCGTCTATAATTCTCTCATCACATCCCTCGGGTTCTCTAACTCCCCCCATTGAAGCCCATCCACCCGGTGCCCAAACTCTCCCGCTCGATGCAGTCGAATTTTGCAGCCATTTCCAAATAATTCACGGCGATTTAAGAGAGAAAAAAAAAGAAAGAAAATTCCTCTAACCTCCGTCTGTCTTTAAACAATTTCCCGCTCCTTTGACCTGTAACTGCGGGCTAGGCTTAACCCCGTGTGGCCCAGTTGATATTTTGTCTCTCTTTTTTGTTTTCCCTCTTTTATAAACGGCTTCGGTGAAGGAGGACGATGAGTTTGAGCTGCCAGCGCCTCCTCCTGGACGGCTGCTGCGGAGACACGTCCGAACCATCCGGGAGGTGCGCACCGTGCTGACCCGCATCACCACTGACGTCTACTACGTAGACGGGAAGGAGGTGGAACGCAAAATAACTGAGGTAAGAGCCTGCCGAGGGGGTGGGGGTGGTGGTGGTGGATTGAGGTGGTGGGGGGGCTGCGGTATGATGGGTAGGTCTATGTTTGGGGTTCGTCTCCAAGGAAGGCAAACGGTGGAAAGCTGTTTGAGTTCAAGCGGTAAAGGCGATGCTGCGTAAGAAATCGGAGTTGGCCATTCGGCCCCTCCAGCCTGCTCCGCCATTCGGTTAAGATCACTGGTTTTCTAGCTCGACTCCACCTTCCTGCCCGAACCCTCCTGTTTCTTGATTCCCTTAGCACTGCAAAAAAAAAAGGCTATCGATCTCCGGCTTGACTATACTCAACAACTGAGCATTTACAGCCTTCTCGTGGAGAGAATTTCAAAGATTTGCGACCCCCCCCCCACCGAAGAAATTTCTCCTCCTCCTCCTCCCGAATCCTAAAAATCCTGAGACCTGTGAGCTGTAGTTCCCGATTCTCCAGCCAAGGGAAGCGACCTCTCAGCATCAGCCCAGTCAAGCCCTCTGGAATAGAATGACATAGAATATATTGTTCTTTTCCAGAAAGCCAGTTGGCGAAGGATGGAACTGGAGCCAATCTTGACACATTTTTAGAAGCAATTATTTGCAGAGCTTTAAGTTACAAGCGAGTACCTCCTTACCCAGCAATCGCTGTTTCAGTCTGTCTCTATTGAAAGGGGCACAAGTGAATTCCCAGTTAATTTTCACCACCTGCTGACTTTTAAACACAATTAATTTACAACGAACATGCCCCACTAGGGGCTGTTTTCCCCTTCTGATTTATTGATTTTGTTCACTGTGAGAGTTTGTAGCACAGAAACAGATCGGAGCTGGTGTATTTGCTGCACATGAGCCTCTTTGCCTTGCCCTCTTCATCTCACCCTATCAGCGCCAGCCTTCAGTTTGTTTGTAACTTTTTTGTTTATGCAGCTTCCGCTTAAACCTACACTCATTTCATTTGTGGTATGTGACCGTTGCTGGCGAGGGCAGCATTTATTGCCCATCCTTGATGGTGCCTGTGAGCTGCTTTCTTGAATTGCCACAGCCCATGTAGTGAAGGAATACCCCAAGAGTTCTGTTTGGGAGGGAGTCCCTGAATCTTGATGATGAAGCTGAGATGCTATCCTCTAGTAATGTAGAAACGTGACAGTGGATTTGTGCAGAGCAGTCTCCCGAAAACAGCAATGAGATAATGACCAGGTAACCTGTTTTAGTGAAGTTGGTTGAGGGATAAATATTGGCCATGGCACAGGGGAGAACTCCCCTGCTCTTCTAAAAAAGTGTAATGGGATTGTTTATATCCTCCTGAGAGGGGGTGAAGGGACCTCAGTTTAATGGCTCCCCCCCGACAGCGCGGAGCTCCCTCGGTACTGACCCCCCGACAGCGCGAAGCTCCCTCAGTACTGACCCTCCGACAGTGCGGAGCTCCCTCGGTACTGACCCTCCGACAGTGCGGATCTCCCTCGGTACTGACCCCTTGACAGTGCGGAGCTCCCTCAGTACTGACCCTCCGACAGTGTGGAGCTCCCTCGGTACTGACCCCCCCGACAGCACGGAGCTCCCTCGGTACTGACCCTCCGACAGTGCATGGCTTCCTCAATACTGACCCCCCGACAGCGCGAAGCTCCCTCAGTACTGACCCTCCGACAGTGCGGAGCTCCCTCGGTACTGACCCTCCGACAGTGCGGAGCTCCCTCGGTACTGACCCCTTGACAGTGCGGAGCTCCCTCAGTACTGACCCTCCGACAGTGCGGAGCTCCCTCGGTACTGACCCCCCGACAGCGCGGAGCTCCCTCGGTACTGACCCCCCGACAGCGCGGAGCTCCCTCGGTACTGACCCCCCGACAGCGCGGAGCTCCCTTGGTACTGACCCCCCGACAGTGCGGAGCCCCCTCAGTACTGACCCTCCGACAGTGCGGAGCTCCCTCGGTACTGACCCCTTGACAGTGCGGAGCTCCCTCAGTACTGACCCTCCGACAGTGCGGAGCTCCCTCAGTACTGACCCTCCGACAGTGCGGAGCTCCCTCAGTACTGACCCCCCGACAGCACGGAGCTCCCTCGGTACTGACCCCCCGACAGCGCGGAGCTCCCTCGGTACTGACCCCCCGACAGCGCGGAGCTCCCTCGGTACTGACCCTCCGACAGTGCGGAGCTCCCTCGGTACTGACCCCCCCGACAGTGCGGAGCTCCCTCGGTACTGACCCCCCGACAGCGCGGAGCTCCCTCGGTACTGACCCCGTGACAGTGCGGAGCTCCCTCAGTACTGACCCTCCGACAGTGCGGAGCTCCCTCGGTACTGACCCCTCCGACAGTGCGGAGCTCCCTCAGTCATGCACTGAAAGTGCCAACTGCGATTTTGTGCTGGACTCTTCAGGGCTACTTGAACCCACAACCCTGGTGAGTTTGGGGCGAGAGTGTTAACCCCACCTGACAACCATAAATATATCATCAACCTGAGCTCAGACCAGTGGAATTGACAATATCCTAATGCTGTCCCTTTTTTTTCTGTCCCTGTTTTGTTTCATAAGGAGAGTGAGGAACCAGTGGTGGAGTGTCGGGAATACGAGAACGAAGTCTCCCCATCTCGGGCCACGGGCTCCATGACCTCTGGTGACCTGGGGGACATCAGTTCCTTCTCCTCCAAGGCCTCCAGCATGCTGCGGGCCTCCAGTGGAACGAGCAGCATCGCCTCTCTGGCGCACAGCAGCAGCAGCAGCGGCGGCGGAGTCTTTGCCCCTCACGAGCGGGGAAGAGGTGGAGGAGGCGCAACCCGGGGGAAGAACGGAGGGGCGGACCCTCGGGAGTTTGTGGTGCCGAGTGGCAGAGGATTCCACTCCAAACTCAGGTGCGGCCCAGTGGGTGGGACAAAGAAGGGGCTTGTGTTGGTGATGGGATGGGAGGTTTTGTGGTTTTTATTCCTCCCCCTACCTTTCCGGCTTTTTATCTGCGTCCCTTTACCAACTTGTGCTGGGTAAGATACAGAGTAAAGGTCCCTCAACACTGTCCTCATCAAACACTCCCAGGACAGGTACAGCACGGGGTTAGATACAGAGTAAAGCTCCCTCTACACTCTCCCCATCAAACACTCCCAGGACAGGTACAGCACGGGGTTAGATACAGAGTAAAGCTCCCTCAACACTGTCCTCATCAAACACTCCCAGGACAGGTACAGCACGGGGTTAGATACAGAGACACTGCCCCATCAAACATTCCCAGGAGAGGTACAGCATGGGGTTGGATACAGAGTAAAGCTCCCTCTACACTCTCCCCATCAAACAGTCCTAGGACAGGTACAGCATGGGGTTAGATACAGAGTAAAGCTCCCTCTACACTGTCCCCATCAAACACTAGCAGGACAGGAACAGCACGGGGTTAGATACACAGTGAAACTCCCTCTACACTGTCCCCAGTTGCACTTCCGGGACAGGTACAGCACGGGGTTGGATACAGAGTAAAGCTCCCTCTACACTCTCCCCAGTTACAATCCCAGGACAGTTACAGCACGGGATTAGATACAGAGTAAAGCTGTCTCTACACTGCCCCCATCAAACACTCCCACGACAGGTGCAGCACGGGGTTAGATACAGAGTGAAGCTCCCTCTACACTGTCCCCATCAAACAGTCCCAGGACAGGTACAGCAGGGGGTTAGATACAGAGTAAGGCTCCCACTACGGTGCCCCCATCAAACACGCACAGGGCAGGTACAGCACGGGGTTAGAAGCACAGTAAAGCACAATCTACACTGTCCCTATCAATCACTCCCAGGACAGGTACAGCACGGCGTTAGATACAGAGTAAAGCTCCCTCGATACTGTCCACAGTTGCACTCTCAGGACAGGTATAGCACGGGGTTAGATACAGAGTAAAGCTCCCTCTACACTGCCCCCATCAAACTCTCCAAAGACAGGTACAGCACGCGGTTAGATACAGAGTAAAGATCGCTCTGCACTGTCCCCATCAAACACTCCCAGGACAGGTACAGCACGGGGTTAGATACAGAGTAAAGCTCCCTCTACAATCTCCCCATCAAACACTCCCTGGACAGGTACAGCACGGGGTTGGATACAGAGTAAAGCTCCCTCAACACTGTCCCCATCAAACATTCCCAGGACAGGTACAGCACGGGGTTAGATACAAGTAAAGCTCCCTCTACACTGTCTCCATCAAACACTCCCAGGACAGGTACAGCACAGGGTTAGATACAGAGTAAAGCTCCCTCTACACTGTCTCCATCAAACACTCCCAGGGCAGGTACAGCATGGGGTTAGATACAAGTAAAGCTCCCTCTACACTGCCCCCATCCAACATTCACATGGACAGGTACAGCACGGGGCTAGATACAAACTAAAGCTCCCTCTACATTGTCCCTATCAAATACTCCAAGGACAGGTACAGCACGCGGGGTTAGATACAGAGTGAAGCTCCCTCTACACTGTCCCCATCAAACAGTCCCAGGACAGGTACAGCACGGGGTTAGATACAGAGTAAGGCTCCCTCTACACTGTCCCCATCAAACACTCCCAGGACAAGTACAGCATGGGGTTAGATGCAGAGTAACGCTCCCCCTACACTGTCCCCAACAAACACTCCCAGGACAGCTACAGCACGGGGTTAGATACAGAGTAAAGCTCCCTCTACACTGTCCCCATCAAACACTCCCAGGACAGGAACAGCACGGGGTTAGATACACAGTGAAGCTCCCTCTACACTGTCTCCAGTTGCACTTCCGGGACAGGTACAGCACGGGGTTAGATACAGAGTAAAGCTCCCTCTACACTCTCCCCAGTTACAATCCCAGGACAGTTACAGCACGGGATTAGATACAGAGTGAAGCTGTCTCTACACTGCCCCCATCAAACACTCCCACGACAGGTGCAGCACGGGGTTAGATAGAGAGTAAAGCTCCCTCTACACCGTCCCTATCAAACACTCCCAGGACAGGTACAGCACGGGGTTAGATACAGAGTGAAGCTCCCTCTACACTGTCCCCATCAAACAGTCCCAGGACAGGTACAGCATGGGGTTAGATACAGAGTAAGGCTCCCACTACGGTGCCCCCATCAAACAAGCACAGGGCAGGTACAGCACGGGGTTAGAAACACAGTAAAGCACCATCTACACTGCCCCTATCAATCACTCCCAGGACAGGTACAGCACGGGGTTCGACACAGAGTAAAGCTCCCTCTACACTGTCCCCATCTGTCCCCATCAAACACTCCCAGGACAGGTACAGCATGGGGTTAGATACAGAGTAAAGCTCCCTCGACACTGTCCACAGTTGCACTCCCAGGACAGGTACAGCACGGGGTTAGATACAGAGTAAAGCGCCCTCTACACTGTCCCCCATCAAATACTCCCAGGAGAGGTACAGCATGCGGTTAGATGCAGAGTATAGCTCCCTCTACACTCTCCCCAGTTACCCTCCCAGGACAATTTCAGCACGGGGTTAGATACAGAGTAAAGCGCCCTCTACAATGTCCCCCATCAAATACTCCCAGGAGAGGTGCAGCATGCGGTTAGATGCAGAGTACAGCTCCCTCTACACTCTCCCCAGTTACCCTCCCAGGACAATTTCAGCACGGGGTTAGATACAGAGTAAAGCTGCCTCTACACTGCCCCCATCAAACACTCCCAGGACAGGTACAGCACGGTGATAAATACAGAGTAAAGGTCCCTCTACACTGTCCCCAGTTACACTCCCAGGACAGGTACATCACGTGGTTAGATACAGAGTAAATCTCCCTCTACACTGTCTCCATCAAACACTCCCAGGGCAAGTACAGCATGCGGTTAGATACAAGTAAAGCTCCCTCTACACTGCCCCCATCCAACATTCACATGGACAGGTACAACACGGGGCTTGATACAGACTAAAGCTCCCTCTACACTGTCCCTATCAAATACTCCCAGGACAGGTACAGCACGCGGGGTTAGCTACAGAGTGAAGCTCCCTCTACACTGTCCCCATCAAACAGTCCCAGGACAGGTACAGCACGGGGTTAGAAACACAGTAAAGCACCATCTACATTGCCCCTATCAATCACTCCCAGGACAGGTACAGCACGGCGTTAGATACAGTGTAAACCTCTCTATACACTGCCCCCATCAAACATTCCCAGCAAAGGTGCACAATGGGATTAGATGCAGAGTAATGCTCCCCCTACACTGTCCCCCATCAAACACTCCCAGGGCAGGTACAGCACGGGGTTCGACACAGAGTAAAGCTCCCTCTACACTGTCCCCATCAAACATTCCCAGGACAGGAACAGCACGGGGTTAGATACACAGTAAAGCTCCCTCTACACTGTCTCCATCAAACACTCCCAGGGCAGGTACAGCATGGGGTTAGATACAAGTAAAGCTCCCTCTACACTGCCCCCATCCAACATTCACATGGACAGGTACAGCACGGGGCTAGATACAGACTAAAGCTCCCTCTACACTGTCCCCATCAAACAGTCCCAGGACAGGTACAGCACGGGGTTAGATACAGAGTAAGGCTCCCTCTACACTGTCCCCATCAAACACTCACAGGACAGGTACAGCACGGGGTTAGATACAGAGTAAGGCTCCCTCGACACTGTCCACATCAAACACTCACAGGACAGGTACTGCACGGTGTTTGAAACAGAGTAAAGCTCCCTCTGCACTGCCCCCATCAAACACTCCCAGGACAGGTACAGCATGGGGTTAGATGCAGAGTAACGCTCCCCCTACACTGTCCCCAACAAACACTCCCAGGACAGCTACAGCACGGGGTTAGATACAGAGTAAATCTCCCTCTACACTGTCCCCATCAAACACTCCCAGGACAGGAACAGCACGGGGTTAGATACACAGTGAAGCTCCCTCTACACTGTCCCCAGTTGCACTTCCGGGACAGGTACAGCACAGGGTTAGATACAGAGTAAAGCTACCTCTACACTCTCCCCAGTTACAATCCCAGGACAGTTACAGCACGGGATTAGATACAGAGTAAAGCTGTCTCTACACTGCCCCCATCAAACACTCCCACGACAGGTGCAGCACGGGGTTAGATACAGAGTAAAGCTCCCTCTACACCGTCCCTATCAAACACTCCCAGGACAGGTACAGCACGGGGTTAGATACAGAGTGAAGCTCCCTCTACACTGTCCCCATCAAACAGTCCCAGGACAGGTACAGCACGGGGTTAGATACAGAGCAAGGCTCCCACTACGGTGCCCCCATCAAACACGCACAGGGCAGGTACAGCACGGGGTTAGATACAGAGTAAAGCTCCCTCTACACTGTCCCCAGTTGCACTTCCGGGACAGGTACAGCACAGGGTTAGATACAGAGTAAAGCTACCTCTACACTGCCCCCATCAAACACTCCCACGACAGGTGCAGCACGGGGTTAGATACAGAGTAAAGCTCCCTCTACACCGTCCCTATCAAACACTCCCAGGACAGGTACAGCACGGGGTTAGATACAGAGTGAAGCTCCCTCTACACTGCCCCTATCAATCACTCCCAGGACAGGTACAGCACGGCGTTAGATACAGAGTAAACCTCCCTATACACTGCCCCCATCAAACATTCCCAGCTAAGGTGCACAATGGGATTAGATGCAGAGTAATGCTCCCCCTACACTGTCCCCCATCAAACACTCCCAGGGCAGGTACAGCACTGGGTTCGACAGAGTAAAGCTCCCTCGATACTGTGCACAGTTACAATCTCAGGACAGGTACAGCACGGGGTTAGATACAGAGTAAAGCTCCCTCTACACCGTCTCCATCAAACACTCCCAGGGCAGGTACAGCATGGGGCGAGATACAGAGTAAAGCTCCCTCTACACTGCCCCCATCAAACATTCACATGGACAGGTACAGCATGGGGTTAGATACAGAGTAAAGCTCCCTCTACACTGCCCCCATCAAACATTCCCAGGACAGGTATAGCAGGGGGTTAGATACAGAGTAAATCTCCCTCTACACTGCCCCCATCAAACATTCCCAGGATAGGTACAGCACGGTGTTAGATACAGAGTAAAGCTCCCTCTGCACTGCCCCCATCAAACCCTCCGAGGACAGGTACAGCACGGAGCTAGATACAGACTAAAGCTCCCTCGACACTCCACAGTTACACTCCCAGGACAGGTGCAGCACGGGGTTAGATACAGAGTAAAGCTGCCTCGACACTGTCCACAGTTACACTCTTAGGACAGGTACAGCACGGGGTTAGATACTGAGTAAAGCTCCCTCTACGCTGCCCCCATCAAACACTCACAGGACAGGTACTGCACGGTGTTAGAAACAGAGTAAAGCTCCCTCGACACTGTCCACAGTTACACTCTTAGGACAGGTACAGCACGGGGTTAGATACAGAATACAGCTCCCTCTACGCTACCCCCATCAAACACTCCCAGGACAGGTACAGCACGGGGTTAGATACAGAGTGAAGCTCCCTCGACACTGTCCACAGTTACACTCCCAGGACAGGTACATCACGTGGTTAGATACAGAGTAAAGCTCCCTCTGCACTGCCCCCATCAAACACTCCCAGGACAGGTACAGCACAGGGTTAGATACAGAGTAAAGCTCCCTCTACACTGTCTCCATCAAACACTCCCAGGGCAGGTACAGCATGGGGTTGGATACAGAGTAAAGCTCCCTCAACACTGTCCCCATCAAACATTCCCACGACAGGTACAGCACGGGGTTAGATACAAAGCAAAGCTCCTTCTACACTTCCCCCATCAAACACTCCCAGGACAGGTACAGCAGGGGGTTAGATTCAGAGTAAAGCTCCCTCGACAGTGTCCCCATCAAACATTCCCAGGACAGGGACAGCTCGGGGTTAGATACAGAGTAAAGCTCCCTCAACAGTGTCCCCATCAAACATTCCCAGGACAGGTACAGCTCGGGGTTAGATACAGAGTAAAGCTCCCTCAACACTGCCCCCATCAAACACTCCCAGGACAGGTACAGCACGGGGCTAGATACAGAGTAAAATTCCCTCTACACTGTCCCCATCAAACACTCCCAGGACAGGTACAGCATGGGGTTAGATACAGAGTAAAGCTCCATCTACACTGCCCCCATCAAAAACTCCCAGGACAGGTACAGCACGGGGTTAGATGCAGAGTAAAGCTCCCTATACACTGTCCCAATCAAACATTCGCAGGGCAGGTACAGCACGGGGTTAGATACAGAGTAAAGCTCCCTCTACACTGCCCCATCAAACATTCCCAAGGGAGGTACAGCATGTGGTTGGATACAGAGTAAACTCCCTCTACGCTGCCCCCATCAAACACTCCCAGGGCAGGTACAGCACGGGGTTAGATACAGAGTAAAGCTCCCTCTACACTGCCCCCATCAACTCTCCAAAGACAGGTACAGCACGGGGTTAGATACAGAGTAAAGATCGCTCTGCACTGCCCCCATCAAACACTCCCAGGACAGGTACAGCACGGGGTTAAATACAGAGTAAAGCTCCCTCTACACTGCCCCATCAAACATTCCCAAGAGAGGTACAGCATGGGGTTGGATACAGAGTAAAGCTCCCTCTACGCTGCCCCCATCAAATACTCCCAGGAGAGGTACAGCATGCAGTTAGATGCAGAGTATAGCTCCCTCTACACTCTCCCCAGTTACCCTCCCAGGACAATTTCAGCACGGGGTTTGATACAGAGTAAAGCTGCCTCTACACTGCCCCCATCAAACACTCCCACGACAGGTACAGCACGGTGATAAATACAGAGTAAAGCTCCCTCTACACTGTCCCCAGTTACACTCCCAGGACAGGTACATCACGTGGTTAGATACAGAGTAAAGCTCCCTCTACACTGTCTCCATCAAACTCTCCCAGGACAGGGTTAGATACAGAGTAAAGCTCCCTCTACACTGTCTCCATCAAACAGTCCCAGGGCAGGTACAGCATGGGGTTAGATACAAGTAAAGCTCCCTCTACACTGCCCCCATCCAACATTCACATGGACAGGTACAGCACGGGGCTAGATACAGACTAAAGCTCCCTCTACACTGTCCCTATCAAATACTCCCAGGACAGGTACAGCACGCGTGGTTAGATACAGAGTGAGGCTCCCTCTACACTGTACCCATCAAACACTCACAGGACAGGTACTGCACGGTGTTAGAAACAGAGTAAAGCTCCCTCTGCACTGCCCCCATCAAACACTCCCAGGACAGGTACAGCATGGGGTTAGATGCAGAGTAACGCTCCCCCTACACTGTCCCCAACAAACACTCCCAGGACAGCTGCAGCACAGGGTTAGATACAGAGTAAAGCTCCCTCTACAGTGTCCCCATGAAACACTCCCAGGACAGGAACAGCACGGGGTTAGATACACAGTGAAACTCCCTCTACACTGTCCCCAGTTGCACTTCCGGGACAGGTACAGCACGGGGTTAGATACAGAGTGAAGCTGCCTCTACACTGTCCCTATCAAACACTCCCAGGACAGGTACAGCACGGGGTTAGATACAGAGTGAAGCTCCCATTACGGTGCCCCCATCAAACACGCACAGGGCAGGTACAGCACGGGTTAGAAACACAATAAAGCACCATCTACACTGCCCCTATCAATCACTCCCAGGACAGGTACAGCACGGCGTTAGATACAGTGTAAACCTCCCTATACACTGCCCCCATCAAACATTCCCTGCTAAGGTGCACAATGGGATTAGATGCAGAGTAATGCTGCCCCTACACTGTCCCCCATCAAACACTCCCAGGGCAGGTACAGCATGGGGTTAGATACAGAGTAAAGCTCCCTCTACACTGCCCCCATCAAACACTCCCAGGACAGGTACAGCATGGGGTTAGATACAGAGTAAAGCTCCCTCGACACTGTCCACAGTTACACTCCCAGGACAGGTACAGCATGGGGTAAGATACAGAGTAAAGCGCCCTCTACACTGTCCCCCATCAAATACTCCCAGGAGAGGTACAGCATGCGGTTAGATGCAGAGTATAGCTCCCTCTACACTCTCCCCAGTTACCCTCCCAGGACAATTTCAGCACGGGGTTAGATACAGAGTAAAGCGCCCTCTACACTGTCCCCCATCAAATACTCCCAGGAGAGGTACAGCATGCGGTTAGATGCAGAGTATAGCTCCCTCTACACTCTCCCCAGTTACCCTCCCAGGACAATTTCAGCACGCGGTTAGATACAGAGTAAAGCTGCCTCTACACTGCCCCCATCAAACACTCCCACGACAGGTACAGCACGGTGATAATTACAGAGTAAAGCTCCCTCTACACTGTCCCCAGTTACACTCCCAGGACAGGTACATCACGTGGTTAGATACAGAGTAAAGCTCCCTCTACACTGTCTCCATCAAACTCTCCCAGGACAGGCACAGCACAGGGTTAGATACAGAGTAAAGCTCCCTCTACACTGCCCCCATCAAACACTCCCAGGACAGGTACAGCACGGGGCTAGATACAGACTAAAGCTCCCTCTACACTGTCCCCATCAAACAGTCCCAGGACAGGTACAGCACGGGGTTAGATACAGAGTAAGGCTCCCTCTACACTGTCCCCATCAAACACTCACAGGACAGGTACAGCACGGGGTTAGATACAGAGTAAGGCTCCCTCGACACTGTCCACATCAAACACTCACAGGACAGGTACTGCACGGTGTTTGAAACAGAGTAAAGCTCCCTCTGCACTGCCCCCATCAAACACTCCCAGGACAGGTACAGCATGGGGTTAGATGCAGAGTAACGCTCCCCCTACACTGTCCCCAACAAACACTCCCAGGACAGCTACAGCACGGGGTTAGATACAGAGTAAATCTCCCTCTACACTGTCCCCATCAAACACTCCCAGGACAGGAACAGCACGGGGTTAGATACACAGTGAAGCTCCCTCTACACTGTCCCCAGTTGCACTTCCGGGACAGGTACAGCACAGGGTTAGATACAGAGTAAAGCTACCTCTACACTCTCCCCAGTTACAATCCCAGGACAGTTACAGCACGGGATTAGATACAGAGTAAAGCTGTCTCTACACTGCCCCCATCAAACACTCCCACGACAGGTGCAGCACGGGGTTAGATACAGAGTAAAGCTCCCTCTACACCGTCCCTATCAAACACTCCCAGGACAGGTACAGCACGGGGTTAGATACAGAGTGAAGCTCCCTCTACACTGTCCCCATCAAACAGTCCCAGGACAGGTACAGCACGGGGTTAGATACAGAGTAAGGCTCCCACTACGGTGCCCCCATCAAACACGCACAGGGCAGGTACAGCACGGGGTTAGAAACACAGTAAAGCACCATCTACACTGCCCCTATCAATCACTCCCAGGACAGGTACAGCACGGCGTTAGATACAGAGTAAACCTCCCTATACACTGCCCCCATCAAACATTCCCAGCTAAGGTGCACAATGGGATTAGATGCAGAGTAATGCTCCCCCTACACTGTCCCCCATCAAACACTCCCAGGGCAGGTACAGCACTGGGTTCGACAGAGTAAAGCTCCCTCGATACTGTGCACAGTTACAATCTCAGGACAGGTACAGCACGGGGTTAGATACAGAGTAAAGCTCCTTCTACACCGTCTCCATCAAACACTCCCAGGGCAGGTACAGCATGGGGTTAGATACAGAGTAAAGCTCCCTCTACACTGCCCCCATCAAACATTCCCAGGACAGGTATAGCAGGGGGTTAGATACAGAGTAAATCTCCCTCTACACTGCCCCCATCAAACATTCCCAGGACAGGTACAGCACGGTGTTAGATACAGAGTAAAGCTCCCACTACGGTGCCCCCATCAAACACGCACAGGATAGGTACTGCACGGTGTTGGATACAGAGTAAAGCTCCCTCTGCAGTGCCCCCATCAAACACTCCGAGGACAGGTACAGCACGGAGCTAGATACAGACTAAAGCTCCCTCGACACTCCACAGTTACACTCCCAGGACAGGTGCAGCACGGGGTTAGATACAGAGTAAAGCTGCCTCGACACTGTCCACAGTTACACTCTTAGGACAGGTACAGCACACGGGGTTAGATACTGAGTAAAGCTCCCTCTACGCTGCCCCCATCAAACACTCACAGGACAGGTACTGCACGGTGTTAGAAACAGAGTAAAGCTCCCTCGACACTGTCCACAGTTACACTCTTAGGACAGGTACAGCACGGGGTTAGATACAGAATACAGCTCCCTCTACGCTACCCCCATCAAACACTCCCAGGACAGGTACAGCACGGGGTTAGATACAGAGTAAGGCTCCCACTACGGTGCCCCCATCAAACACGCACAGGGCAGGTACAGCACGGGGTTAGAAACACAGTAAAGCACCATCTACACTGCCCCTATCAATCACTCCCAGGACAGGTACAGCACGGCGTTAGATACAGTGTAAACCTCCCTATACACTGCCCCCATCAAACATTCCCTGCTAAGGTGCACAATGGGATTAGATGCAGAGTAATGCTCCCCCTACGCTGTCCCCCATCAAACACTCCCAGGGCAGGTACAGCACGGGGTTCGACACAGAGTGAAGCTCCCTCTACACTGTCCCCATCTGCCCCCATCAAACACTCCCAGGACAGGTACAGCACAGGGTTAGATACAGAGTAAAGCTCCCTCTACACTGCCCCCATCCAACATTCACATGGACAGGTACAGCACGGGGTTAGATACAGAGTAAATCTCCCTCTACACTGCCACCATCAAACATTCCCAGGACAGGTACAGCACGGTGTTAGATACAGAGTAAAGCTCCCACTACGGTGCCCCCATCAAACACGCACAGGATAGGTACAGCACGGTGTTAGATACAGAGTAAAGCTCCCTCTGCACTGCCCCGATCAAACACTCCCAGGACAGGTGCAGCACGGGGCTAGATACAGACGAAAGCTCCCTCGACACTGTCCACAGTTACACTCCCAGGGCAGGTACAGCACGGGGTTAGATACAGAGTAAAGATCCCTCTACACTGTCCCTATCAAATACTCCCAGGACAGGTACAGCACGCGGGGTTAGATACAGAGTGAAGCTCCCTCTACACTGTCCCCATCAAACACTCACAGGACAGGTACTGCATGGTGTTAGAAACAGAGTAAAGCTCTCTCTACACTGCCCCCATCAAACACTCCCAGGACAGGTACAGCATGGGGTTAGATGCAGAGTAACGCTCCCCCTACACTGTCCCCATCAAACACTCCCAGGACAGCTACAGCACGGGGATAGATACAGAGTAAAGCTCCCTGTACACTGTCCCCGTCAGACACTCCCAGGACAGGTACAGCACGGAGTTAGATACAGAGTAAAGCTCCCTCGACACTGTCCCTATCAAACACTCCCAGGACAGGTACAGCACGGGGTTAGATGCAGAGTAAAGCTCCCTCTGCACTCTCCCCAGTTACATTCCCAGGACAGTTACAGCACGGGATTAGATACAGAGTAAAGCTGCCTCTACACTGCCCCCATCAAACACTCCCACGACAGGTACAGCACGGGGTTGGATACAGAGTAAAGCTCCCTCAACACTGTCCCCATCAAACATTCCCAGGACAGGTACAGCACGGGGTTAGATACAAAGCAAAGCTCCTTCTACACTTCCCCCATCAAACACTCCCAGGACAGGTACAGCAGGGGGTTAGATACAGAGTAAAGCTCCCTCAACAGTGTCCCCATCAAACATTCCCAGGACAGGTACAGCTCGGGGTTAGATACAGAGTAAAGCTCCCTCAACACTGCCCCCATCAAACACTCCCAGGACAGGTACAGCACGGGGCTAGATACAGAGTAAAATTCCCTCTACACTGTCCCCATCAAACACTCCCAGGACAGGTACAGCATGGGGTTAGATACAGAGTAAAGCTCCATCTACACTGCCCCCATCAAAAACTCCCAGGACAGGTACAGCACGGGGTTAGATGCAGAGTAAAGCTCCCTATACACTGTCCCAATCAAACATTCGCAGGGCAGGTACAGCATGGGGTTAGATACAGAGTAAAGCTCCCTCTACACTGCCCCATCAAACATTCCCAAGGGAGGTACAGCATGTGGTTGGATACAGAGTAAACTCCCTCTACGCTGCCCCCATCAAACACTCCCAGGGCAGGTACAGCACGGGGTTAGATACAGAGTAAAGCTCCCTCTACACTGCCCCCATCAACTCTCCAAAGACAGGTACAGCACGGGGTTAGATACAGAGTAAAGATCGCTCTGCACTGCCCCCATCAAACACTCCCAGGACAGGTACAGCACGGGGTTAAATACAGAGTAAAGCTCCCTCTACACTGCCCCATCAAACATTCCCAAGAGAGGTACAGCATGGGGTTGGATACAGAGTAAAGCTCCCTCTACGCTGCCCCCATCAAATACTCCCAGGAGAGGTACAGCATGCGGTTAGATGCAGAGTATAGCTCCCTCTACACTCTCCCCAGTTACCCTCCCAGGACAATTTCAGCACGGGGTTTGATACAGAGTAAAGCTGCCTCTACACTGCCCCCATCAAACACTCCCACGACAGGTACAGCACGGTGATAAATACAGAGTAAAGCTCCCTCTACACTGTCCCCAGTTACACTCCCAGGACAGGTACATCACGTGGTTAGATACAGAGTAAAGCTCCCTCTACACTGTCTCCGTCAAACTCTCCCAGGACAGGGTTAGATACAGAGTAAAGCTTCCTCTACACTGTCTCCATCAAACACTCCCAGGGCAGGTACAGCATGGGGTTAGATACAAGTAAAGCTCCCTCTACACTGCCCCCATCCAACATTCACATGGACAGGTACAGCACGGGGCTAGATACAGACTAAAGCTCCCTCTACACTGTCCCTATCAAATACTCCCAGGACAGGTACAGCACGCGGGGTTAGATACAGAGTGAAGCTCCCTCTACACTGTCCCCATCAAACACTCACAGGACAGGTACTGCACGGTGTTAGAAACAGAGTAAAGCTCCCTCTGCACTGCCCCCATCAAACACTCCCAGGACAGGTACAGCATGGGGTTAGATGCAGAGTAACGCTCCCTCTACACTGTCCCCAACAAACACTCCCAGGACAGGAACAGCACGGGGTTAGATACACAGTGAAACTCCCTCTACACTGTCCCCAGTTGCACTTCCGGGACAGGTACAGCACGGGGTTAGATACAGAGTAAAGCTGTCTCTACACTGCCCCCATCAAACACTCCCACGACAGGTGCAGCACGGGGTTTGATACAGAGTTACGCTCCCTCTACACCGTCCCTATCAAACACTCCCAGGACAGGTACAGCACGGGGTTAGATACAGAGTGAAGCTCCCTGTTCACTGCCCCCATCAAACATTCCCAGGACAGCAACAGCACAGGGTTAGATACAGAGTAAAGCTCCCTCTACACTGTCCCCAGTTACACTCCCAGGTCAGGTACAGCACGGGGTTAGATACAGAGTAAAGCTCCCTCTACACTGTCCCCATCAAACAGTCCCAGGACACCTCAAGCACGGGGTTAAAGACAGAGTAAAGCTCCCCCTACACTGCCCCCATCATACATTCTCAGGACACGTACAGCATGGGGCTAGATACAGAGTAAAGCTCCCTCTAAACTGCCCCCATCAACCATTCGCAGGACAGGTACAGCACGGGGTTAGATACAGAGTAAAGCTCCCTCTACACTGCCCCCATCAAACATTCCCAGGACTGGTACAGCACCCGGTTAGATACAGAGTAAAGCTCCCTGTTCACTGCCCCCATCAAACATTCCCAGGACAGGAACAGCACAGGGTTAGATACAGAGTAAAGCTCCCTCTATACTGTCCCCAGTTGCACTTCCAGGACAGGTACAGCACGAGGTTCGATACAGAGTAAAGCTCCCTCTACACTGTCCCTAACAAATACTCCCAGGACAGGTACAGCATGGGTTTAGATACAGAGTAAAGCTCCCTCTACACTGTCCCCAGTTACACTACTAGGACAGGTACAGCACGGGGTTAAATACAGAGTAAAGCTCCCTCTGCAGTGTCCACAGTTACACTCTCAGGACAGGTACAGCACGGGTTTAGATACAGAGTAAAGCTCCCTCTACACTGTCCCCATCAAACACTCCCAGGACAGGTACAGCACAGGGTTAGATACAGAGTAAAGCTCCCTCTACACTGTCCCCATCAAACACTCCCAGGACAGGTACAGCACGGGGTTAGAGACAGAGTAAAGCTCCCTCTACACTGTCCCCAGTTACACTCCCAGGTCAGGTACAGCACGGGGTTAGATACAGAGTAAAGCTCCCTCTACACTGTCCCCATCAAACACTCCCAGGACACCTAAAGCACGGGGTTAAAGACAGAGTAAAGCTCCCCCTACACTGCCCCCATCATACATTCTCAGGACAGGTACAGCATGGGGCTAGATACAGAGTAAAGCTCCCTCTAAACTGCCCCCATCAAACATTCGCAGGACAGGTACAGCACGGGGTTCGATACAGAGTAAAGCTCCCTCTACACTGTCCCCATCAAACACTCACAGGACAGGTATCGCACGGGGTTAGATACAGAGTAAAGCTCCCTTGACACTGTCCACAGTTACACTCTTAAAACAGCTACAGCACGGGGTTAGATACAGAGTAAAGCTCCCTCTACGCTGCCCCCATCAAACACTCACAGGACAGGTACAGCATGGGGTTAGATGCAGAGTAACGCTCTCCCTACACTGTCCCCCATCAACCACTCTCAGGAGAGGTACAGAATGGGGTTAGGGACAGAGTAAAGCTCTCTCTGCACTGCCCCCATCAAACACTCCCAGGACAGGTACAGCATGGGGTTAGATAGAGTCAAGCTCCGTTTACACTGTCCCCATCAAACACTCCCAGGACAGGAACAGCACGGGGTTCGATACACAGTAAAGCTCCCTCTACACTGTCCACAGTTGCACTTCCACGACAGGTACAGCACGGGGTTAGATAAGAGTAAAGATCCCTCTACAGTGGCCCCATCAAACACTCCCAGGACAGGTACAGCACGGGGATAGATACAGAGTAAAGCTCCCTGAACACTGTCCCCATCAAACACTCCCAGGACAGGTACAGTACGGGGCTAGATACAGAGTAAAATTCCCTCTACACTGTCCCCATCAAACACTCCCAGGACAGGTACAGCATGGGGTTAGATACAGAGTAAAGCTCCCTCGACACTGTCCACAGTTACACTCCCAGGACAGGTACAGCACGGGGTTAGATACAGAGTAAAGCTCCCTCGACACTGTCCACAGTTACACTCCCAGGACAGGGACAGCATGGGGTTAGATACAGAGTAAAGCTCCCTCGACATTGTCCACAGTTACACTCTTAGGACAGGTACAGCACGGGGTTAGATACAGAGTAAAGCTGCCTCTACACTGCCCCCATCAAACACTCCCACGACAGGTACAGCAAGGGGTTAGATACAGAGTAAAGCTCCCTCTACACTGTCCCCATCAAACAATCCCAGGACAGGTACAGCACGGGATTAGATACAGAGTAAAGCTCCCACTACGGTGCCCCCATTAAACACGCACAGGATAGGTACATCACGGTGTTAGATACAGAGTAAAGCTCCCTCTGCACTGACCCAGTTGCACTTCCAGGACAGGTACAGCACGGGGTTAGATACAGAGTTAAGCTCCCTCGATACTGTCCACAGTTACACTCTCAGGACAGGTACAGCACGGGGTTAGTTACAGAGTAAAGCTCCCTCTACACTGCCCCCATCAAACTCTACAAGGACAGGTACAGCACGGGGTTAGATACAGAGTAAAGCCCCCTCTACACTCTCCCCATCAAACACTCCCAGGACAGGTACAGCACAGGGTTAGATACAGAGTAAAGCTCCCTCAACACTGTCCCCATCAAACATTCCCAGGACAGGTACAGCACGGGGTTAGATACAAAGTAAAGCTCCTTCTACACTGCCCCCATCAAACGCTCCCACGACAGGTGCAGCACGGGGTTTGATACAGAGTAAAGCTCCCTCTACACCGTCCCTATCAAACACTCCCAGGACAGGTACAGCACGGGGTTAGATACAGAGTGAAGCTCCCATTACGGTGCCCCCATCAAACACGCACAGGGCAGGTACAGCACGGGGTTAGAAACACAATAAAGCACCATCTACACTGCCCCTATCAATCACTCCCAGGACAGGTACAGCACGGCGTTAGATACAGTGTAAACCTCCCTATACACTGCCCCCATCAAACATTCCCTGCTAAGGTGCACAATGGGATTAGATGCAGAGTAATGCTGCCCCTACACTGTCCCCCATCAAACACTCCCAGGGCAGGTACAGCACGGGGTTAGATACAGAGTAAAGCTCCCTCTACACTGCCCCCATCAAACACTCCCAGGACAGGTACAGCATGGGGTTAGATACAGAGTAAAGCTCCCTCGACAGTGTCCCCATCAAACATTCCCAGGACAGGTACAGCATGGGGTTAGATACAGAGTAAAGCTCCCTCAACAGTGTCCCCATCAAACATTCCCAGGACAGGTACAGCTCGGGGTTAGATACAGAGTAAAGCTCCCTCAACACTGCCCCCATCAAACACTCCCAGGACAGGTACAGCACGGGGCTAGATACAGAGTAAAATTCCCTCTACACTGTCCCCATCAAACACTCCCAGGACAGGTACAGCATGGGGTTAGATACAGAGTAAAGCTCCATCTACACTGCCCCCATCAAAAACTCCCAGGACAGGTACAGCACGGGGTTAGATGCAGAGTAAAGCTCCCTATACGCTGTCCCAATCAAACATTCGCAGGGCAGGTACAGCACGGGGTTAGATACAGAGTAAAGCGCCCTCTACACTGTCCCCCATCAAATACTCCCAGGAGAGGTACAGCATGCGGTTAGATGCAGAGTATAGCTCCCTCTACACTCTCCCCAGTTACCGTCCCAGGACAATTTCAGCACGGGGTTAGATACAGAGTAAAGCGCCCTCTACACTGTCCCCCATCAAATACTCCCAGGAGAGGTACAGCATGCGGTTAGATGCAGAGTATAGCTCCCTCTACACTCTCCCCAGTAACCCTCCCAGGACAATTTCAGCACGCGGTTAGATACAGAGTAAAGCTGCCTCTACACTGCCCCCATCAAACACTCCCACGACAGGTACAGCACGGTGATAATTACAGAGTAAAGCTCCCTCTACACTGTCCCCAGTTACACTCCCAGGACAGGTACATCACGTGGTTAGATACAGAGTAAAGCTCCCTCTACACTGTCTCCATCAAACTCTCCCAGGACAGGCACAGCACAGGGTTAGATACAGAGTAAAGTTCCCTCTACACTGCCCCCATCAAACACTCCCAGGACAGGTACAGCACAGGGTTAGATACAGAGTAAAGCTCCCTCTACACTGTCTCCATCAAACACTCCCAGGGCAGGTACAGCATGGGGTTAGATACAAGTAAAGCTCCCTCTACACTGCCCCCATCCAACATTCACATGGACAGGTACAGCACGGGGCTAGATACAGACTAAAGCTCCCTCTACACTGTCCCCATCAAACAGTCCCAGGACAGGTACAGCACGGGGTTAGATACAGAGTAAGGCTCCCTCTACACTGTCCCCATCAAACACTCACAGGACAGGTACAGCACGGGGTTAGATACAGAGTAAGGCTCCCTCGACACTGTCCACATCAAACACTCACAGGACAGGTACTGCACGGTGTTTGAAACAGAGTAAAGCTCCCTCTGCACTGCCCCCATCAAACACTCCCAGGACAGGTACAGCATGGGGTTAGATGCAGAGTAACGCTCCCCCTACACTGTCCCCAACAAACACTCCCAGGACAGCTACAGCACGGGGTTAGATACAGAGTAAATCTCCCTCTACACTGTCCCCATCAAACACTCCCAGGACAGGAACAGCACGGGGTTAGATACACAGTGAAGCTCCCTCTACACTGTCCCCAGTTGCACTTCCGGGACAGGTACAGCACAGGGTTAGATACAGAGTAAAGCTACCTCTACACTCTCCCCAGTTACAATCCCAGGACAGTTACAGCACGGGATTAGATACAGAGTAAAGCTGTCTCTACACTGCCCCCATCAAACACTCCCACGACAGGTGCAGCACGGGGTTAGATACAGAGTAAAGCTCCCTCTACACCGTCCCTATCAAACACTCCCAGGACAGGTACAGCACGGGGTTAGATACAGAGTGAAGCTCCCTCTACACTGTCCCCATCAAACAGTCCCAGGACAGGTACAGCACGGGGTTAGATACAGAGTAAGGCTCCCACTACGGTGCCCCCATCAAACACGCACAGGACAGGTACAGCACGGGGTTAGAAACACAGTAAAGCACCATCTACACTGCCCCTATCAATCACTCCCAGGACAGGTACAGCACGGCGTTAGATACAGAGTAAAGCTCCCTCTACACTGTCTCCATCAAACACTCCCAGGGCAGGTACAGCATGGGGTTGGATACAGAGTAAAGCTCCCTCAACACTGTCCCCATCAAACATTCCCACGACAGGTACAGCACGGGGTTAGATACAAAGCAAAGCTCCTTCTACACTTCCCCCATCAAACACTCCCAGGACAGGTACAGCACGGGGTTAGATACAGAGTGAAGCTCCCTCGACAGTGTCCCCATCAAACATTCCCAGGACAGGGACAGCTCGGGGTTAGATACAGAGTAAAGCTCCCTCAACAGTGTCCCCATCAAACATTCCCAGGACAGGTACAGCTCGGGGTTAGATACAGAGTAAAGCTCCCTCAACACTGCCCCCATCAAACACTCCCAGGACAGGTACAGCACGGGGCTAGATACAGAGTAAAATTCCCTCTACACTGTCCCCATCAAACACTCCCAGGACAGGTACAGCATGGGGTTAGATACAGAGTAAAGCTCCATCTACACTGCCCCCATCAAAAACTCCCAGGACAGGTACAGCACGGGGTTAGATGCAGAGTAAAGCTCCCTATACACTGTCCCAATCAAACATTCGCAGGGCAGGTACAGCACGGGGTTAGATACAGAGTAAAGCTCCCTCTACACTGCCCCATCAAACATTCCCAAGGGAGGTACAGCATGTGGTTGGATACAGAGTAAACTCCCTCTACGCTGCCCCCATCAAACACTCCCAGGGCAGGTACAGCACGGGGTTAGATACAGAGTAAAGCTCCCTCTACACTGCCCCCATCAACTCTCCAAAGACAGGTACAGCACGGGGTTAGATACAGAGTAAAGATCGCTCTGCACTGCCCCCATCAAACACTCCCAGGACAGGTACAGCACGGGGTTAAATACAGAGTAAAGCTCCCTCTACACTGCCCCATCAAACATTCCCAAGAGAGGTACAGCATGGGGTTGGATACAGAGTAAAGCTCCCTCTACGCTGCCCCCATCAAATACTCCCAGGAGAGGTACAGCATGCAGTTAGATGCAGAGTATAGCTCCCTCTACACTCTCCCCAGTTACCCTCCCAGGACAATTTCAGCACGGGGTTTGATACAGAGTAAAGCTGCCTCTACACTGCCCCCATCAAACACTCCCACGACAGGTACAGCACGGTGATAAATACAGAGTAAAGCTCCCTCTACACTGTCCCCAGTTACACTCCCAGGACAGGTACATCACGTGGTTAGATACAGAGTAAAGCTCCCTCTACACTGTCTCCATCAAACTCTCCCAGGACAGGGTTAGATACAGAGTAAAGCTCCCTCTACACTGTCTCCATCAAACAGTCCCAGGGCAGGTACAGCATGGGGTTAGATACAAGTAAAGCTCCCTCTACACTGCCCCCATCCAACATTCACATGGACAGGTACAGCACGGGGCTAGATACAGACTAAAGCTCCCTCTACACTGTCCCTATCAAATACTCCCAGGACAGGTACAGCACGCGTGGTTAGATACAGAGTGAGGCTCCCTCTACACTGTACCCATCAAACACTCACAGGACAGGTACTGCACGGTGTTAGAAACAGAGTAAAGCTCCCTCTGCACTGCCCCCATCAAACACTCCCAGGACAGGTACAGCATGGGGTTAGATGCAGAGTAACGCTCCCCCTACACTGTCCCCAACAAACACTCCCAGGACAGCTGCAGCACAGGGTTAGATACAGAGTAAAGCTCCCTCTACAGTGTCCCCATGAAACACTCCCAGGACAGGAACAGCACGGGGTTAGATACACAGTGAAACTCCCTCTACACTGTCCCCAGTTGCACTTCCGGGACAGGTACAGCACGGGGTTAGATACAGAGTGAAGCTGCCTCTACACTGTCCCTATCAAACACTCCCAGGACAGGTACAGCACGGGGTTAGATACAGAGTGAAGCTCCCATTACGGTGCCCCCATCAAACACGCACAGGGCAGGTACAGCACGGGTTAGAAACACAATAAAGCACCATCTACACTGCCCCTATCAATCACTCCCAGGACAGGTACAGCACGGCGTTAGATACAGTGTAAACCTCCCTATACACTGCCCCCATCAAACATTCCCTGCTAAGGTGCACAATGGGATTAGATGCAGAGTAATGCTGCCCCTACACTGTCCCCCATCAAACACTCCCAGGGCAGGTACAGCATGGGGTTAGATACAGAGTAAAGCTCCCTCTACACTGCCCCCATCAAACACTCCCAGGACAGGTACAGCATGGGGTTAGATACAGAGTAAAGCTCCCTCGACACTGTCCACAGTTACACTCCCAGGACAGGTACAGCATGGGGTAAGATACAGAGTAAAGCGCCCTCTACACTGTCCCCCATCAAATACTCCCAGGAGAGGTACAGCATGCGGTTAGATGCAGAGTATAGCTCCCTCTACACTCTCCCCAGTTACCCTCCCAGGACAATTTCAGCACGGGGTTAGATACAGAGTAAAGCGCCCTCTACACTGTCCCCCATCAAATACTCCCAGGAGAGGTACAGCATGCGGTTAGATGCAGAGTATAGCTCCCTCTACACTCTCCCCAGTTACCCTCCCAGGACAATTTCAGCACGCGGTTAGATACAGAGTAAAGCTGCCTCTACACTGCCCCCATCAAACACTCCCACGACAGGTACAGCACGGTGATAATTACAGAGTAAAGCTCCCTCTACACTGTCCCCAGTTACACTCCCAGGACAGGTACATCACGTGGTTAGATACAGAGTAAAGCTCCCTCTACACTGTCTCCATCAAACTCTCCCAGGACAGGCACAGCACAGGGTTAGATACAGAGTAAAGCTCCCTCTACACTGCCCCCATCAAACACTCCCAGGACAGGTACAGCACGGGGCTAGATACAGACTAAAGCTCCCTCTACACTGTCCCCATCAAACAGTCCCAGGACAGGTACAGCACGGGGTTAGATACAGAGTAAGGCTCCCTCTACACTGTCCCCATCAAACACTCACAGGACAGGTACAGCACGGGGTTAGATACAGAGTAAGGCTCCCTCGACACTGTCCACATCAAACACTCACAGGACAGGTACTGCACGGTGTTTGAAACAGAGTAAAGCTCCCTCTGCACTGCCCCCATCAAACACTCCCAGGACAGGTACAGCATGGGGTTAGATGCAGAGTAACGCTCCCCCTACACTGTCCCCAACAAACACTCCCAGGACAGCTACAGCACGGGGTTAGATACAGAGTAAATCTCCCTCTACACTGTCCCCATCAAACACTCCCAGGACAGGAACAGCACGGGGTTAGATACACAGTGAAGCTCCCTCTACACTGTCCCCAGTTGCACTTCCGGGACAGGTACAGCACAGGGTTAGATACAGAGTAAAGCTACCTCTACACTCTCCCCAGTTACAATCCCAGGACAGTTACAGCACGGGATTAGATACAGAGTAAAGCTGTCTCTACACTGCCCCCATCAAACACTCCCACGACAGGTGCAGCACGGGGTTAGATACAGAGTAAAGCTCCCTCTACACCGTCCCTATCAAACACTCCCAGGACAGGTACAGCACGGGGTTAGATACAGAGTGAAGCTCCCTCTACACTGTCCCCATCAAACAGTCCCAGGACAGGTACAGCACGGGGTTAGATACAGAGTAAGGCTCCCACTACGGTGCCCCCATCAAACACGCACAGGGCAGGTACAGCACGGGGTTAGAAACACAGTAAAGCACCATCTACACTGCCCCTATCAATCACTCCCAGGACAGGTACAGCACGGCGTTAGATACAGAGTAAACCTCCCTATACACTGCCCCCATCAAACATTCCCAGCTAAGGTGCACAATGGGATTAGATGCAGAGTAATGCTCCCCCTACACTGTCCCCCATCAAACACTCCCAGGGCAGGTACAGCACTGGGTTCGACAGAGTAAAGCTCCCTCGATACTGTGCACAGTTACAATCTCAGGACAGGTACAGCACGGGGTTAGATACAGAGTAAAGCTCCTTCTACACCGTCTCCATCAAACACTCCCAGGGCAGGTACAGCATGGGGTTAGATACAGAGTAAAGCTCCCTCTACACTGCCCCCATCAAACATTCCCAGGACAGGTATAGCAGGGGGTTAGATACAGAGTAAATCTCCCTCTACACTGCCCCCATCAAACATTCCCAGGACAGGTACAGCACGGTGTTAGATACAGAGTAAAGCTCCCACTACGGTGCCCCCATCAAACACGCACAGGATAGGTACTGCACGGTGTTGGATACAGAGTAAAGCTCCCTCTGCAGTGCCCCCATCAAACACTCCGAGGACAGGTACAGCACGGAGCTAGATACAGACTAAAGCTCCCTCGACACTCCACAGTTACACTCCCAGGACAGGTGCAGCACGGGGTTAGATACAGAGTAAAGCTGCCTCGACACTGTCCACAGTTACACTCTTAGGACAGGTACAGCACACGGGGTTAGATACTGAGTAAAGCTCCCTCTACGCTGCCCCCATCAAACACTCACAGGACAGGTACTGCACGGTGTTAGAAACAGAGTAAAGCTCCCTCGACACTGTCCACAGTTACACTCTTAGGACAGGTACAGCACGGGGTTAGATACAGAATACAGCTCCCTCTACGCTACCCCCATCAAACACTCCCAGGACAGGTACAGCACGGGGTTAGATACAGAGTAAAGCTCCCACTACGGTGCCCCCATCAAACACGCACAGGGCAGGTACAGCACGGGGTTAGAAACACAGTAAAGCACCATCTACACTGCCCCTATCAATCACTCCCAGGACAGGTACAGCACGGCGTTAGATACAGTGTAAACCTCCCTATACACTGCCCCCATCAAACATTCCCTGCTAAGGTGCACAATGGGATTAGATGCAGAGTAATGCTCCCCCTACGCTGTCCCCCATCAAACACTCCCAGGGCAGGTACAGCACGGGGTTCGACACAGAGTGAAGCTCCCTCTACACTGTCCCCATCTGCCCCCATCAAACACTCCCAGGACAGGTACAGCACAGGGTTAGATACAGAGTAAAGCTCCCTCTACACTGCCCCCATCCAACATTCACATGGACAGGTACAGCACGGGGTTAGATACAGAGTAAATCTCCCTCTACACTGCCACCATCAAACATTCCCAGGACAGGTACAGCACGGTGTTAGATACAGAGTAAAGCTCCCACTACGGTGCCCCCATCAAACACGCACAGGATAGGTACAGCACGGTGTTAGATACAGAGTAAAGCTCCCTCTGCACTGCCCCGATCAAACACTCCCAGGACAGGTGCAGCACGGGGCTAGATACAGACGAAAGCTCCCTCGACACTGTCCACAGTTACACTCCCAGGGCAGGTACAGCACGGGGTTAGATACAGAGTAAAGATCCCTCTACACTGTCCCTATCAAATACTCCCAGGACAGGTACAGCACGCGGGGTTAGATACAGAGTGAAGCTCCCTCTACACTGTCCCCATCAAACACTCACAGGACAGGTACTGCATGGTGTTAGAAACAGAGTAAAGCTCTCTCTACACTGCCCCCATCAAACACTCCCAGGACAGGTACAGCATGGGGTTAGATGCAGAGTAACGCTCCCCCTACACTGTCCCCATCAAACACTCCCAGGACAGCTACAGCACGGGGATAGATACAGAGTAAAGCTCCCTGTACACTGTCCCCGTCAGACACTCCCAGGACAGGTACAGCACGGAGTTAGATACAGAGTAAAGCTCCCTCGACACTGTCCCTATCAAACACTCCCAGGACAGGTACAGCACGGGGTTAGATGCAGAGTAAAGCTCCCTCTGCACTCTCCCCAGTTACATTCCCAGGACAGTTACAGCACGGGATTAGATACAGAGTAAAGCTGCCTCTACACTGCCCCCATCAAACACTCCCACGACAGGTACAGCACGGGGTTGGATACAGAGTAAAGCTCCCTCAACACTGTCCCCATCAAACATTCCCAGGACAGGTACAGCACGGGGTTAGATACAAAGCAAAGCTCCTTCTACACTTCCCCCATCAAACACTCCCAGGACAGGTACAGCAGGGGGTTAGATACAGAGTAAAGCTCCCTCAACAGTGTCCCCATCAAACATTCCCAGGACAGGTACAGCTCGGGGTTAGATACAGAGTAAAGCTCCCTCAACACTGCCCCCATCAAACACTCCCAGGACAGGTACAGCACGGGGCTAGATACAGAGTAAAATTCCCTCTACACTGTCCCCATCAAACACTCCCAGGACAGGTACAGCATGGGGTTAGATACAGAGTAAAGCTCCATCTACACTGCCCCCATCAAAAACTCCCAGGACAGGTACAGCACGGGGTTAGATGCAGAGTAAAGCTCCCTATACACTGTCCCAATCAAACATTCGCAGGGCAGGTACAGCATGGGGTTAGATACAGAGTAAAGCTCCCTCTACACTGCCCCATCAAACATTCCCAAGGGAGGTACAGCATGTGGTTGGATACAGAGTAAACTCCCTCTACGCTGCCCCCATCAAACACTCCCAGGGCAGGTACAGCACGGGGTTAGATACAGAGTAAAGCTCCCTCTACACTGCCCCCATCAACTCTCCAAAGACAGGTACAGCACGGGGTTAGATACAGAGTAAAGATCGCTCTGCACTGCCCCCATCAAACACTCCCAGGACAGGTACAGCACGGGGTTAAATACAGAGTAAAGCTCCCTCTACACTGCCCCATCAAACATTCCCAAGAGAGGTACAGCATGGGGTTGGATACAGAGTAAAGCTCCCTCTACGCTGCCCCCATCAAATACTCCCAGGAGAGGTACAGCATGCGGTTAGATGCAGAGTATAGCTCCCTCTACACTCTCCCCAGTTACCCTCCCAGGACAATTTCAGCACGGGGTTTGATACAGAGTAAAGCTGCCTCTACACTGCCCCCATCAAACACTCCCACGACAGGTACAGCACGGTGATAAATACAGAGTAAAGCTCCCTCTACACTGTCCCCAGTTACACTCCCAGGACAGGTACATCACGTGGTTAGATACAGAGTAAAGCTCCCTCTACACTGTCTCCGTCAAACTCTCCCAGGACAGGGTTAGATACAGAGTAAAGCTTCCTCTACACTGTCTCCATCAAACACTCCCAGGGCAGGTACAGCATGGGGTTAGATACAAGTAAAGCTCCCTCTACACTGCCCCCATCCAACATTCACATGGACAGGTACAGCACGGGGCTAGATACAGACTAAAGCTCCCTCTACACTGTCCCTATCAAATACTCCCAGGACAGGTACAGCACGCGGGGTTAGATACAGAGTGAAGCTCCCTCTACACTGTCCCCATCAAACACTCACAGGACAGGTACTGCACGGTGTTAGAAACAGAGTAAAGCTCCCTCTGCACTGCCCCCATCAAACACTCCCAGGACAGGTACAGCATGGGGTTAGATGCAGAGTAACGCTCCCTCTACACTGTCCCCAACAAACACTCCCAGGACAGGAACAGCACGGGGTTAGATACACAGTGAAACTCCCTCTACACTGTCCCCAGTTGCACTTCCGGGACAGGTACAGCACGGGGTTAGATACAGAGTAAAGCTGTCTCTACACTGCCCCCATCAAACACTCCCACGACAGGTGCAGCACGGGGTTTGATACAGAGTTACGCTCCCTCTACACCGTCCCTATCAAACACTCCCAGGACAGGTACAGCACGGGGTTAGATACAGAGTGAAGCTCCCTGTTCACTGCCCCCATCAAACATTCCCAGGACAGCAACAGCACAGGGTTAGATACAGAGTAAAGCTCCCTCTACACTGTCCCCAGTTACACTCCCAGGTCAGGTACAGCACGGGGTTAGATACAGAGTAAAGCTCCCTCTACACTGTCCCCATCAAACAGTCCCAGGACACCTCAAGCACGGGGTTAAAGACAGAGTAAAGCTCCCCCTACACTGCCCCCATCATACATTCTCAGGACACGTACAGCATGGGGCTAGATACAGAGTAAAGCTCCCTCTAAACTGCCCCCATCAACCATTCGCAGGACAGGTACAGCACGGGGTTAGATACAGAGTAAAGCTCCCTCTACACTGCCCCCATCAAACATTCCCAGGACTGGTACAGCACCCGGTTAGATACAGAGTAAAGCTCCCTGTTCACTGCCCCCATCAAACATTCCCAGGACAGGAACAGCACAGGGTTAGATACAGAGTAAAGCTCCCTCTATACTGTCCCCAGTTGCACTTCCAGGACAGGTACAGCACGAGGTTCGATACAGAGTAAAGCTCCCTCTACACTGTCCCTAACAAATACTCCCAGGACAGGTACAGCATGGGTTTAGATACAGAGTAAAGCTCCCTCTACACTGTCCCCAGTTACACTACTAGGACAGGTACAGCACGGGGTTAAATACAGAGTAAAGCTCCCTCTGCAGTGTCCACAGTTACACTCTCAGGACAGGTACAGCACGGGTTTAGATACAGAGTAAAGCTCCCTCTACACTGTCCCCATCAAACACTCCCAGGACAGGTACAGCACAGGGTTAGATACAGAGTAAAGCTCCCTCTACACTGTCCCCATCAAACACTCCCAGGACAGGTACAGCACGGGGTTAGAGACAGAGTAAAGCTCCCTCTACACTGTCCCCAGTTACACTCCCAGGTCAGGTACAGCACGGGGTTAGATACAGAGTAAAGCTCCCTCTACACTGTCCCCATCAAACACTCCCAGGACACCTAAAGCACGGGGTTAAAGACAGAGTAAAGCTCCCCCTACACTGCCCCCATCATACATTCTCAGGACAGGTACAGCATGGGGCTAGATACAGAGTAAAGCTCCCTCTAAACTGCCCCCATCAAACATTCGCAGGACAGGTACAGCACGGGGTTCGATACAGAGTAAAGCTCCCTCTACACTGTCCCCATCAAACACTCACAGGACAGGTATCGCACGGGGTTAGATACAGAGTAAAGCTCCCTTGACACTGTCCACAGTTACACTCTTAAAACAGCTACAGCACGGGGTTAGATACAGAGTAAAGCTCCCTCTACGCTGCCCCCATCAAACACTCACAGGACAGGTACAGCATGGGGTTAGATGCAGAGTAACGCTCTCCCTACACTGTCCCCCATCAACCACTCTCAGGAGAGGTACAGAATGGGGTTAGGGACAGAGTAAAGCTCTCTCTGCACTGCCCCCATCAAACACTCCCAGGACAGGTACAGCATGGGGTTAGATAGAGTCAAGCTCCGTTTACACTGTCCCCATCAAACACTCCCAGGACAGGAACAGCACGGGGTTCGATACACAGTAAAGCTCCCTCTACACTGTCCACAGTTGCACTTCCACGACAGGTACAGCACGGGGTTAGATAAGAGTAAAGATCCCTCTACAGTGGCCCCATCAAACACTCCCAGGACAGGTACAGCACGGGGATAGATACAGAGTAAAGCTCCCTGAACACTGTCCCCATCAAACACTCCCAGGACAGGTACAGTACGGGGCTAGATACAGAGTAAAATTCCCTCTACACTGTCCCCATCAAACACTCCCAGGACAGGTACAGCATGGGGTTAGATACAGAGTAAAGCTCCCTCGACACTGTCCACAGTTACACTCCCAGGACAGGTACAGCACGGGGTTAGATACAGAGTAAAGCTCCCTCGACACTGTCCACAGTTACACTCCCAGGACAGGGACAGCATGGGGTTAGATACAGAGTAAAGCTCCCTCGACATTGTCCACAGTTACACTCTTAGGACAGGTACAGCACGGGGTTAGATACAGAGTAAAGCTGCCTCTACACTGCCCCCATCAAACACTCCCACGACAGGTACAGCAAGGGGTTAGATACAGAGTAAAGCTCCCTCTACACTGTCCCCATCAAACAATCCCAGGACAGGTACAGCACGGGATTAGATACAGAGTAAAGCTCCCACTACGGTGCCCCCATTAAACACGCACAGGATAGGTACATCACGGTGTTAGATACAGAGTAAAGCTCCCTCTGCACTGACCCAGTTGCACTTCCAGGACAGGTACAGCACGGGGTTAGATACAGAGTTAAGCTCCCTCGATACTGTCCACAGTTACACTCTCAGGACAGGTACAGCACGGGGTTAGTTACAGAGTAAAGCTCCCTCTACACTGCCCCCATCAAACTCTACAAGGACAGGTACAGCACGGGGTTAGATACAGAGTAAAGCCCCCTCTACACTCTCCCCATCAAACACTCCCAGGACAGGTACAGCACAGGGTTAGATACAGAGTAAAGCTCCCTCAACACTGTCCCCATCAAACATTCCCAGGACAGGTACAGCACGGGGTTAGATACAAAGTAAAGCTCCTTCTACACTGCCCCCATCAAACGCTCCCACGACAGGTGCAGCACGGGGTTTGATACAGAGTAAAGCTCCCTCTACACCGTCCCTATCAAACACTCCCAGGACAGGTACAGCACGGGGTTAGATACAGAGTGAAGCTCCCATTACGGTGCCCCCATCAAACACGCACAGGGCAGGTACAGCACGGGGTTAGAAACACAATAAAGCACCATCTACACTGCCCCTATCAATCACTCCCAGGACAGGTACAGCACGGCGTTAGATACAGTGTAAACCTCCCTATACACTGCCCCCATCAAACATTCCCTGCTAAGGTGCACAATGGGATTAGATGCAGAGTAATGCTGCCCCTACACTGTCCCCCATCAAACACTCCCAGGGCAGGTACAGCACGGGGTTAGATACAGAGTAAAGCTCCCTCTACACTGCCCCCATCAAACACTCCCAGGACAGGTACAGCATGGGGTTAGATACAGAGTAAAGCTCCCTCGACAGTGTCCCCATCAAACATTCCCAGGACAGGTACAGCATGGGGTTAGATACAGAGTAAAGCTCCCTCAACAGTGTCCCCATCAAACATTCCCAGGACAGGTACAGCTCGGGGTTAGATACAGAGTAAAGCTCCCTCAACACTGCCCCCATCAAACACTCCCAGGACAGGTACAGCACGGGGCTAGATACAGAGTAAAATTCCCTCTACACTGTCCCCATCAAACACTCCCAGGACAGGTACAGCATGGGGTTAGATACAGAGTAAAGCTCCATCTACACTGCCCCCATCAAAAACTCCCAGGACAGGTACAGCACGGGGTTAGATGCAGAGTAAAGCTCCCTATACGCTGTCCCAATCAAACATTCGCAGGGCAGGTACAGCACGGGGTTAGATACAGAGTAAAGCGCCCTCTACACTGTCCCCCATCAAATACTCCCAGGAGAGGTACAGCATGCGGTTAGATGCAGAGTATAGCTCCCTCTACACTCTCCCCAGTTACCGTCCCAGGACAATTTCAGCACGGGGTTAGATACAGAGTAAAGCGCCCTCTACACTGTCCCCCATCAAATACTCCCAGGAGAGGTACAGCATGCGGTTAGATGCAGAGTATAGCTCCCTCTACACTCTCCCCAGTAACCCTCCCAGGACAATTTCAGCACGCGGTTAGATACAGAGTAAAGCTGCCTCTACACTGCCCCCATCAAACACTCCCACGACAGGTACAGCACGGTGATAATTACAGAGTAAAGCTCCCTCTACACTGTCCCCAGTTACACTCCCAGGACAGGTACATCACGTGGTTAGATACAGAGTAAAGCTCCCTCTACACTGTCTCCATCAAACTCTCCCAGGACAGGCACAGCACAGGGTTAGATACAGAGTAAAGTTCCCTCTACACTGCCCCCATCAAACACTCCCAGGACAGGTACAGCACAGGGTTAGATACAGAGTAAAGCTCCCTCTACACTGTCTCCATCAAACACTCCCAGGGCAGGTACAGCATGGGGTTAGATACAAGTAAAGCTCCCTCTACACTGCCCCCATCCAACATTCACATGGACAGGTACAGCACGGGGCTAGATACAGACTAAAGCTCCCTCTACACTGTCCCCATCAAACAGTCCCAGGACAGGTACAGCACGGGGTTAGATACAGAGTAAGGCTCCCTCTACACTGTCCCCATCAAACACTCACAGGACAGGTACAGCACGGGGTTAGATACAGAGTAAGGCTCCCTCGACACTGTCCACATCAAACACTCACAGGACAGGTACTGCACGGTGTTTGAAACAGAGTAAAGCTCCCTCTGCACTGCCCCCATCAAACACTCCCAGGACAGGTACAGCATGGGGTTAGATGCAGAGTAACGCTCCCCCTACACTGTCCCCAACAAACACTCCCAGGACAGCTACAGCACGGGGTTAGATACAGAGTAAATCTCCCTCTACACTGTCCCCATCAAACACTCCCAGGACAGGAACAGCACGGGGTTAGATACACAGTGAAGCTCCCTCTACACTGTCCCCAGTTGCACTTCCGGGACAGGTACAGCACAGGGTTAGATACAGAGTAAAGCTACCTCTACACTCTCCCCAGTTACAATCCCAGGACAGTTACAGCACGGGATTAGATACAGAGTAAAGCTGTCTCTACACTGCCCCCATCAAACACTCCCACGACAGGTGCAGCACGGGGTTAGATACAGAGTAAAGCTCCCTCTACACCGTCCCTATCAAACACTCCCAGGACAGGTACAGCACGGGGTTAGATACAGAGTGAAGCTCCCTCTACACTGTCCCCATCAAACACGCACAGGACAGGTACAGCACGGGGTTAGAAACACAGTAAAGCACCATCTACACTGCCCCTATCAATCACTCCCAGGACAGGTACAGCACGGAGCTAGATACAGACTAAAGCTCCCTCGACACTCCACAGTTACACTCCCAGGACAGGTGCAGCACGGGGTTAGATACAGAGTAAAGCTGCCTCGACACTGTCCACAGTTACACTCTTAGGACAGGTACAGCACGGGGTTAGATACTGAGTAAAGCTCCCTCTACGCTGCCCCCATCAAACACTCACAGGACAGGTACTGCACGGTGTTAGAAACAGAGTAAAGCTCCCTCGATACTGTGCACAGTTACAATCTCAGGACAGGTACAGCACGGGGTTAGATACAGAGTAAATCTCCCTCTACACCGTCTCCATCAAACACTCCCAGGGCAGGTACAGCATGGGGCGAGATACAGAGTAAAGCTCCCTCTACACTGCCCCCATCAAACATTCACATGGACAGGTACAGCATGGGGTTAGATACAGAGTAAAGCTCCCTCTACACTGCCCCCATCAAACATTCCCAGGACAGGTATAGCAGGGGGTTAGATACAGAGTAAATCTCCCTCTACACTGCCCCCATCAAACATTCCCAGGATAGGTACAGCACGGTGTTAGATACAGAGTAAAGCTCCCTCTGCACTGCCCCCATCAAACACTCCGAGGACAGGTACAGCACGGAGCTAGATACAGACTAAAGCTCCCTCGACACTCCACAGTTACACTCCCAGGACAGGTGCAGCACGGGGTTAGATACAGAGTAAAGCTGCCTCGACACTGTCCACAGTTACACTCTTAGGACAGGTACAGCACGGGGTTAGATACTGAGTAAAGCTCCCTCTACGCTGCCCCCATCAAACACTCACAGGACAGGTACTGCACGGTGTTAGAAACAGAGTAAAGCTCCCTCGACACTGTCCACAGTTACACTCTTAGGACAGGTACAGCACGGGGTTAGATACAGAATACAGCTCCCTCTACGCTACCCCCATCAAACACTCCCAGGACAGGTACAGCACGGGGTTAGATACAGAGTGAAGCTCCCTCGACACTGTCCACAGTTACACTCCCAGGACAGGTACATCACGTGGTTAGATACAGAGTAAAGCTCCCTCTGCACTGCCCCCATCAAACACTCCCAGGACAGGTACAGCACAGGGTTAGATACAGAGTAAAGCTCCCTCGACACTGTCTCCATCAAACACTCCCAGGGCAGGTACAGCATGGGGTTGGATACAGAGTAAAGCTCCCTCAACACTGTCCCCATCAAACATTCCCACGACAGGTACAGCACGGGGTTAGATACAAAGCAAAGCTCCTTCTACACTTCCCCCATCAAACACTCCCAGGACAGGTACAGCAGGGGGTTAGATACAGAGTAAAGCTCCCTCGACAGTGTCCCCATCAAACATTCCCAGGACAGGGACAGCTCGGGGTTAGATACAGAGTAAAGCTCCCTCAACAGTGTCCCCATCAAACATTCCCAGGACAGGTACAGCTCGGGGTTAGATACAGAGTAAAGCTCCCTCAACACTGCCCCCATCAAACACTCCCAGGACAGGTACAGCACGGGGCTAGATACAGAGTAAAATTCCCTCTACACTGTCCCCATCAAACACTCCCAGGACAGGTACAGCATGGGGTTAGATACAGAGTAAAGCTCCATCTACACTGCCCCCATCAAAAACTCCCAGGACAGGTACAGCACGGGGTTAGATGCAGAGTAAAGCTCCCTATACACTGTCCCAATCAAACATTCGCAGGGCAGGTACAGCACGGGGTTAGATACAGAGTAAAGCTCCCTCCACACTGCCCCATCAAACATTCCCAAGGGAGGTACAGCATGGGGTTGGATACAGAGTAAAGCTCCCTCTACACTGCCCCCATCAACTCTCCAAAGACAGGTACAGCACGGGGTTAGATACAGAGTAAAGATCGCTCTGCACTGCCCCCATCAAACACTCCCAGGACAGGTACAGCACGGGGTTAAATACAGAGTAAAGCTCCCTCTACACTGCCCCATCAAACATTCCCAAGAGAGGTACAGCATGGGGTTGGATACAGAGTAAAGCTCCCTCTACGCTGCCCCCATCAAATACTCCCAGGAGAGGTACAGCATGCAGTTAGATGCAGAGTATAGCTCCCTCTACACTCTCCCCAGTTACCCTCCCAGGACAATTTCAGCACGGGGTTTGATACAGAGTAAAGCTGCCTCTACACTGCCCCCATCAAACACTCCCACGACAGGTACAGCACGGTGATAAATACAGAGTAAAGCTCCCTCTACACTGTCCCCAGTTACACTCCCAGGACAGGTACATCACGTGGTTAGATACAGAGTAAAGCTCCCTCTACACTGTCTTCATCAAACTCTCCCAGGACAGGGTTAGATACAGAGTAAAGCTCCCTCTACACTGTCTCCATCAAACAGTCCCAGGGCAGGTACAGCATGGGGTTAGATACAAGTAAAGCTCCCTCTACACTGCCCCCATCCAACATTCACATGGACAGGTACAGCACGGGGCTAGATACAGACTAAAGCTCCCTCTACACTGTCCCTATCAAATACTCCCAGGACAGGTACAGCACGCGGGGTTAGATACAGAGTGAGGCTCCCTCTACACTGTACCCATCAAACACTCACAGGACAGGTACTGCACGGTGTTAGAAACAGAGTAAAGCTCCCTCTGCACTGCCCCCATCAAACACTCCCAGGACAGGTACAGCATGGGGTTAGATGCAGAGTAACGCTCCCCCTACACTGTCCCCAACAAACACTCCCAGGACAGCTGCAGCACAGGGTTAGATACAGAGTAAAGCTCCCTCTACAGTGTCCCCATGAAACACTCCCAGGACAGGAACAGCACGGGGTTAGATACACAGTGAAACTCCCTCTACACTGTCCCCAGTTGCACTTCCGGGACAGGTACAGCACGGGGTTAGATACAGAGTAAAGCTGCCTCTACACTGTCCCTATCAAACACTCCCAGGACAGGTACAGCACGGGGTTAGATACAGAGTGAAGCTCCCATTACGGTGCCCCCATCAAACACGCACAGGGCAGGTACAGCACGGGGTTAGAAACACAATAAAGCACCATCTACACTGCCCCTATCAATCACTCCCAGGACAGGTACAGCACGGCGTTAGATACAGTGTAAACCTCCCTATACACTGCCCCCATCAAACATTCCCTGCTAAGGTGCACAATGGGATTAGATGCAGAGTAATGCTGCCCCTACACTGTCCCCCATCAAACACTCCCAGGGCAGGTACAGCACGGGGTTAGATACAGAGTAAAGCTCCCTCTACACTGCCCCCATCAAACACTCCCAGGACAGGTACAGCATGGGGTTAGATACAGAGTAAAGCTCCCTCGACACTGTCCACAGTTACACTCCCAGGACAGGTACAGCATGGGGTTAGATACAGAGTAAAGCGCCCTCTACACTGTCCCCCATCAAATACTCCCAGGAGAGGTACAGCATGCGGTTAGATGCAGAGTATAGCTCCCTCTACACTCTCCCCAGTTACCCTCCCAGGACAATTTCAGCACGGGGTTAGATACAGAGTAAAGCGCCCTCTACACTGTCCCCCATCAAATACTCCCAGGAGAGGTACAGCATGCGGTTAGATGCAGAGTATAGCTCCCTCTACACTCTCCCCAGTTACCCTCCCAGGACAATTTCAGCACGCGGTTAGATACAGAGTAAAGCTGCCTCTACACTGCCCCCATCAAACACTCCCACGACAGGTACAGCACGGTGATAATTACAGAGTAAAGCTCCCTCTACACTGTCCCCAGTTACACTCCCAGGACAGGTACATCACGTGGTTAGATACAGAGTAAAGCTCCCTCTACACTGTCTCCATCAAACTCTCCCAGGACAGGCACAGCACAGGGTTAGATACAGAGTAAAGCTCCCTCTACACTGCCCCCATCAAACACTCCCAGGACAGGTACAGCACGGGGCTAGATACAGACTAAAGCTCCCTCTACACTGTCCCCATCAAACAGTCCCAGGACAGGTACAGCACGGGGTTAGATACAGAGTAAGGCTCCCTCTACACTGTCCCCATCAAACACTCACAGGACAGGTACAGCACGGGGTTAGATACAGAGTAAGGCTCCCTCGACACTGTCCACATCAAACACTCACAGGACAGGTACTGCACGGTGTTTGAAACAGAGTAAAGCTCCCTCTGCACTGCCCCCATCAAACACTCCCAGGACAGGTACAGCATGGGGTTAGATGCAGAGTAACGCTCCCCCTACACTGTCCCCAACAAACACTCCCAGGACAGCTACAGCACGGGGTTAGATACAGAGTAAATCTCCCTCTACACTGTCCCCATCAAACACTCCCAGGACAGGAACAGCACGGGGTTAGATACACAGTGAAGCTCCCTCTACACTGTCCCCAGTTGCACTTCCGGGACAGGTACAGCACAGGTTAGATACAGAGTAAAGCTACCTCTACACTCTCCCCAGTTACAATCCCAGGACAGTTACAGCACGGGATTAGATACAGAGTAAAGCTGTCTCTACACTGCCCCCATCAAACACTCCCACGACAGGTGCAGCACGGGGTTAGATACAGAGTAAAGCTCCCTCTACACCGTCCCTATCAAACACTCCCAGGACAGGTACAGCACGGGGTTAGATACAGAGTGAAGCTCCCTCTACACTGTCCCCATCAAACAGTCCCAGGACAGGTACAGCACGGGGTTAGATACAGAGTAAGGCTCCCACTACGGTGCCCCCATCAAACACGCACAGGGCAGGTACAGCACGGGGTTAGAAACACAGTAAAGCACCATCTACACTGCCCCTATCAATCACTCCCAGGACAGGTACAGCACGGCGTTAGATACAGAGTAAACCTCCCTATACACTGCCCCCATCAAACATTCCCAGCTAAGGTGCACAATGGGATTAGATGCAGAGTAATGCTCCCCCTACACTGTCCCCCATCAAACACTCCCAGGGCAGGTACAGCACTGGGTTCGACAGAGTAAAGCTCCCTCGATACTGTGCACAGTTACAATCTCAGGACAGGTACAGCACGGGGTTAGATACAGAGTAAAGCTCCTTCTACACCGTCTCCATCAAACACTCCCAGGGCAGGTACAGCATGGGGTTAGATACAGAGTAAAGCTCCCTCTACACTGCCCCCATCAAACATTCCCAGGACAGGTATAGCAGGGGGTTAGATACAGAGTAAATCTCCCTCTACACTGCCCCCATCAAACATTCCCAGGACAGGTACAGCACGGTGTTAGATACAGAGTAAAGCTCCCACTACGGTGCCCCCATCAAACACGCACAGGATAGGTACTGCACGGTGTTAGATACAGAGTAAAGCTCCCTCTGCAGTGCCCCCATCAAACACTCCGAGGACAGGTACAGCACGGAGCTAGATACAGACTAAAGCTCCCTCGACACTCCACAGTTACACTCCCAGGACAGGTGCAGCACGGGGTTAGATACAGAGTAAAGCTGCCTCGACACTGTCCACAGTTACACTCTTAGGACAGGTACAGCACACGGGGTTAGATACTGAGTAAAGCTCCCTCTACGCTGCCCCCATCAAACACTCACAGGACAGGTACTGCACGGTGTTAGAAACAGAGTAAAGCTCCCTCGACACTGTCCACAGTTACACTCTTAGGACAGGTACAGCACGGGGTTAGATACAGAATACAGCTCCCTCTACGCTACCCCCATCAAACACTCCCAGGACAGGTACAGCACGGGGTTAGATACAGAGTAAAGCTCCCACTACGGTGCCCCCATCAAACACGCACAGGGCAGGTACAGCACGGGGTTAGAAACACAGTAAAGCACCATCTACACTGCCCCTATCAATCACTCCCAGGACAGGTACAGCACGGCGTTAGATACAGTGTAAACCTCCCTATACACTGCCCCCATCAAACATTCCCTGCTAAGGTGCACAATGGGATTAGATGCAGAGTAATGCTCCCCCTACGCTGTCCCCCATCAAACACTCCCAGGGCAGGTACAGCACGGGGTTCGACACAGAGTGAAGCTCCCTCTACACTGTCCCCATCTGCCCCCATCAAACACTCCCAGGACAGGTACAGCACAGGGTTAGATACAGAGTAAAGCTCCCTCTACACTGCCCCCATCCAACATTCACATGGACAGGTACAGCACGGGGTTAGATACAGAGTAAATCTCCCTCTACACTGCCACCATCAAACATTCCCAGGACAGGTACAGCACGGTGTTAGATACAGAGTAAAGCTCCCACTACGGTGCCCCCATCAAACACGCACAGGATAGGTACAGCACGGTGTTAGATACAGAGTAAAGCTCCCTCTGCACTGCCCCGATCAAACACTCCCAGGACAGGTGCAGCACGGGGCTAGATACAGACGAAAGCTCCCTCGACACTGTCCACAGTTACACTCCCAGGGCAGGTACAGCACGGGGTTAGATACAGAGTAAAGATCCCTCTACACTGTCCCTATCAAATACTCCCAGGACAGGTACAGCACGCGGGGTTAGATACAGAGTGAAGCTCCCTCTACACTGTCCCCATCAAACACTCACAGGACAGGTACTGCATGGTGTTAGAAACAGAGTAAAGCTCTCTCTACACTGCCCCCATCAAACACTCCCAGGACAGGTACAGCATGGGGTTAGATGCAGAGTAACGCTCCCCCTACACTGTCCCCATCAAACACTCCCAGGACAGCTACAGCACGGGGATAGATACAGAGTAAAGCTCCCTGTACACTGTCCCCGTCAGACACTCCCAGGACAGGTACAGCACGGAGTTAGATACAGAGTAAAGCTCCCTCGACACTGTCCCTATCAAACACTCCCAGGACAGGTACAGCACGGGGTTAGATGCAGAGTAAAGCTCCCTCTGCACTCTCCCCAGTTACATTCCCAGGACAGTTACAGCACGGGATTAGATACAGAGTAAAGCTGCCTCTACACTGCCCCCATCAAACACTCCCACGACAGGTACAGCACGGGGTTGGATACAGAGTAAAGCTCCCTCAACACTGTCCCCATCAAACATTCCCAGGACAGGTACAGCACGGGGTTAGATACAAAGCAAAGCTCCTTCTACACTTCCCCCATCAAACACTCCCAGGACAGGTACAGCAGGGGGTTAGATACAGAGTAAAGCTCCCTCAACAGTGTCCCCATCAAACATTCCCAGGACAGGTACAGCTCGGGGTTAGATACAGAGTAAAGCTCCCTCAACACTGCCCCCATCAAACACTCCCAGGACAGGTACAGCACGGGGCTAGATACAGAGTAAAATTCCCTCTACACTGTCCCCATCAAACACTCCCAGGACAGGTACAGCATGGGGTTAGATACAGAGTAAAGCTCCATCTACACTGCCCCCATCAAAAACTCCCAGGACAGGTACAGCACGGGGTTAGATGCAGAGTAAAGCTCCCTATACACTGTCCCAATCAAACATTCGCAGGGCAGGTACAGCATGGGGTTAGATACAGAGTAAAGCTCCCTCTACACTGCCCCATCAAACATTCCCAAGGGAGGTACAGCATGTGGTTGGATACAGAGTAAACTCCCTCTACGCTGCCCCCATCAAACACTCCCAGGGCAGGTACAGCACGGGGTTAGATACAGAGTAAAGCTCCCTCTACACTGCCCCCATCAACTCTCCAAAGACAGGTACAGCACGGGGTTAGATACAGAGTAAAGATCGCTCTGCACTGCCCCCATCAAACACTCCCAGGACAGGTACAGCACGGGGTTAAATACAGAGTAAAGCTCCCTCTACACTGCCCCATCAAACATTCCCAAGAGAGGTACAGCATGGGGTTGGATACAGAGTAAAGCTCCCTCTACGCTGCCCCCATCAAATACTCCCAGGAGAGGTACAGCATGCGGTTAGATGCAGAGTATAGCTCCCTCTACACTCTCCCCAGTTACCCTCCCAGGACAATTTCAGCACGGGGTTTGATACAGAGTAAAGCTGCCTCTACACTGCCCCCATCAAACACTCCCACGACAGGTACAGCACGGTGATAAATACAGAGTAAAGCTCCCTCTACACTGTCCCCAGTTACACTCCCAGGACAGGTACATCACGTGGTTAGATACAGAGTAAAGCTCCCTCTACACTGTCTCCGTCAAACTCTCCCAGGACAGGGTTAGATACAGAGTAAAGCTTCCTCTACACTGTCTCCATCAAACACTCCCAGGGCAGGTACAGCATGGGGTTAGATACAAGTAAAGCTCCCTCTACACTGCCCCCATCCAACATTCACATGGACAGGTACAGCACGGGGCTAGATACAGACTAAAGCTCCCTCTACACTGTCCCTATCAAATACTCCCAGGACAGGTACAGCACGCGGGGTTAGATACAGAGTGAAGCTCCCTCTACACTGTCCCCATCAAACACTCACAGGACAGGTACTGCACGGTGTTAGAAACAGAGTAAAGCTCCCTCTGCACTGCCCCCATCAAACACTCCCAGGACAGGTACAGCATGGGGTTAGATGCAGAGTAACGCTCCCTCTACACTGTCCCCAACAAACACTCCCAGGACAGGAACAGCACGGGGTTAGATACACAGTGAAACTCCCTCTACACTGTCCCCAGTTGCACTTCCGGGACAGGTACAGCACGGGGTTAGATACAGAGTAAAGCTGTCTCTACACTGCCCCCATCAAACACTCCCACGACAGGTGCAGCACGGGGTTTGATACAGAGTTACGCTCCCTCTACACCGTCCCTATCAAACACTCCCAGGACAGGTACAGCACGGGGTTAGATACAGAGTGAAGCTCCCTGTTCACTGCCCCCATCAAACATTCCCAGGACAGCAACAGCACAGGGTTAGATACAGAGTAAAGCTCCCTCTACACTGTCCCCAGTTACACTCCCAGGTCAGGTACAGCACGGGGTTAGATACAGAGTAAAGCTCCCTCTACACTGTCCCCATCAAACAGTCCCAGGACACCTCAAGCACGGGGTTAAAGACAGAGTAAAGCTCCCCCTACACTGCCCCCATCATACATTCTCAGGACACGTACAGCATGGGGCTAGATACAGAGTAAAGCTCCCTCTAAACTGCCCCCATCAACCATTCGCAGGACAGGTACAGCACGGGGTTAGATACAGAGTAAAGCTCCCTCTACACTGCCCCCATCAAACATTCCCAGGACTGGTACAGCACCCGGTTAGATACAGAGTAAAGCTCCCTGTTCACTGCCCCCATCAAACATTCCCAGGACAGGAACAGCACAGGGTTAGATACAGAGTAAAGCTCCCTCTATACTGTCCCCAGTTGCACTTCCAGGACAGGTACAGCACGAGGTTCGATACAGAGTAAAGCTCCCTCTACACTGTCCCTAACAAATACTCCCAGGACAGGTACAGCATGGGTTTAGATACAGAGTAAAGCTCCCTCTACACTGTCCCCAGTTACACTACTAGGACAGGTACAGCACGGGGTTAAATACAGAGTAAAGCTCCCTCTGCAGTGTCCACAGTTACACTCTCAGGACAGGTACAGCACGGGTTTAGATACAGAGTAAAGCTCCCTCTACACTGTCCCCATCAAACACTCCCAGGACAGGTACAGCACAGGGTTAGATACAGAGTAAAGCTCCCTCTACACTGTCCCCATCAAACACTCCCAGGACAGGTACAGCACGGGGTTAGAGACAGAGTAAAGCTCCCTCTACACTGTCCCCAGTTACACTCCCAGGTCAGGTACAGCACGGGGTTAGATACAGAGTAAAGCTCCCTCTACACTGTCCCCATCAAACACTCCCAGGACACCTAAAGCACGGGGTTAAAGACAGAGTAAAGCTCCCCCTACACTGCCCCCATCATACATTCTCAGGACAGGTACAGCATGGGGCTAGATACAGAGTAAAGCTCCCTCTAAACTGCCCCCATCAAACATTCGCAGGACAGGTACAGCACGGGGTTCGATACAGAGTAAAGCTCCCTCTACACTGTCCCCATCAAACACTCACAGGACAGGTATCGCACGGGGTTAGATACAGAGTAAAGCTCCCTTGACACTGTCCACAGTTACACTCTTAAAACAGCTACAGCACGGGGTTAGATACAGAGTAAAGCTCCCTCTACGCTGCCCCCATCAAACACTCACAGGACAGGTACAGCATGGGCTTAGATGCAGAGTAACGCTCTCCCTACACTGTCCCCCATCAACCACTCTCAGGAGAGGTACAGAATGGGGTTAGGGACAGAGTAAAGCTCTCTCTGCACTGCCCCCATCAAACACTCCCAGGACAGGTACAGCATGGGGTTAGATAGAGTCAAGCTCCGTTTACACTGTCCCCATCAAACACTCCCAGGACAGGAACAGCACGGGGTTCGATACACAGTAAAGCTCCCTCTACACTGTCCACAGTTGCACTTCCACGACAGGTACAGCACGGGGTTAGATAAGAGTAAAGATCCCTCTACAGTGGCCCCATCAAACACTCCCAGGACAGGTACAGCACGGGGATAGATACAGAGTAAAGCTCCCTCAACACGGTCCCCATCAAACATTCCCAGGACAGGTACAGCACGGGGTTAGATACAAAGTAAAGCTCCCTGAACACTGTCCCCATCAAACACTCCCAGGACAGGTACAGCACGGGGCTCGATACAGAGTAAAGATCCCTCTAAACTGCCCCCATCAAACACTCCCAGGACAGGTACAGCACGGGGTTAGATACAGAGTAAAATTCCCTCTACACTGTCCCCATCAAACACTCCCAGGACAGGTACAGCATGGGGTTAGATACAGAGTAAAGCTCCCTCGACACTGCCCACAGTTACACTCCCAGGACAGGTACAGCACGGGGTTAGATACAGAGCAAAGCTCCCTTGACACTGTCCACAGTTACACTCCCAGGACAGGTACAGCATGGGGTTAGATACAGAGTAAAGCTCCCTCGACACTGTCCACAGTTACACTCTTAGGACAGGTACAGCACGGGGTTAGATACAGAGTAAATCTCCCTCTGCACTGCCCCCATCAAACACTCCCAGGACAGGTACAGCTCAGGGCTAGATTCAGACTAAAGCTCCCTCGACACTGTCCACAGTTACACTCCCAGGACAGGTACAGCACGGGGTTAGATACAGAGCAAAGCTCCCTCGACACTGTCCACAGTTACACTCCCAGGACAGGTACAGCATGGGGTTAGATACAGAGTAAAGCTCCCTCGACACTGTCCACAGTTACACTCTTAGGACAGGTACAGCACGGGGTTAGATACAGAGTAAAGCTCCCTCTACACTGTCCCCATCAAACACTCCCAGGACAGGTACAGCACGGGGTTAGATACAGAGTAAAGCTCCCTCTACACTGTCCCCATCAAACACTCACAGGACAGGTATAGCACGGGGTTAGATACAGAGTAAAGCTCCCTTGACACTGTCCACAGTTACACTCTTAAAACAGCTACAGCACGGGGTTAGATACAGAGTAAAGCTCCCTCTACACTGTCCCCAGTTGCACTTCCGGGACAGGTACAGCACGGGGTTAGATAAGAGTAAAGATCCCTCTACAGTGGCCCCATCAAACACTCCCAGGACAGGTACAGCACGGGGATAGATACAAAGTAAAGCTCCCTGAACACTGTCCCCATCAAACACTCCCAGGACAGGTACAGTACGGGGCTAGATACAGAGTAAAATTCCCTCTACACTGTCCCCATCAAACACTCCCAGGACAGGTACAGCATGGGGTTAGATACAGAGTAAAGCTCCCTCGACACTGTCCACAGTTACACTCCCAGGACAGGTACAGCACGGGGTTAGATACAGAGTAAAGCTCCCTCGACACTGTCCACAGTTACACTCCCAGGACAGGTACAGCATGGGGTTAGATACAGAGTAAAGCTCCCTCGACACTGTCCACAGTTACACTCTTAGGACAGGTACAGCACGGGGTTAGATACGGAGTAAAGCTGCCTCTACACTGCCCCCATCAAACACTCCCACGACAGGTACAGCAAGGGGTTAGATACAGAGTAAAGCTCCCTCTACACTGTCCGCATCAAACAATCCCAGGACAGGTACAGCACGGGATTAGATACAGAGTAAAGCTCCCACTACGGTGCCCCCATTAAACACGCACAGGATAGGTACATCATGGTGTTAGATACAGAGTAAAGCTCCCTCTGCACTGACCCAGTTGCACTTCCAGGACAGGTACAGCACGGGGTTAGATACAGAGTTAAGCTCCCTCGATATTGTCCACAGTTACACTCTCAGGACAGGTACAGCACGGGGTTAGTTACAGAGTAAAGCTCCCTCTACACTGCCCCCATCAAACTCTACAAGGACAGGTACAGCACGGGTTTAGATACAGAGTAAAGCGCTCTCTACACTGCCCCCATCAAACTCTCCAAGGACAGGTACAGCACGGGGTTAGATACAGAGTAAAGCTCCCTCTACACTGCCCCCATCAAACTCTACAAGGACAGGTACAGCACGGGTTTAGATACAGAGTAAAGCGCTCTCTACACTGCCCCCATCAAACTCTCCAAGGACAGGTACAGCACGGGGTTAGATACAGAGTAAAGATCGCTCTGCACTGCCCCCATCAAGCACTCTCAGGAGAGGTACAGAATGGGGTTAGGGACAGAGTAAAGCTCCCTCTACACTGTCCCCAGTTACACTCCCAGGACAGATACAGCATGCGGTTAGATACAGAGTAAAGCTCCCTCTAAACTGTCCTCATCAAACACTCCCAGGACAGCTACAGCACGGGGTTCGATAAAGAGTAAAGCTCCCTCTACACTCTCCCCAGTTATACTCCCAGGACAGTTTCAGCACGGGGTTAGATACAGAGTAAAGCTTCCTCTACACTGCCCCCATCAAACACTCCCACGACAGGTACAGCACGGTGATAGATACAGAGTAAAGCTCCCTCTACACTGTCCCCAGTTACACTCCCAGGACAGGTACATCACGTGGTTAGATACAGAGTAAAGCTCCCTCGACACTGTCCACATTAACATTCTCAGGACAGGTACAGCACGGGGTTAGATACAGAGTAAGGTTCCCTCTAAACTGCCCCCATCAAACATTCCCAGGACAGGTACAGCATGGGCTTAGATGCAGAGTAACGCTCCCCCTCCACTGTGCCCCATCAAACACTCCCAGGACAGGTATAGCACGGGGTTGGAGACAGAGTAAAGCTCCCTCTACACTGTTCCCATCAAACACTCCCAGGACAGGTACAGCACGGGGTTAGATACGGACTAATGCTCCCTCTACTCTGCCCCCATCAAACACTCCCAGGACAGGTACAGCACGGTGTTAGATACAGAGTAATGATCCCTCTGCACTGACCCTATCAAACACTCCCAGGACTGGTACAGCACGGGGTTAGATACAGAGTAAAGCTCCCACTACGGTGCCCCCATCAAACAAGCACAGGATAGGTATAGCACGGTATTAGATACAGAGTAAAGCTCCCTCTGCACTGCCCCCATCAAACACTCCCAGGACAGGTACAGCACGGGGCTAGACACAGAGTAAAGCTCCCTCTACACTGCCCCATCAAATATTCCCAGGACAGGTATAGCACGGGGTTAGATACAGAGTAAAGCTCCATCTACATAACCCCCATCAAACATTCGCAGGACAGGTTCAGCACGGGGTTCGATACAAAGTAAAGATCCCTCTACACTGTCCTCATCAAACACTCCCAGGACCGGAACAGAACTGGGCTAGATACAGAGTTGTACTCCCTCTACACTGCCCCCATCAAACATTCCCAGGACAGGTACAGCATGGGCTTAGATACAGAGTAACGCTCCCCTTACACTGACCCCCATCAAACACTCCCAGGACAGGTACAGCACGGGTTTAGATACAGAGTAAAGCTCCCTCTACACTGTCCCCATCAAACACTCCCAGGACAGGTACAGCACGGCGTTAGATACGGAGAATGTGTGACATTGTTTTAAATCTCGTTTTGTTGCCCCTCTGGGTGAAATAGTCAATTGGGAGCTGGTTGGTGCAATTGTTTCTATTGGAATTCATACGGTATTTTTTCTAACCAACGAACCCCCTCTAAATATTTCTAATTGTCTCCTGACTGTTGATTTGAATGCACCGTACCTTTAAATGTTTATATGTGGCATCTGAACGGGGACAGCTTGTGTGACCTGTGCGGTACCCTCCTGGCTGCTGTGTGGCTGCACTTAGACACACACATTACAGGGAACGTTGCTTCTTACAGAGGATCCTCTCATCTCAGGACATTGGGGGTGAGTTGGCCACATCTGGTCTGGACCTTAATTCCCAAAATGTGAGGGGCTGATGTCTAGCTCATCGTGTCACTCGGTGATTGGGAGGAGTTACTACATCTGCCAGCCCAGGTGAGTGGCTCATTAACCTGGGATCCATCTGCCTGGGAGAGTTTTTTGCCAGCAACTCCATCTTTTTTTTTCTCTCTCTCTCTCTAGCCCTCGGAAGATTGGAGCCCAGTATTGGTCACCCTCTAAACAGCTGCTGTCTGGAGTGACGGAGAGTGAGGAGATCTCGATCAGCAACAAACAGATGCCAAGGAGCCCTGCGCCCCGGGGAAGGGGCAAACGAGGGCGCCCGCCAATCCGATCCTTCGTCGGGAGGTGAGCAGTGATGCTGGGGAACGTCGGAATGCCAGTCCTGGGGGAACGGGATCCATTCGGCCAACAGTGTTGGCACCCCAGGCTCCTTTTGCGCCTTGCCTCTTTAGACCCCAACCTGACCAGCTGATCCAGCTTTTTCAGGGTATGGGAAAGGTCAGTTTATGTCCCAGTGAATTCCCCCCAACTGCCCCCGTTCCCCCCCCCAACCCCAACACCCCCATTCCCGCAATCCTGGAGACTGATTGGGTGGAGAGTAGGTACCGAGTGCCAGCTAATGACCATGGAGCAAGTGAAGGCTCTTTATAGTTATTCCTTTAGGACCGATTCCAGTGTAGGAGGAGAGCTTAGTGTTTGTTAGATTCTCACAACTAACTTTCAACCGTGTGGGGAGGAAGAAACCTTAAAAGCGACCTCCTTTGACCAAGAGCCTGAGGTCACCTGGGCTGGTGTGTCTCGGTATCTGGTCGTCTCAGTGTTAAACTTGTAGTTCACATCGCTCCTGTGTGTAACGCCTTGAGACGTTTTAATAACATGAAAGGCACCGTATAAATACAAGTTCAGTTGTTTTCACGGAAGCAGAAGGTTCTTGAGGAGGTGTGGAGCGTGGGGGCTGGTAGGACCTGAGGGTCGGGTTAGAACGACGCAGGACCCGGGCGATAGTCTGAGTTACAGAGAAGCCTTTCCCACAGTGAGAGCTGGAGGCTGCAGCCAAGAGCCACATCCCCCAAAACAAAAATTCCACTAACTTCCCAACTTAATTCCTGATTTTTCAACCTGGGATTTGAACCCCTTGTTTGGCCGAGGGGAATAAACGTGACTGTTTTTCTCTCTCTCTCTCTGTCTACCTTCCGGCCTCTTGCTGCCGCCATCTTGTTTTCACACAGGGACATGATGCAGGTGTCACCCCGGGCGCGTGGGGAGGACCCGTCGAGCGCCACATCCCCCGAGGAGGAGCACTACACCCGCATCGCGGCCCGGCCCCCTGAGAAGGCAGCGCCCCCGCCCTTCCCCCGCTCGGGCTCGCCGGAGATCCCGCCCCCCCAGACGTCGCTGCCCTCTGACCCCGACCTCCCGGCCTCCCAGGCCAGCAGCTTCGTGGGGCTGCGCGTGGTCGCCAAGTGGTCGTCCAATGGGTACTTCTACTCGGGCGCGATTACCCGCGACTCCGGCGACGGCAAGTACAAGGTGCTGTTTGACGATGGCTACGAGTGCGAAGTGCCGGGCAAGGACATCCTGCTGTGCGACCCCATCCCCGTGGAGACGGAGGTGACGGCTCTGTCCGACGACGAGTACTTCAGTGCAGGTATCTGGCGTCGGCTCCCAGGCGAGACGCGGTGGCGTAAGCAGGTTGTCACTGCACCGGTGACCCAGAGACTCCTTGTTCAAACCCCACTGTTGGGCAGTCGAGAGAATTTTGTCAGTTTACAAAGAAAAGACCTGAAATATGTTAGGGGCAGTAGTAAGGTCATTCAGCCCCTCGAACCTGGTACACAGGAACAGGAAGTGGCCATTCAGCCCTTTAAGCCTGTAACATAGGAACATCGGTGCAGACTCGATGGGCCGAAGGGCCTCTTCTGCACTGTGATTCTGTGAACATTAAAAGGCCATTTGGCCCATCGAGGCTGTTCTGAAATTGAGTTAGATTGTGGCTGATCTCTACCTTAACTCCATCTGCCCCCAAATTGGTTCCATATCCTGTAACAGCCAAATAAAAACCCAGAATCAGCAAAATTGACCCCACATTTGTTAGGTTGATGTGTGGCACTGGAGTGCCGGCCTGGCTTTTTTTGCACCATGCGTTCCTTTTCCCTCCTCCACCAGCAGCTGACCCTTCAGCCCTTCCTCACGATTCTCTCCCACCATGCCTGGTCTCGTGGCTGCTTTCATCTCCGTCTTCTGAAGCCTGTTCCGTTCTTATCTGTAATCCTGCTTTTTGCCCCCCTCTCTTCACGCCACTTTGTTAAAGGTAGTGGAAAGGTCCATGTATAAAGTGGCAGTTGTGCAGCTCAGAGGTGTTGGCATGCTCTGGTTTGTCAGCATGTGAACATAAACATTAACTGGAGTAGGCCATTCAGCCTCTTGAGCCTACTCCACCATTCACAAGGCTCAATGTCTACATCATCCCAATTCCCATGTCCTTCATGTCTGTATCCATATGGTCAGCCAAATCGTCAATGAATTGTCCAAAGATCACTCCCATACCGTTGCAGTATCCCTCCATTCTCTTTAGTGTCCAATAATCTATATTGCATGCAAGCTGTTCCAGTACAGTGACAACACTGGCATCTCCTTGGCAATGTGGAAAATTGCCCAGGTATGTCCTGTCCACAAAAAGCAGGATAAATCCAACCCGGCCAATTACTGCCCCATCAGCCTACTCTCCATCATCAGTAAAGTGATGGAAGGTGATGGACAGTGCTAACAAGCGGCCCTTGCTTAGCAATAACCTGCTTGCTGATGCTCAGTTGGGGTTCTGCCAAGGCCACTCAGCTCCTGACTTCATTACAGCCTTGGTACAAAATGGCAGAAGAGCTGAACTCGAGAGGTGAGGTGAGAGTGACTGCCCTTGACATCAAGGCAGCATTTGACCGAGTGTGGCGTCAAGGAGCCCTAGCAAAACTGGAGTCAATGAGAATCAGGGGGAAAACTCTACACTGGTTGGAGCCATACCTAGCACAAAGGAAGATGGTTGTGGTTGTTGGAGGTTAATCATTTTGGTCCTGGGACATCACTACAGGAGTTCCTCAGGGTAGTGTCCTCAGCCCAACCATCTTCAGCTGCTTCATCAAATGCCTTCCTTCCATCATAAGGTCAGAAGTGGGGATGTTCGCTGATGATTGCACAATGTTCAGCACCATTCGTGACTCCTCAGATACTGAAGCAGTCCATGTCCAAATGCAGCAAGACCTGGACGATATCCAGGCTTGGGTTGACAAGTGGCAAGTAACATTCGCGCCACACAAGTGTCAGGCAACGACCATCTCCAACAAGAGAGATCTAACTATCTCCCCATGACATTCAAAGGCACTACTACCCTTACTGAATCCCACACTGTACTGTACTCTACATTCATGTACAAGGACCTCCTAATCCCTCTGAATCCCAACATTGACTAGTGTCTCAATGTGTTTAAAAAAAAAATCTAGTTTACTATTCTAAACAAAGGGTAGTGGAATTCTCTAACTCTAACTCTTTCCCATTAAAAAAAAACATGTTTGCTGGGGAACACTTGGAGTTTGAGAGACGGAGATCGGTGGATATTTGTTGAAGTGTTACAGGTGGGTAAATGGAGTTGCAATGGAGGATCAGCCAGTGTTTGCTCCTCTTGTATTCTGATCCTGTAGAGGCTAACAAGACACCCAGAAAGACAGTGACTGTCTCCCGTGCCGTTCTCTGCAGGTATTGTGAAAGCCCATCGGAAGGAGGCTGAGGAGTTTTATTACTGCATCGAGAAGGACGGTCTACAGAAATGGTACAAGAGAATGGCAGTCATCCTGTCGCTGGAGCAGGGTAACCGGCTGCGTGAGCAGTTTGGCCTCGACCCCTGTGAGGCCACAACTCCCCTCGCCATGGCGGCGGACATCAGCTTGGGTAAGTCGGGAAAGGGCCCAGTGATGCCTCCCCGGGGCCTCCTTTTGCCCTCACTTTTGCTGGGGGATCTGTCCTTGCCTCTCCTGGCCACCCATCGTTGCCCGAGCCTTGGCGGTGAATGGCCACAGGCTGTTGAACTGCAGAGGGCATCACCGTCCTTCCTGGAAGTGGCACAGGCGGCTGCACGGGCTGGGAATCCTGGCCAATTTGTCGGAGGGGGGGAGATGGGGTGAGGGGGTGGGTGGTGGTGGTGGGTGGTGGTGGTGGGGTGGGGGGGTGGTGGTGGTGGGTGGTGGTGGTGGGGTGGTGGTGGGGTAGTGGGGTGAGGGGGGGTGGTGGGGGTGGGGTGAGTGGGGGTGGGGGGTTGGGGGGAGTGAGAGGGGGTGGTGGTGTGGGGGGGTGGGATCAGCTGTGAGTTTGATTGAAGCCTGGCACTGCCCTGCTTCAGGTCGCTCAGTCCACAGTGGGTCTTGTGTGGACAGTACCTGATCAGAGGAACTTTGCTGATACACCAAACTGGGAGGGAGCATTGCTGAGTGAGGGCATGTGTCTGTATCGTGTTCAGGATGGATGGTGCGTTTTTTACAAAAAAAAACAATTTGTACGTATAAAATCCTACCACACAGAAGAGGCCATTTGGCCCATCATGTTTGTGTTGGCTCTTTGAAAAAACAATTAGATCCTTTCTCTCCTATAGCCCTGTGGATTATTCCATTTCAAGTATTTATCCAATTTCCTTTTGAAAATTACTATTGAATCTACTTCCGCCTCCCTTTCAGCGTATTCCAGATTAGAACTTTCTACATTTTTCAAAAAAGCTCTCCCCCCTCTCCTTTCCTAGTTTCTTCACCAATTATCTTAAATTTACCTCCTCTGGCTACAGACCATCCTGCCAATGGAAACAGTTTCTTCCTATTTCCTCTCAAAATCTTTAGTCATTTTGAACGTTAAATCTCCCCTTGACCTTCTGTGCTGTGAGGAGAATATAGAAACTAGGAGCAGGAGTAGGCCATTCGGCCCTTCGAGCCTGCTCCGCCATTCATTATGATCATGGCTGATCATCCCAACTCAATAGCCTGCTCTAGAACAATCCCAGCCTCTCCAGGCCTGATGTCTGGTACGTTGTGACCGTGCTGGTGAATCTCCTCCGCACCCTCTCCCAGGCCTTGACATCCTCCCTAAAGTGTGACGCCCGGAACTGAACACACTACCCCAGCTGAGGCCCAACCAGCGATTGCCAAACGTTGGGGCATAAACGCCCTTGTTTATTTTACCCTGTCTCTATTTGGAAATGTCTTTATTTAACTTGTATCACATTGTTTTGTGTGTAATATTTAATTATTGGTTATTAACCGTTTTGCAGTCAGCCCGGTGTTGAAATCTCTCTGTGGCCTTTCCATCCCTAACTCAGTAATCTCCTCCAGTGCTAGATGCTGAGTTATACGTGTGCCTCTAATTCTGGCCTCTCGCGCATCCCCGATTTCCATTGCAGCACTGTCGGCAGCCGTGCCGTCAGCTGCCTGGGCCCTTTGCTCCGGAACTCCCTCCATAAACCTCTCCGCCTCTTTCTCCTTTTAAAAACGCTAATTAAAACCAAGCTTTTAGCCACCTTTTTTGTTAATATCTCCTCATGTGGCTTGGTGCTTGGTAACGCTCCTGAGAAGAAGCACTTTGGGACATTTGTACTCTGTTCAACGTGCTATGCAAATGCAGGGTGTTGGTGTTGTGATCCGACTGGACAGGGGCAGTAAGGCTGTGTGTGTGTGTGTTGTACCGAGGTGTGTGTGCGTGCGTGTGTGGTGCGTGTGTTATACCGAGATGTATGTGTGTGTGTGTGTGGTGCGTGTGTTACACCGAGATGTGTGTTATACCGAGATATGTGTGTGTGTGTGTGTGTGTGGGTTGTACCGAGGTGTGTGTGGGTGTGTGTTGTACCGAGGTGTGTGTGGGTGTGTGTTGTACTGAGGTGTGGGTGGGTGTGTTGTACTGATGTGTGTGTGTTGTACCGAGGTGTATGTGTGTGTGTGTTGTACCGAGGTGTGTGTGTGTGTGTGTGTGTTGTGCCGAGGTGTGTGTGTGTGTGTGTGTGTTGTGCCGAGGTGTGTGTGTGTGTTGTACCGAGGTATGTGTGTGTGTTGTACCGAGGTATGTGTGTGTATGTGTGTTGTAATGAGGTGTGTGTGTGTGTGTGTGTGTGTTGTAATGAGGTGTGTGTGTTGTAATGAGGTGTGTGTGTGTGTGTGTGTTGTGCCGAGGTGTGTGTGTGTGTGTGTGTGTTGTGCCGTGCCGAGGTGTGTGTGTGTGTTGTACCGAGGTATGTGTGTGTATGTGTGTTGTACCGAGGTATGTGTGTGTATGTGTGTTGTACCGAGGTATGTGTGTGTATGTGTGTTGTACCGAGGTGTGTGTGTGTGTGTGTTGTAATGAGGTGTGTGTGTTGTAATGAGGTGTGTGTGTGTGTGTTGTAATGAGGTGTGTGTGTTGTAATGAGGTGTGTGTGTTGTAATGAGGTGTGTGTGTGTGTTGTACCGAGGTGTGTGTGTGTGTGTGTTGTACCGAGGTGTGTGTGTGTGTGTGTTGTACCGAGGTGTGTGTGTGTGTGTGTTGTACCGAGGTGTGTGTGTGTGTGTGTTGTACCGAGGTGTGTGTGTGTGTGTGTTGTACCGAGGTGTGTGTGTGTGTGTGTTGTACCGAGGTGTGTGTGTGTGTGTGTTGTACCGAGGTGTGTGTGTGTGTGTGTGTTGTACCGAGGTGTGTGTGTGTGTGTGTGTTGTACCGAGGTGTGTGTGTGTGTGTGTGTGTTGTACCGAGGTGTGTGTGTGTGTGTTGTACCGAGGTGTGTGTGTGTGTGTTGTACCGAGGTGTGTGTGTGTGTGTTGTACCGAGGTGTGTGTGTGTGTTGTACCGAGGTGTGTGTGTGTGTTGTACCGAGGTGTGTGTGTTGTACCGAGGTGTGTGTGTTGTACCGAGGTGTGTGTGTGTGTGTTGTACCGAGGTGTGTGTGTGTGTGTTGTACCGAGGTGTGTGTTTTGTACCGAGGTGTGTGTGTGTTGTACCGAGGTGTGTGTGTGTGTGTGTTGTACCGAGGTGCGTGTGTGCGTGTGTGTGTTGTACCGAGGTGCGTGTGTGTGTGTGTGTGTTGTACCGAGGTGTGTGTGTGTGTGTTGTACCGAGGTGTGTGTGTGTGTGTTGTACCGAGGTGTGTGTGTGTGTGTTGTACTGAGGGGTGTGTGTGTGTGTGTTTGTGTTGTACTGAGGTGTGTGTGTGTGTGTTGTACCGAGGTGTGTGTGTGTGTGTTGTACTGAGGGGTGTGTGTGTGTGTGTTTGTGTTGTACTGAGGTGTGTGTCCACAGTGAAGATATAAAATTGATCTTTCTCCGCAGACAACCTGGTGGAGGGGAAGCGTAAGCGTCGCAGCAATGTAGGTTCCAGCACCCCAACCCGGAAACAGGGGGAGAGCCCGAGGGGCCTGGCTCTCTCGGGGAAGAGGAAGCTGATGAGCTCGGACGAGGAACGCTCCCCCGCAAAACGTGGCCGCAAACCAGGGACCGCAAAATCCGGTAACGGTGGGAGCTCCTGGCAGCCCGGTTTTGGGATCGGGCGTCCGTTATTAGAAGCATAGACCTGTCTGGCATGGCAGGAGGACCAGTCTGCCCATCCGACTGTGCCAGCTCCTTTAAAAAGCTTTTTTTAAACAATTATATTGTGGGATGCGGACATCACTTGGCACGGCCCAGCTTTTGTTGCCCATCCCTGAGTGGCCATTCCAGAGGGCAGTGACGAGCCAATCACATTGCAGGGGGTCTAGAGTAAGTCCAGCAGATTCCCTTCCCGGCTGTTTTTACTACATTCGATGATGGTGATGAGACTCGCTTTCAATTCCAGATTTATTAATTGAATTCAAATTCTACCAGCTGCTGTGGTGGGATCTGAACTTGTGCTCCCAGAGTATTAGCCTGGGCATCTGGATTACTGGTCCAGTGACATTACCACTGTCTGCCTAGTAACCTATTAACTCTCCCCTCCACCCCCCCAGTGCTCTTTCCACATATCCCTGCAAATATTTCCTTTTCGAGTATTAGCCCAATGTCTTTAGCATGTACTTTTGGGTCACCTGATAAGCTCCTCCCTCATTCAGAACTGCGAGGTTCTCACTCGCAGGAAGGGTTGAACGAGCTGGGGCACTTTCCTCAGAGGGATGAGCTCCTTCAAGATGATGTGTTTGTTAGGGTAGACTGAGGGAGATGATGTGTTTGTTAGGGTGGACTGAGGGAGATGATGGTGCTTGTTAGGGTAGACTGAGGGAGATGATGTGTTTGTTAGGGTAGACAGAGGGAGATGATGTGTTTGTTAGGGTGGACTGAGGGAGATGATGTGTTTGTTAGGGTAGACTGAGGGAGATGATGGTGTTTGTTAGGGGAGACTGAGGGAGATGATGTGTTTGTTAGGGTAGACAGAGGGAGATGATGGTGTTTGTTAGGGTAGACTGATGGAGGTGATGTGTTTGTTAGGGTAGACTGATGGAGATGATGTGTTTGTTAGGGTAGACTGATGGAGATGATGTGTTTGTTAGGGTAGACTGATGGAGATGATGTGTTTGTTAGGGTAGACCGAGGGAGATGATGGTGTTTGTTAGGGTAGACCGAGGGAGATGATGGTGCTTGTTAGGGTAGACCGGGGGAGATGATGGTGTTTGTTAGGGTAGACCGAGGAAGATGATGGTGCTTGTTAGGGTAGACCGAGGGAGGTGATGTGTTTGTTAGGGTAGACTGAGGGAGATGATGGTGTTTGTTAGGGTAGACTGAGGGAGATGATGATGTTTGTTAGGGTAGACTGAGGGAGATGATGGTGTTTGTTAGGGTAGACTGAGAGAGATGATGATGTTTGTTAGGGTAGACTGAGGGAGATGATGTGTTTGTTAGGGTAGACAGAGGGAGATGATGTGTTTGTTAGGGTAGACTGAGGGAGGTGATGTGTTTGTTAGGGTAGACTAAGGGAGATGATGGTGTTTGTTAGGGTAGACTGAGGGAGATGATGGTGTTTGTTAGGGTAGACTGAGGGAGATGATGATGTTTGTTAGGGTAGACTGAGGGGGATGATGTGTTTGTTAGGGTAGACTGAGGGGGATTATGTGTTTGTTAGGGGAGACTGAGGGAGATGATGGTGTTTGTTAGGGGAGACTGAGGGAGATGATGGTGTTTGTTAGGGTAGACCGAGGGAGATGATGGTGTTTGTTAGGGTAGACCGAGGGAGATGATGTGTTTGTTAGGGTAGACTGAGGGAGATGATGTGTTTGTTAGGGGAGACTGAGGGGGATGATGGTGTTTGTTAGGGGAGACTGAGGGGGATGATGGTGTTTGTTAGGGGAGACTGAGGGGGATGATGTGTTTGTTAGGGTAGACCGAGGGAGATGATGTGTTTGTTAGGGTAGACCGAGGGAGATGATGTGTTTGTTAGGGTAGACTGAGGGAGATGATGTGTTTGTTAGGGTAGACTGAGGGAGATGATGTGTTTGTTAGGGTAGACCGAGGGAGATGATGTGTTTGTTAGGGTAGACCGAGGGAGATGATGTGTTTGTTAGGGTAGACCGAGGGAGATGATGTGTTTGTTAGGGTAGACTGAGGGAGATGATGTGTTTGTTAGGGTAGACCAAGGGAGATGATGTGTTTGTTAGGGTAGACTGAGGGAGATGATGTGTTTGTTAGGGTAGACCGAGGGAGATGATGTGTTTGTTAGGGTAGACCGAGGGAGATGATGTGTTTGTTAGGGTAGACCGAGGGAGATGATGTGTTTGTTAGGGTAGACTGAGGGAGATGATGTGTTTGTTAGGGTAGACCGAGGGAGATGATGTGTTTGTTAGGGTAGACCGAGGGAGATGATGTGTTTGTTAGGGTAGACTGAGGGAGATGATGTGTTTGTTAGGGTAGACTGAGGGAGATGACGTCACTAGACGTGTAATCCTGAGGCCCAGGCTCGTCTGGGCAGTGTGTTCAATTCCCCCACCAGAGCAGCTGGTGAAATTTTGATTCAACTAATAAAATCTGGAAGGAGAAACTAGTCTCAGTGAAGGTGACCATAAAACTATCATCGATTGTTGTAAAAACCCAACTGGTTCACTAATGCCCCTTTAGGGAGGGAAATCTGCCGTCCTTACCCGGTCTGGCCTACATGTGACTCCAGACCCACAGCAATGTGGGTGACTCTTAACTGCCCCCTGAAATGGCCAAATAAGCCACTCAGTTCAGGGGCAATTAGGGATGGGCAACAAATGCTGGCCTTGCCAGCGACGCCCACATCCCATGGAAGAATAAATTTTAAAAAAGAGATGTTTCCACTTACAGTGGAGACTAACACTAGGAGCCATAAGTAGAAGATGGTCACTAATAAATCCAAGAGGGAATTCGGGAAATCTTTCCATAGGGAGTGGAAAGAATGTGGAACTTGCTCCCACAGAGTGGCTGAGGTGAATAGCGTAGATACATTTCGACGAGCAAATGGGAGAGAAGGGACTAGAGGGTTTACGATGACAGATTTCGATGAGGAAGATGGGAAGAGGCCGGAGTGAAGCATGAACTGGCTGGGCCGAATGGACTGTCTCTGTGAATCCTGTGTGATGCTGAGAGCTGTGGTTTCTGGCTTTGCAGGGAGCTTGAAACCGAGTGGGTTCACCAGCCCCTCGGAGGGAGACGTCTCCAGCGAGTCCGGCTCTTTACTGGAAGCTCAGCACGGCCCCATCCCGAAAAACCCCACCCTCTTCGTGGGCTACGCCTTCATCCTCACCGTGGCAACAGAGTCGGACCGGAGGACCAACAAACAAGCTCAACGGGACGGAGCGGTCAGCAGTGAGGAGGACGAGGGTAAGAGACCATCTGACCCCCTTCTGCCCACGTTGCCTCCTCCTCCTGTTTAATTATGACGCAGCTCACGGCAGGTTGGGGGTCGGGGGGAAGGTGAGGTGAGGTGGGTGAGGGGGATTGGAGCGAGGGCGATGCTGGGGCCGGTGGGGTGTGCGAGGAGAGCAAAGAGCCTAACACTTGGGAGGGGAGTGGGAGGACAGAGTGTGCAACACTCCAGTCGCAGGCAGAGGGTTGGGGGTGTGGGGCACGAGGGGAAGTTTTATATAATTATGCGGTTCAATCCCCGCGCTGGTGAGTTAAAGACTTAATACGGTGGGTTTGCAAACTGCACCATCCGATCGAACCTCTGGAAATAGTTCCGACCTGAATTAGTGACTCGCCCGAGCTTCGGTTTGTAAATTCACTGTCTAGCGCGGAACTGAGGCACACACAGGATCTGGGGTAGATCCCAGACCCCATTCACTGCCGAGACTCTCTAATTGTCCTCTTTTTGCTTTTGGAACAGAGGGGGAAGAGAATGGAAACATCAGTCCACTTCCTGATCCCTTTACCACCCCCTGCCCCTAGTTTTTGGATAGTAAGGTGAGAGTGGAGTTGGGATCTTACTGTGTCCCTGTTTATTTGTAGAGTATGTGGAGACTGCAGCCTACAATAAGCAGTACACTGAGAAACAACTCCGAGCTGGTGGTGGCTATATTCTCCAGGATTTTAATGAAGCACAGGTAAGATAAACCATGAGCTGTTTCTATATAGTGAGCCTTCTGCCCTGCTCTTTGGGTAAGTGGAGAGGTACATGAGAACGATGAAGGGAGTAGACCAAATGGAGCACCGTGCAACAAACTGAGACACAGGCTCATCAGACTGGACAGAGAAAGGCTTGCATTTATATAGTGCCTTTCGTAGCCAAGGAGCACACTTTAAGTGTAGTTGTTGTTGTAGTGACAGTCGCAATTAGCAATGTGACAGACACAAACTGTCCTTTTGATGTTGGTTGAGGGGATGAATGTAGACCAGGGCGTCAGGCAGAACTCCCCTGCTCTTCTTCAGTGACGTGGGATCTTTTACAGCCAAGTGACAGGGCAGATGGGGCCTCAACTTAACACCTCATTTGAAAGACAATGCCCCTGACAGTGCAGCACTCCCTCAGTACTGTCCTGGAGTGTCAGCCTGGATTATACGCTCATGTTTCTGGAGTGGAGCTTGAACCCACAACCTTCTGACTCAGAACCGAGAGTACAACCCACTGAGCCAGTGACACTCACCGTTGTGTTTCACCACAGTCACAATGACACAGTCACACTGGTTGCCTGAGTCGGGCTCCAATGAAGCAGCAAGTGCAGAAGGCACCACGGAGAGCCGTCAACTCAGCAATTGCAACAGCCGCGGCACTGGAAATCCTTGCGAAATCCGACCTCTGTAAACTCTCCCGTCCCGCGTGCAGATCCTCGATGTTCCATCCCACCCTCCGGAGTTGGCACCAAGAGCAGGAGAGTTCAGCTCCCTCTGCTGTACCCCACACCAATAATCTGTCTGCTCTCTGATCTCGAAAGAGAGTCCCGAATGGTGTTCTAATTCTCCGGAACGATGTATACAGATTGGTCGATTAGGTGCTGTCTTTTTGTTTCATTTGAGGTGGCGGTGGCTGGCGTGGGTTTTAAAATCTGGTCCCAGCAGCTAGTAACCCAGGGCCACCTCCTTTACCAACTACTCTGCTTTCAAGTTATTACGTACACAGGTGTTTAAATATTTTTCAGAGACCTCTCTGCTGCTCCCAGTGAACCTCACGTTGTGACCCTGTTGTGTTTCAGTGTAAAGCTGCATACCAGTGCGTACTGATCGCAGACCAGCACTGTCGAACGAAGAAATACTTCCTCTGTATTGCCAGTGGAGTTCCGTGTGTGTCTAACCTCTGGGTCAGGGACAGTTGCCTCGCAAACCAGCTGCAGCCTTACAAGAATTACATGCTTCCTGCAGGATACAGTGTCGAGGCAGACCGCATCCTGGAGTGGTGAGAAGACAAACATTCCCTTTCTGCATCGTCCTTTGATTTTCTTCTCCACTGTTGCTCAGGGTTATAGATCCACACTCTACACCCCCTATTTAATTTCTCCCCCCAATAACCCCAAGTACACTCTCCCCTATCATTGACTCTACCCAACCGTAAGACATAGGAGCAGAAATTAGGCCATTCGGCCCATCGAGTCTGCTCCGCCATTCAATCATGGCTGATAAGTTTCTCAACCCCATTCTCCCGCCTTCTCCCCGTAACCTTTGATCCCCTTACAAATCAAGAACCTATCTATCTCGGTCTTAAATACACTCAATGACCTGGCCTCCACAGCCTTCTGTGGCAATGAATTCCATAGATTCACCACTCTCTGGCTAAAGAAGTTTCTCCTCATCTCTCTTCTAAAAGGTCTTCCCTTTACTCTGAGGCTGTGCCCTCGGGTCCTAGTCTCTCCTTCTAATGGAAACATTTTCCCCACGTCCACTCTATCCAGGCCTTTCAGTATTCTGTAAGTTTCAATCAGATCCCCCCTCATCCTTCTAAACTCTATCGAGTATAGACCCAGAGTCCTCAAACGTTCCTCATATGTTAAGCCTTTCATTCCTGGGATCATTCTCGTGAACCTCCTCTGGACCCTCTCCAGGGCCAGCACATCCTTCCTGAGATACGGGGCCCAAAATTGCTCACAATATTCTAAATGTCGTCTGACCAGAGCCGTATAAAGCCTCAGCAGCACATCCCTGCTTTTATATTCTAGTCCTCTCGAAATAAATGCCAACATTGCATTTGCCTTTCTAACTACCGCATCAACCTGCAAGTTAACCTTAAGAGAATCCTGGACTAGGACTCCCAAGTCCCTTTGCACTCCAGATTTCTGAATTCTCTCCCCATTTAGAAAATAGTCTATGCCTCTATTCTTCTTACCAAAGTGCATGACCTCATACTTCCCCACATTGTATTCCATCTGCCACTTCTTTGCCCATTCTCCTAACCTGTCCAAATCCTTCTGCAGCCTCCCTGCCTCCTCAATACTACCTGTCCCTCCACCTATCTTTATATCATCTGCAAACTTAGCCAGGATGCCCTCAGTTCCTTCATCTAGATCATTAATGTATAAAGTGAAAAGTTGTGGTCCCAACACTGACCCCTGCAGAACTCCACTAGTCACCGGCTGCCGTCCTGAGAAGGACCCCCTTATCCCCACTCTCTGCCTCCTGCCAGACAGCCAATCTTCTATCCATGCTAGTACCTTGCCTCTAACACCATGGACTCTTATCTTACTGAGCAGCCTCCTGTGCGGCACCTTGTCAAAGGCCTTCTGGAAGTCCAAGTAGATAACATCCATTGGCTCTCCTTAGTCTAACCTACTCGTTACTTCCTCAAAGAATTCGAACAGATTTGTCAGGCATGACCACCCCTTGATGAAACCATGCTGACTTTGCCCTATTTTACCATGCACTTCCAAGTATTCTGAAATCTCATCCTTAATAATGGACTCTCCCACAGTCCCATGTACACTCTCCCCTATCACTGACTCTACCCACCCACTTAATCTCCTCCCACAGCCCCATGTACACTCTCCCCTATCACTGACTCTACCCTCCCACAGCCCCATGTACACTCTCCCCTATCACTGGCTCTACCCACCCATTTAATCCCCTCCCACAGCCCCATGTACACTCTCCCCTATCACTGATTCTACCCACCCATTTAATCCCCTCCCACAGCCCCATGTACATTCTCCCCTATCACTGACTCTACCCACCCATTTAATCCCCTCCCACAGCCCCATGTACACTCTCCCCTATCACTGACTCTACCCACCCATTTAATCCCCTCCCACAGCCCCATGTACACTCTCCCCTATCACTGACTCTACCCACCCATTTAACCCCCTCCCAGTGCCCCATGTACACTCTCCCCTAACACTGACTCTACCCACCCATTTAATCCCCTCCCACAGCCCCATGTACACTCTCCCCTATCACTGACTCTACCCTCCCACAGCCCCATGTACACTCTCCCCTATCACTGACTCTACCCACCCATTTAATCCCCTCCCACAGCCCCATGTACACTCTCCCCTATCACTGACTCTACCCACCCATTTAACCCCCTCCCACAGCCCCACGTACACCCTCCCCTATCACTGACTCTACCCACCCATCTAATCCTCCTAGTTGAATGCTCGTAGACACCCCAAAGCCCATGAAAACATTAAAATAAACTTAGACTGATCCTCTAGCCATCTCTTCTTCCTGATATATTCACGGTCCCTCTTTTCCCATTCTCTTTCACCACTCCCTTCTTCTCTCTCTCTCCTGCAGGCATCCACGGACCACTCCGTTCAAGAACATGAAGTTGCTGCTTGTTTCCGACCAGCAGGAGGGTTTCCTTAGCCTGTGGTCGGAGATTCTTATGATGGGAGGAGCGATGTCGGTCAGACAGCACAATTCAACAGCACACAACAAGGGTGAGCAGCTTCAGCCTGACCTCGAGCTTGCTCAGTAGTGAAATCTCTGCACTTGGTGTGAAATTTGCAGCCCTCATCCACTTGCACTATAGAAATAGAGAGGCCAGTTCCTTTTCTTAAAATGGGGAGTATTAAAAATGGGGATTGGAACACTTTGGGGACAGTGTGTCAAAAAAAAACACCCCCAGGACAGGTACAGCACGGGGTTAGACACAGAGTAAAGCTCCCTCTACACTGTCCCCATCAAACACTCCCAGGACAGCTACAGCACGGGGTTAGATACAGAGTAAAGCTCCCTCTACACTGTCCCCATCAAACACTCCCAGGACAGGTACAGCACGGGGTTAGATACAGAGTAAAGCTCCCTCTACACTGTCCCCATCAAACACTCCCAGGGCAGGTACAGCACGGGGTTAGATACAGAGTAAAGCTCCCTCTACGCTGTCCCCATCAAACACTCCCAGGACAGGTACAGCACGGGGTTAGATACAGAGTAAAGCTCCCTCTACACTGTCCCTGGTAAGTGTGTGCCTTACTGCAATGGGTCCATCCTTGACTTTGAATGAAACTGTCAGTAGGTGTTGACATTGTGCAGGATATAGTTGTTGGGAAGATGGTGATGTTGCGGTAATGTCACTGGACAGTAATCCCGAGGCCCAGATTAATGCTCTGGGGACAAGGGTTCTAATCCCACCTCGGCAGTCGGCGGAATTCAACTTCAATTATTAATGACTCTGGAATTGAAAAGTTAGTCTCAGGAGTGGTGACCATGAAACTATAGGATTGTCTTAAAACTCCATCTGGTTCACTAATGTCCTTTAGGGAAGGAAATCTGCCGTCCTTACCCGGTCTGGCCTACATGTGACTCCAGACCCACAGCAAAGGGGGGGGGGAAAAAACAGACCCTAAACCGAGCGTGACTATCAGCCCCTGGTGTTTGAGGCCGGATACAATGCAGCAGGACCTCCTGGTTAACCCGATTTTCCTCCTTGTGCTTTCAGATGTCCCACTGGGGATCTTCGATATCGTGGTGACGGATCCCTCTTGCCCGGCCTCGTTGCTGAAGTGCGCTGAGTCACTGGCCCTCCCCGTTGTCTCGCAGGAGTGGATCATCCAGAGTTTGGTCACGGGACAGAGAGTCAGTCACAACAGCCACCCCAAGTACAAACACACCTACCAACCCAGTTAAAAGGAAATGTCCAGTTGTGCCCTGTCCTCGCTCCCTCAACCGCCAATCAATTGTGACGTTGTTTTACATTTTAGAAGCTTTTAATTGTGTGTGTTTGTAACTGCATGTATGAAAATGTACATAGTTTTATTGGTTTCATTTTTATTAAAAAACATGGAGTAAACTGTGGTTCTGGCTTTTTTTGTCAGTTTTAAATTAACTTTATTTCTCAAGTGAGTGTTTTATTTATGGCAACACGCCTTAGCTTAGAGTGGTACTGAGCCCAACTTTGGGGAAGGTGGTGGAGCAGTGGTATCGTCGCTGGGCTGGCGATCCAGAGAGCCGGGGTGATGCTCTGGGGACCCGGGTTCGAATCCCACCACAGCAGATGGTGAAATTTGAATTAAAAGTCTAATGATGACCATGGAGCCATTGTCAATTGTAAAAACCCATCTGGTTCACTAATGCCCCTTTAGGGAGGGAAATCTGCCGTCCTTACCCGGTCTGGCCTACATGTGACTCCAGACCCATCGCAATGTGGTTGGTGGCTCTTAAATGCCCCCTGAACAAGGGAAATAAGTGCTGGCCTAGCCAGCAACGCCCACATCCCATGAATGGAAAAAAAAACTAAAGGGCCTGGGTTTGAGATGTTATTTCAGTCAAGGCTGATTAGTGATCTCAATCTTTTTTGGGGAACAGGAGTGAAATTTGGTTTCATCCTGTTCTCTCCTGCCAGCGTGAGTCACTTTGTAACGAACACGAGAGATAGCTAGAATGGCTTCCTGGGCAGATGAAACAATACTTAATTCATAGAATCTTACAGCACAGGAGGAGGCCATTCGGCCCATCATGCCTGAAAGACTTGTGCCATCTTTCCCCACAACCCTGCAAACGTTTTCCTCAAGTGTTTATCCAGTTCCTTTCAAAAAAACGTTCCAATGGAACCTGCTTCCACCGCCCTTGCAGACAGTGCATTCTGGATCACAACAACTCGCTGCATACAAATATTCTCCTCATCTCCCCTCTGGCCCTTTGCCAATGACCTTAAACTCTGCGTCCCCTCTGGTTACAGACCCTCCTGCCATTAGAAACTAGTTTCTCTTTCTCTTCTTTAAAAACCCTTCATTTTAAATTTTTTAAAAATTGTACTGAGCTGTACTGGGACATGAAAAGTGTTGCACAAATACAGGTTTTTCTTATAGTTGTTCAGTAGTACAGAACTTGAGTCTTCCTGAAAAATGAGACATGTCTAAGCTTTTCATCTTACACTCATCAGGACACTCGCAAGAATACCAATATAAGGGGAAAAACAACTATTTATACTGTGTGAAGAGAGTGCTGATTGGTTGGCAAGTGGCATCGCCACGGAGAATGCACCACCGATGGTGACTTGACAGTTAAGTGCCAAGCATCGTTTGAAATTTAAGCCAGGCAGCTTGACCCTGATTGGTCAGGGCGTTGCCCTGAGGAATGTGTCAGCGAGTGGCTCTGTTCTTTGCAGACAGGAAGAGCCTGTACATATTTTGTTTACCTGAAAGTGACAGCCATTCGCTGACTCATTCCTCGGCGTCAAGTTGCCTGGTTTGAATTTCCTGTACTGTGCTTTGTCACCTTTCTCAAGATGCTTCGTGTACAAGGAATTACGCTTAGAAATGCAGCCTCTTTTGTTTCACTGCTGAACGCCAGCAGCCGTATTGCACAGACTAAGATAAGTGAATCAATAATTAATCTATCTTTGGTGGCATTTATTGTAAAAACTCGGGTCCTTTTTGGGTAGTGGCACTGGGCTCTTCAACATCCAGACTTAAGGTGATTTGTAGAAGTATTAGGAAAAACTTTTTCACCCAGAGGGTGTTTGGATTGGTGGCTGAGGCAGAAACTCTCAACTTGTTTAAAAGGTAAAAACAAAAAGCTACTGCGGATGCTGGAAATCCAAAACAAAAACAGAATTACCTGGAAAAACTCAGCAGGTCTGGCAGCATCGGTGGAGAAGAAAAGAGTTGATGCTTCGAGTCCTCATGACCCTTCAACAGAACTGAGTTTTGCTGCTGAGTTTTTCCAGGTAATTTCATTTAAAAGGTACCTGGATCTGCACCTGAAGCGCTGTAACCTGCGAGGCTATAGGCCGGGTGCTGGGAGGTTGGAATGGGTAACTAGTTCCTTCGGCCGGCACATGACACGATGGGCTGAATGGCCTTTTTCTGTGCTGTAACTTTACAGTGGTTTCCGTTCCTGAACCAGCGGGCAGGGTTTTCAGTTTAGTATTGCGTTCAATCGATGGTGCCTCCAACAGTGCAGCATTCTCGGTGTGCTGCACTGGAGTGTCACCTTCGATCACAGGCCCAAGTTCTGGAGTGGGGCTTGACCCTGTGACTTTTTTTCAATTGTGAGGTCTCAGCAGTAGCTCCCTCGCAAGGCTGTGGGTTCAAACCCCACTCTAGAGCCACGAGCACTTAACCCAGATCAACACATCACTGCACAGATGCTGCACCCCCCTCAGTTAGAGCAGTAGAGACATTAAGTGGAGGCCCCCGCTTTCCCTCAAGTGGATCCAAGAGATCCCAGGACACTTTTTTGAAGAGCAACAGGATAGTCCTTCCCCTAGTGCCTTGGCCAATGTTTATCCCTCAATTAACACCACGAAAACAGATTACCTGGTCACTATCACATAGCTGTTCGTTAAGACCTTGCCGTGTGCAAATTATCAATTGCATTTCCTAACATTACAATAGTGATTATGCTTCAAAAGGTACTTCATTGGCTGTGGAAGGTGCTATATAAATGCAAGGCCTGCATTCACTGTCCATCCCTAATTGTCCCTTGAGAAAGTGATGGCGAGCTTTCCTGAACCACTGGCAATGGCTTGACACAACCGAGTATCTCGCTGGGATGTTTTGCGAGGGTGATTAAGTGTCAATCACATTGGTTTGAGACACGAGTCACAAGGAGGCCCAGGCTGGGTAAAAACAACAACTTGTATTTATTTAGCATCTTTAACATAATGAAACGCCCCCCAATGCGTTTCATAAGGGGATTATAGATCAAAGACACAAAAGGAGACATTAGGTCAATTGCTCAAAGTAGAGGCATGTCGGAGTTTTTCATCTTGCACTCATCAGGACAAACACAAGAATACCAAATTTCAAACGATCACAACAATTTATACTACAGGAGAAAAGGTCGCTGATTTGCCAAGGTGTTGTCATGGATAAAGCAACATAGGATTAGGAGCAGGAGTAGGCCATTCAGCCCTTCGAGCCTGTTACACCATTCAATAAGATCATGGCTGATCTGGTTGTGTGGTCTCAACTCTATTTTGCAATCTGCGCCCCCTCTCCCTCCAGAACCCTTGATTCCCTTTGTCTGTCATAAATCAAACTCTATCTTGAATTAATGCAATGACCCAGCCTCCACTGCTCTCTGGGCAATGGAGAACTTTCGGCTCCCCAGGCTCCCGGGTCATTCAAAAAAAGGCCCAAGGTTTGAACCAATGTCCTGATGAGTGTAAATTGAAAAGCTGTGACCATGACCCTCTTTTTCGGCAATGTTCAAACTCTACCAAGCAACTGGTTGTAGATATTAGGCCAGATAACCTAAAGCTTGGTAGGTTTCTAAGGAGTCTCCTAAATGTGGGAAGTGAGGCAGAGAGGTGTCGGGAGGGAATTTCAGAGATTGGGGCCCAGGCAGGTGAAGGCAGAGGGGCCAATGGTGGTGCGATTGTAATTGGGGGGCACAAGAGGCCAGGGCACCACAAGAATAGGTTTCCTTCCCTAAAGGACATTGTGGACTAGACGGGTTTCTGACCATCAGTTTCATGGTCACTTTTAACAGAGCAGCTTTTTTATTCCTAGATTTTAAAACAAAATAGAATTCAAAGTCTCAAAAATAAAGCAGTTCTTTATGTTACCGAAATCCAGCAATTAGAGAGACGATGCTAACGTTTGCAGTGAAGGAGACAAAACAAGTCAGGTTCACGACAGAACAGGTTTTGGATAAAACGGATAAAAGCAAAATACTGCGGATGCTGGAAATCTGAAACAAAATCTCAGCAGGTCTGACAGCATCTGCAGAGAGGAACACAGTTAACGTTTCGAGTCCGTATGACTCTTCATCAGAACTGAGGAAATAGAGAAAAGAGGTGAAATATAAGCTGGTTTAAGGGGGGTGGGACAGGTGGAGCTGGATAGAGGGCCAGTGATAGGTGGAGGCAAAGAAGAGATTGCCAGAGATGTCGTAGATATTTTTCCTTAGTTCTGTTGAAGAGTCATTCGGACTCGAAACGTTAACTGTGTTCCTCTCCTCAGATGCTGTCAGACCTGCTGAGTTTTTCCAGCTATTTTTATTTTTGGGTAAAATGGGTCCAGCTAGCCTTAATAGAGCTGTCATTTATTGGGGATCTGTGCACAAGTTATGAGCGGTCATGAGGGACCAATGAAGGAGCAGGGACTGGATGATTCAAACGGCCAGGTTGGATTCTGGCAGTAGGAGTGGGTGCGACAGTGAGGGGCATTGCTCGTGTGTCCTGACTGACCTTGCGCGGTTGATGCGTTGGGCAGAGTGAAGCAGGGAGGAGGTTAGGATGAGGGGTGAGATTGGGTGGGGGGCGGGGTAGGAGGGGGCGATGAACAGAAGGGCTGTGAGGGAAAGATGAATGGGGGGGTGGGGGTGGGGCTTGTCCAGCATCTTCATTCCCGCAGATGGAAAATCCACCAAAGCTCCACCCCCACCACCCCCCCACCCAACCCCCCAGTTATGATCAATGACACAGGCTCTCCCACCTCGGGTGAAATTTTTCACGCGCAGTTGTCAGGACAGAATGTGGCTTCGTTGTGATGCCCCTGGTAGTTGAATAGCTACCTGCCATTTCATTTAGGCTCACACAGAATGAAATGGCCAGATAGCTGAGGGGCTGAAGGGTGGCTTGATGCTTATGGGCCTGCACCCCATCAAGTGTCAACACCTCCGGGAGAGGAGGGAGAAAGTTGTGTGAGGGGGGAGGAGGGTGTTTTTTTTTGGTGGAAATACTCATCCAATTTTTAAAAATTTATTCTTTCACAGGATGTGGGCTTCGCTGGCTGGGCCCAGCATTTATTGCCCATCCCTAGTTGCCCTTGAGAAGGTGGTGGTGAGCTGCCTTCTTGAGCCGCTGCAGTCCCTGTGGTGTAGGTACACCCACAGTGCTGTTAGGAAGGGAATTACAGGACTTTGGCCCATTAATCTGACCAGGTTGCATTAAATATGGCACAACTAACATTACTCCAAGGATCTTTCCGCTGTGGAATAATTCTCAACCGTCATCCTGAGTCAACTTTTAAACACAAGCTACTACTGATTGATTTATGGAATCATACAATGATGCAGCATAAGAGGAGGCTATTCAGCCCATCGTGCCTGTGCCAGCCCTTTGAAAGAACTATCCAATTAGCTCTACTCCCCTGCTCCTTCCCCATAGCCCTGCAAAACATTTTCCCTTCAAATATTTAATCTTCTGCTCTCAAACTTTGAAGGTGTCCTCTGCTGTGGTATTTCATCTGAAGTTTTCTCCCCCAACTTAGCAGAGACAGTAGTAAAATTACACATTGTGTTTTGTCCTCAATTTATTGGATTCATTACAATCCATGTACGTCAACCCATTTTCTCAATTAACAAGTGGTAAACTCACGGTGCTGTAGCGATGCTGCCATCTGGTGTCGGGAGCAGGGACCACAGTGGAAAGATAAAGACGAGGACAATCTGTTCCATTTCCATGCGCTCAGCTGACTCACGTCCCAGAGTTAGGTTTGCTGACTGGTGTGTCTGTCTTCGTCGCATGGGGGCTTCTGGAATTTTCTGTAGAAGTAAATCAGACACCACCAGAGGGACGGGTCTATGCATGTGTACCCACAGCACCTCTCAGGCTGGTGGGGACTAAGGCGATACCAATCTTGGGTTTGAAAAGCAGAAACAGTGAGGATTATAATGAGTTTTGAGATTTTAGGTAAGGGTGAATTAAGAGTTCTGAGGTTCAACAGAGTGAGGATACAGGAAGGAAGAACTGTGCGGGTTGGTGCATTTACACCTTAGAAGACTTACATTTCTACGGTACCCGTCACGTCCTCTGGGTGCTCCACAAAACTTTTCAGCCAATGAAGTGCTTCCAAAGTGTAGCCACATGCCTGTAATATGGGAAACGCTGATCTGCGCACAGCAAGCTCCCACAAACAGCAACGTGATACTCTTTCGAGTTATCAACAGTCACAGATTGCAACTCTTTTGAGTACAATCACAGTTCTTGGTTTCTGGGAGTGGGACATGAACCCACAACCCTCTGATTCAAAGGCGAGGGTGCTATGAACTGAGCCACAGCTGACACCTCCAACAGCAACGTGATAGTGAACAGATAATCTGCTTTAGTGATGTTGGTCGAGGAATTAATATTAGATGGAATACTCACATTCTAATTGGGTCATGGGGCCTTTTTAAATTCCATTTGAAAAAGACTTACATTTCTATGGCACTTCTCAGGATGCTCCAAAGCCGATTAAGTAGTTAAAGGCATAGCCGCTGGGATAATGCAGAAAGGGCAGACAGGACCTCAACTTAAGACTCATTCGAGAATCAGCAGGTCCGACAGTGCAGCTCTCCCTCAGTACTGCTCTGGAAGTGTCAGCCTTGATTATGTGCTCAAGTCTCTGGAGTGAGGACTTGAAGCCACAATGAAGCAAGAATACTGCCCACTGAGACACAGCTGACACAAGAGAAAAGTTCGGAGGAGCACTTGTATTGAGGAATACAGCAGACGAGCAAGGTTAGGAGAGGGCAGTAATATACAGCATAACTTCTAAAATCAAGGGAAAATAAATCCTCCATTGTTGCATCGTGTTAACAGTGTTGCCCTGGTACCTTTGCTGTCTCCCGGGCTACAGTAATCAGCTACACCAGAATTGCTACAATAACAATACCACATGCCTTGCAGGGATCACAGAGTGCCTTCTTAATTATAGGGTGTTTGTCAGCAGTCAACCTCCTCCCTCCTCCAGTTCACAATAACACACTTCGACTGAGAATGAGACACTTGTTGCTGGAGTTTATTCACTACAGCACAGTGACCGGCCCAACTGAACAGAGAATAGTTTTCTACGATGTTAAAGGTGCTATATAAATATAAATTGTTGTTGATGAAATCTGTCTCTATCTATCAAACCCTTTGGTGACCTGTTGAAGACCAAACTCCCTTATCAATCAGATCTCGCCTAAAGGTACATGTCACAAAAATCCTTAAGGCGTACCCATTCCTTTGAAGACAGTTTATTCCTATAAACAGCTGTAGTAGTTCACTCCAGAGCTACTTGCCTCAAACATGACTTCCTGACCAAACTGCTCTCAAACTCTTTGAAGATTCAGCTTTATTAACCATTGTTTTCCACACTATAGTTAATGGATCATTCTGCCGACCACAAATTATACCTTTATCACTCTTGGCTGATATAATTATTCTTATTCCCTTGTCCATGCCTTTCTGGTATATAACACTCAGACACTAAAAGCATAAGACAAACTAGACTTTCCATTCATGACACTTCAAAGCCATTCTGTTTTTTTATATTCGATTTAGGACGTGGCTAGGCCAGTACTTATTGCCCATCCCTAACTGCCCTGGAGGTGGTGGTGAGCCGACATCTAGAACATAATTGTGGGGCTTGCTGGGCTATTTCGGGGGCAGTTAAAAGACAATTGCATTGCTGTGGATCTGGAGTCACACAGTAGACCAGGTGAGGGCAGGTGGTTTCCTCTCCCACAGATTATTAGTGAAGCAGATGGGTTTATACAATAACCCACACTCACACGGTCACCATTACCGACACCAGCTTTAGCATTCCAGAATTATTTAATTAACTGAACTTAAATTCCCCAGCTGCTGTGTTGTGATTTGAACTCATATCTGCAGGTCACAAATCCAGGCTGCTGGGTTACTAGTCCAGTAACATCATAACCACCTTAACATAACCCAGTGTCTTGGAAAGCCTGTTGCTCCCTGTCGCAAGGAAGTTCACTTATTAAGCTTGAACTCCCCAAGTTGCACGACGTACAGTTCTTCAGGCTGATCAACCGTGTTAGACTGAATTGTGATGCACCCTGTGACCAAATATTCACAGTCAAGGCTAACGTGGGAACAGTAACTGAATCCAAATGCAGGATTCAAGCAGAAGCAGTATGTTTGAGTTCAGAGCACCCTCTCATGTCTAAATAATGCAACAACCACCACGGTTTACAATCAGGGGCAGACTCAGCAGTGTTGTTGCTGTGCTGTGACTGTGGGATTCAGGCTTATTCCTAGTCCTGCATGAGAGAGCTACATCACAACAATGACTGTGCTACAAAAGTAGTTCATTAGCTGCAAATCGCTACACAAAGGCAAGTCTTTCTGTTTCTTTATAAGGAGATATCACAGCATCCACTGCACAAAGATCCACTTGCCAACTCACCATGGGAGGCACAACTTGCATTTGTATAGCACCTTTAACGTGGTGAAACATCCCAAGCTGCTTCACAGGAGCGCAAATCGGACAAAGTTTGATACCTAGCCACATTAGGGAGATATCACAAGAAGTGAATGAAAGCTTAGTCAAAGAGGTTGATTTTAAGGAGCATCTTAATGGAGGAGAGGGAGGCGGAGAGGTTTAAAGAGTGAATTCCAGAGCTTAGAGCCCAGGCAGCTGAAGGTCAGGCCGCCAATGGTCCAGCAAATTGAAATAAAAGGATGCACGTTAATCCAGAATTGAAGGAGCACAGAGATTTAAGAGAGATACAGGGCTGGAGGGGGGGTTACAGAGATAGGTTAAGAGTGAGCCAATGGTGAGATGAGAATTTTAAATGTGAGGCTTTCCTGGGAGCCTTAGCGAGCGTTGGGGTGATGGGTGAACATATCTTGTTGCGAGTGAGGATATAGGCACGGTTAATGCCAAGAGCTTTCAGGAGGCCCTCTCGCACCCCATCGGTCCCCGGTGCAGAGCGGGCTAGTGAGTGGTGCTCAAGTCAGACACTGATTCTGGAACTTTCTTGGCCTGTGGCTCAGTTCTGGGCACTGAGACACAAAGGGAAGATTGAAGCGTTTTAGGTGGCACAGATAGGAGCTACGAGGTGATACCAGTACGAAAGCCTGAGTTATATAGAAAAACTGGAGTAACCCTAGGCGTTCAGTCTGGGCAGTGAGCAGGGGAGAGGGGAGAGGGGAGGTGGGAGAGGGGAGGTGGGAGAGGGGAGGTGGGAGAGGGGAGGTGGGAGAGGGGAGGTGGGAGAGGGGAGGTGAGAGAGGGGAGGTGGGAGAGGGGAGAGGGGAGGTGGGAGAGGGGAGGAGGGAGAGGGGAGGAGGGAGAGGGGAGGAGGGAGGTGGGAGGTGGGAGAGGGGAGGTGGGAGAGGGGAGGTGGGAGAGGGGAGGTGGGAGAGGGGAGGTGGGAGAGGGGAGGTGGGAGAGGGGAGGTGGGAGAGGGGAGGTGGGAGAGGGGAGGTGGGAGAGGGGAGGTGGGAGAGGGGAGCTGGACTGACAGAGGGAACATAAGGTGGATGCTGGAATGGAAAAGATAAATCCAAAATGTCACTTTAAAGTGCAAGAGTAAAATAAGGAGACATATGCTCAGGCTAGTAAAAGATCAGTAAAGGGATAATAAAAGTAAAATACTGCGGATGCTGGAAATCCTAAAAACAGAAAATGCTGGAAAACTCAGTAGGTTTAGCAGCATCTGTGGCAAGAGAAACAGAGTTAATGTTTTGAGTCTGTATAACTCATCTCCAGATCAGTAAAGGGAATTGGATTATGTACTTGAAAAGAAACATCTGGCAGGGATGTGGCAGGGGAGTGGGGCTAATTGGATAGTTCTTTCCAAGAGTCAGCACACACACGATGGGCTGAATGGCCTCTCCCTGTGCTGTCAGACTCCACGATCTTCAGTTCTTCTTTATACAAAGAGCAATCAACAGACGGAGCAGAATTCCAGCTCGGGGTGAAAATGCTAAACAATCATTTAAGGAACAATTAGATGATGCAATGGGAATAATTTTCTAAAAATTGCAGGGGGTGTGGGCGTTGCTGGCGAGACCAGCATTCGTTGCCCAGCCCTAAATGCCTTCGAGAAGGTGCTGGTGAGCTGCCTCCTTTGAGCTGCTGCAGTCCATGTGCTGTAGGTACACCCACGGTGTGGTTAGGAAGGGAACGCAGTGCGCGTCCGAATGAATTAAGATGGGCCGATTGGCCTCCGCAGTGATTACCTTACGACATGACACTGGGAACAGCGGTACACAGTGTACAAGCTGAAGAGCGCCAAGCCCCCGAGACAGAAGAGGCCCTAGTTTCAGTTCCACCTAAACCGTTGGGTTCTGAGTGATAGATTTTGTGTGAAAAGCTTTGGATAATTTTGTCTACTTTAGGGATCGGGGTGGGGAGGGGGGAAAGTGTGGTCGAGGTAGAAGATCAGCCAGGAACTTAAGTGAATGGCGGAGAAGGTTTGAGGATACGTCTGACCTACTCCTGTTCCTATGTCTTAAGGATTATGCAAACACAAGTTGTTGCTGGATCCAGAGCCTAATTGTTTGAACGTTTGACATGGCAAATTTCAAAATACTTAACGTACAATTGAAAAGAACATTTTCAGAAATAGATGCATTTTAAAAAGTTTATGAGTTCATATGAAACATAATCATAATAATAATGTTTTAACTTAAATCTGCAGCTATGTTGAACTTGTTTCTCTCGGGCGTACCTGTGTTTTACTTACACTAAAGACAGTGCAGGCTGGTGCCATCATCGGCAGCCCCACATCTAATCTCAGTGTGCCTGCAATCAGCGGGGGAGCTGATTAAGAGAATCCTTCTTCCTGTTGCTATCCAATCACGTTTGCTCAGTGCTTTGTACATAAGAAATAGGAGCAGGAGTAGGCCATTCAGCCCCTTGATCCTGCCCCCACCAGTCAATAAGATCACGGCTGATCCGATTGTGGCCTTAACTCCACTTTCCTGCCTGTGCCCCCCACCCCCACCCACCCACAACCCTCAGCTCCCTCGTAGATCAAAAATCTAATCAACTTGGCCTTGAATATATTCGATGGCCCTGCCTCCACCACTCTCTGGGGAAGAGGAATCCACAGACTCATGACCCTCTGAGAGAAATTTCTTCTCATCTCTGTATTAAACGGGAGACCCCTCATTTTGAAACCGTGCCCCCTGGTTCTGGATCTCCCCCACCAGGGGAAACGCCCTCTCAGCATCTACCCTGACAAAACCACCCCCCTCAGAATCTTATATGTTTCAATAAGGTCGCCTCTCATTCTTCTAAACTCCAATGAGTATAGGGCCAATCGGCTCAACAAGACAACCCCCTCATCCCAGGAATCAACCGTGTGAACCTTCTCCGAACTGCTTCCAGTGCGAGTATATCCCTCCTTAAGGAGGACAGCGAAACTCTCTTGGCCAAGTAGCTGACCAACAGGGAGAACTTCCTCAGGGATATTTTCCATTATCTCCGTAACTTTGGAAGAATTGCCACCCCTCCCCGTTATTTTTTTCCCCTAGCGTTTCCATTGACATTAAAATCAGAGATCCCAGAAGAAATTCCCAGTGTGTTATTTATTGGCCACTGTTCCTCTGTTGGCCAGCTATTTGGCCTGGGGAGCTTCACATTTGAGTCTGACATTTCCCTGAGGCAGGTACCTGTGTATCCGTGGTCCATGAGTTGACGATGATGATGATGCAACACACCTCAACTTCCAACGCCACAGAGTTGCAGAGAGGGAGGAAATTACTGGTACTTTAGGAATCAGTCAGGACACAGATCGTTAATTAGTATTAAAGAATATCGCACAGCTTTAATCCAGGGCTTCCTCAGGGGGATAAAGGGGGGAATGGAACGGAGAGGAGAGGTTTTGACAGGTGGCATGGTGCAGTTCACTGGAGCGTTGACATTCTCAAGGGCAGACGAGAAGTTAGATGATTGCTTCTGTCACTCACATTTTATTTATGAATAGGCCTGCGGAATAAACGCTTAGACCATCGCATTTTCACAACTTCACTTCAAAGTTTCCCTTGAAATGCACAACAGAAGATCAACGGGATTTGTGCATATTTTAGAGTGTGCCTGCCCTTCCTGTTTAAAATCCCTCATTCCACACTTTGCCTACGCCTCTCTGGACCAGTTTCGCGGCCATCAGCAACCCCTTCGTTATCTCACATCAAGCACGAGTTATTCACACCGGCTCTCGAGAGTGATGGTCAGTGGGCTATTGTGTCACAAGGGACAGTACACCTTAGTCCAGCGTGACAATAAACATCATGGGGGGGCAGGGGGAGGTGGGGGAGTGCTGCTTTGATAAGAGGCTGCATCTGAGTTAAGCAGTCAGGACCATTGGCTGCAGAAACACCAATTGGTATTTAGGGCATTTTCTTCACGAAAGAGAATGGCAGTGGCACTTGCATCGTAATATTCAGATACTGACTAACTAATCAGGTTAAAAAGATGCAAGTGTGTAACAATCGTGTAATAACAAAAGTGGTCATACAAGGTCGGCAGGGGACAGGTAAGTGGTGGATGGGATATTAAAGTAACGGTAATGTCGAATTAAAATTGTTGCCAACTTTCCAACCAATCAGCACCTTTTTTTTTCCCCGTGGTATAAATTGTTGTGACTGTCTGAAATTTGATATTCTTGCATTTGTCCTGATGGGTGCAAGATGAAAAGCTTCAGCAACATGTCTCTCCTTATCAGCAAGATTCAAGTCCTGTACTACTAAGCGACATTTAAATTGTATTAAAATGACAAACCCAAGTTAAAATTCCTACATCGCAGGCACTGAAGTAATTGTAAATTTCATCATTTAATTACTTCATTGAGGACCCAGTCCACATAAGGAATAGGGCTACAACTTAGTACAAATATTAAGTCCCTAAATGAGTGAGAGTGAGTGAGTGGTGGGATGAGGGTGGTGAGGGCGGAGCTCAGCTGCAGATCCTTCTCTGAATGAATCCAGTGACTTGACCTGGAAAATGCATACCTGTAAATGTCAGATGAACAGAGGTAGGGTTTCAGCGAGTGGTGCTCTCGCTAGTCGAACAGCAGGAGAAAGATGGGGCGTGGGGTCTGCAGTTCCAGCCTCGGGACCCCACCCCTCTCCCACAGCAATCGAAATAACGTTTGCACGTCCCGTAACCTCTCACATCGAGTAGGCTCGGTAAGGCTGCTGCTTTACGGCAAACTGCAGCGAGGTCACAGAGCTGGGCTCATCCACAGATACACACATCGGCATGGATTGGGTTTTATTTGGTACTTACAGATCGAGATCAGGCTCACACAAACAGAAAAGGTCACACTATTCCTGTGAGAGTCGTGAATGTGAATGGACTTTGGGATTTAACATTGGTTTGCACTCTTTATCCTTATCAGGAAAACAGCTGATGAAACGACAGTTGTTTCTGGCAATATCCATTCGATCACTGATCTGCACACAGCATTCAGCGATCACTGCTCCGTTGGAAGGCAATGGAAGGCTCTGTCATTTTACTTACCTGTCCAGGGCGAGAGATGTCAGGAACAGAACCCGCCCCTCCCATTTCACACAGCAAGCGCATCCGGGCCAGTTATAATGCAGACAATGAGCAGAGCAATACTCACTCAGCTTTGCCTCATTAACATGGCTCGGACCCAGTTAAACGCCATCTCTAGGCCCTTAGGACAATTCCCCCCATTTCCCACAACAGTTGTTAGTGCGAATCCTAAATTAGGGACAGTGCCGCTTGACGGATGATTTAGATGCAACGTGGGGGGGGTAGCGGATCAGGTTTCAAGCCTGTCACTAAGGCAGTGTTTAGCCCAGTGCACAAACAGAGACTGGAAAGGTAGCAGGGGACAAGTGAGTGCACACCTTAGGAAATGGGATCAAGAGTTAAAGGACAGTTGAAGCAACAGATACTGCGTTCCTGCGAGTAATAATTTAAAGCTGCCCTCTTCCGCACGGCTCCCACAAACTGAAGTGGGGGTGGGGGGTGGCGGGGAAGCAGGGATCCCCAATTGTCCGAGGTTTTGGGATTAAACCAGTCCACGTTTCCTGATAACTGCCTGCAGATCTTGGAAAGATTCATCCTGGTCTCTGCCACTGAGGATTCGGTGACGGGCGATTCTCAAACCTCTTCCTGGCTCTGGGAAAAGTGGATCCGAGACCTGGTCCTGCGACACATTCCCAATCCACCACAACCACTAACCCCACCCCTCCCTCCCTCCCTCAAAGGTGCTGGAGAGAGGAACAGGGGCAATTTCAAACGAAACAAGTATAGCAGAACATTCACAATCACCCACAGGCATTAAAAAAACGTGTACTAAGATTCGATAAAGCTGCAGATAAAATCCTACGAAAGCTTGAAATAACTTCCAGGCCTGATGTGCAGAGAGAGGGAGGGATTGGGTGAAAAGTCAGCAGAAGAGTTCACAAACCCGGCTGTGAATGCTCGTGTAAAATGTTCACAAGTTGCAGTGTAAACACCATGTCTCGGTTAGTGAAGGTTTTGAAGAGTTGGTTGTTGTGGGAGGGGACGAGACGTGAGGTGAGCAGGTTCATTGATACAACCTCACACGCCAGGCAGGTCAGGAGGGTCAGAAGCTGGTGAAGGTCACAACCCAACTGGTCCAGGCGGCCGTCCCGAGCTTGGAGGTCAAATGGCAAAACTGGAAAAGAGAATAAAATGCTTTGTTAGAGAAATGGATGGTTTGTGGAGTTAGACGTGTCAAACACACTTTGTCTTTTTGCTTCAACTCCTCTGCCCCACACCTTTCTTACTGCCTCCAACATCACCCCTTCTCCTAAAGCTACTGACCCAGCCCAGGATGGGATTTTACCAGATGCTGATAGAATGAGGGTCATTCGGTAACAGGTGACAAAACCAAGAATTACATCTGTTTGCACATCATCTATGTGCAGGCACACACACAACACACAGCCCACACCGTGCAAACACAGCCCCCCACACACACACCCCCAGACAGCCCCCCACACACACCACCCCCCCAGACAGCCCGACACACACACACCCCCAACACAGACACACACAGCAGCCCCCAACACACACACACACACAGCACCCCCCAACACACACACACAAAGCCCCCCCAACACACACACACACAGCAGCACCCAACACACACACACACAGCAGCCCCCAACACACACACACAGCACCCCCCAACACACACACACACAGCCCCCCCAACACACACACACACAGCAGCACCCAACACACACACACACACACAGCACCCCCCAACACACACACACAGCCCCCCCAACACACACACACAGCAGCACCCAACACACACACGCACACAGCCCCCCCCAACACACACACACACACACCCCCAACACACACACACACAGCCCCCCCAACACACACACACACAGCCCCCCAACACACACACACAGCCCCCCCCAACACACACACAGTCCCTCAACACACACACAGTTCCTCAACACACACACACAGCAGCCCCCTCCAACACACACACACACACACACACACCCCCCCAACACACACACACACACACACACACACACAGCCCCCCCCAACACACACACACACACAGCGCCCCCAACACACACACACACAGCCCCCCCCAACACACACACACACACACAGCCCCCCCCAACACACACACACACACAGCACCCCCCAACACACACACACACACAGCCCCCCCCCAACACACACACACACACAGCCCCCCCCAACACACACACAGGCCCCCCCAACACACACACACACACACACACAGCCCCCCCAACACACACACACACAGCCCCCCCAACACACACACACACACACACACACACACACACGCAGCACCCCCCAACACACACACACACACAGCCCCCCCAACACACATAAATACAGCACCCCCCAACACACACACACACAGCACCCCACAACACACACACACACAGCCCCTCCAACACACACACACAGCCCCCCCAACAGACACACACACACAGCACACCCCAACACACACACAGTCCCCCCCAACACACACACACACACAGTCCCCCCCAACACACACACACACAACCCCACCCAACACACACACACACACAGCACCCCCCAACACACACACACACACAGCCGCCCCAACACACACACACACACAGCCCCCCACAACACACACACACACACACAGCCCCCCCCAACACACACACAGCACCCCCAACACACACACAGCACCCCCAACACACACACAGCACCCCCAACACACACACAGCACCCCCAACACACACACAGCACCCCCAACACACACACAGCACCCCCAACACACACACAGCACCCCCAACACACACACAGCACCCCCAACACACACACAGCACCCCCAACACACACACAGCACCCCCAACACACACACAGCACCCCCAACACACACACAGCACCCCCAACACACACACAGCACCCCCAACACACACACAGCACCCCCAACACACACACAGCACCCCCAACACACACACAGCACCCCCAACACACACACAGCACCCCCAACACACACACAGCACCCCCAACACACACACAGCACCCCCAACACACACACAGCACCCCCAACACACACACAGCACCCCCAACACACACACAGCACCCCCAACACACACACAGCACCCCCAACACACACACAGCACCCCCAACACACACACAGCACCCCCAACACACACACAGCACCCCCAACACACACACAGCACCCCCAACACACACACAGCACCCCCAACACACACACAGCACCCCCAACACACACACAGCACCCCCAACACACACACAGCACCCCCAACACACACACAGCACCCCCAACACACACACAGCACCCCCAACACACACACAGCACCCCCAACACACACACAGCACCCCCAACACACACACAGCACCCCCAACACACACACAGCACCCCCAACACACACACAGCACCCCCAACACACACACAGCACCCCCAACACACACACAGCACCCCCAACACACACACAGCACCCCCAACACACACACAGCACCCCCAACACACACACAGCACCCCCAACACACAGCACCCCCAACACACACACACAGCCCCCCCAACACAGACACACACAGCCCCTCCCAACACACACACACACAACCCCCAACACACACACACACCCCACCACACACACACACACACACAGCCCCCCACCCCGCCCTCCCCCACACACACACACACACACACACACACACACACACACAGCCTCCAACACACACAAACACAGCCCCCCCCACACACACACACAGCCCGCCGAAACACACACACACACACACACAGCCACCCAAAGACACACACACAGCACCCCCAACACACACACACACAGCCACCCCAACACACACACACACAGCCACCCCAACACACACACACACACACACACACACACACACAGCCCCCCCAACACAGACACACAGCCTCCCACAACACACACACAGTCCCCCCAACACACACACACAGTCCCCCCACAACACACACAGCCACCCGACAACACACACACACACAGCCCCCCCCAACACACACACAGCGCCCCCCTACACACACACAGCCCCCCCCTACACACACAGTCCCCCACAACACACACACACACACAGCGCCCCCTACACACACACAGCCCCCCCCTACACACACAGTCCCCCACAACACACACACACACACACACACAGCCCACCCGATCACACACACACACACAGCCCCCCCAACACACACACACACACACAGCCACCCCAACACACACACACACACAGCCCACCCGAACACACACACACACACAGCCCCCCCAACATACACACACACACACAGCCACCCCAACACACACACACACACACACACACACAGCCCCCCCAACACACACACACACACACAGCCCACCCGAACACACACACACACACAGCACCCCCAACACACACACACACACACACACACACACACAGCCACCCCAACACACACACACACACAGCCCCCCCAACACACACACACACACACAGCACCCCCAACACACACACAGCACCCCCCAACACACACACAGCACCCCCCAACACACACACACACACAGCCCCCCAACACAAACACACGCAGCCCCCCAACACAAACACACGCAGCCCCCCAAACACACACACACAGCCCACCCCAACACACACACACACAGCCCCCCCAACACACACACACACACAGCCCCAACACACACACACACAGCCCCCCCAACACACACACACACAGCCCCCCCAACACACACACACACAGCCCCCCCAACACACAGACACACACACACACACGCACACAGTCCCCCAATCACACACACGCGCACAGCCCCCACAACACACACACGCGCACGCAGCCCCCCAACACACACACACAGCACCCCCCCAAACACACACACGCACACAGCCCCCCAAACACACACACACGCACACAGCCCCCCAAACACACACACACACGCACACAGCCCCCCAAACACACACACACGCACACAGCCCCCCAAACACACACACACGCACACAGCCCCCCAAACACACACACACGCACACAGCCCCCCAAACACACACACACGCACACAGCCCCCCAAACACACACACACGCACACAGCCCCCCAAACACACACACACGCACACAGCCCCCCAAACACACACACACGCACACAGCCCCCCAAACACACACACACGCACACAGCCCCCCAAACACACACACACGCACACAGCCCCCCAAACACACACACACGCACACAGCCCCCCAAACACACACACACGCACACAGCCCCCCAAACACACACACACGCACACAGCCCCCCAAACACACACACACGCACACAGCCCCCCAAACACACACACACGCACACAGCCCCCCAAACACACACACACGCACACAGCCCCCCAAACACACACACACGCACACAGCCCCCCAAACACACACACACGCACACAGCCCCCCAAACACACACACACGCACACAGCCCCCCAAACACACACACACGCACACAGCCCCCCAAACACACACACACGCACACAGCCCCCCAAACACACACACACGCACACAGCCCCCCAAACACACACACACACACACACACACGCACACAGCCCCAACACACACGCACACAGCCCCCCCAACACACGCACACAGCCCCCCCAACACACGCACACAGCCCCCCCAACACACGCACACAGCCCCCCCAACACACGCACACAGCCCCCCCAACACACGCACACAGCCCCCCCAACACACGCACACAGCCCCCCCAACACACGCACACAGCCCCCCCAACACACACACACAGCCCCCCCAACTCACACACACAGCCTCACCAACACACACACACAGCCCCCCCAACACACACACACACAGCCCCCCCAACACACACACAAACACAGCGCCGCCCAACACACACACAAAGCCCCCCCCAACACACACACAAACAGCCCCCCCAACACACACACACACAGCCCCCCCCAACACACACACACACAGCGCCCCCCAACACACACACACACAGCCCCCCCAACACACACACACAGCCCCCCCAACACACACACACACACAGCCCCCTCAACACACACACACAGCAGCCCCCTCCAACACATACACACACACACACACACACACACACACACACACAGTCCCCCCAACACAGACACACACACACACACACACAGCCCCCCCAACACACACACACACAGCCCCCCCAACACACACACACACAGCACCCCCAACACACACACACACACAGCCCCCACAACACACACACACACAGCCCCCCCCAACACACACACACACACAGTCCCCCCAACACACACACACACACACAGCGCCGCCCAACACACACACAAAGCCCCCCCCAACACACACACACACACAGCCCCCCCCAACACACACACACACAGTCCCTCCCAACACACACACACACAGCCCCCCCCAACACACACACACACAGCCCCCCACAACACACACAGCCCCCCCCAACACACACACACAGGCCCCCCCAACACAAACACACACAGCCCCCCCCAACACACACACACACACAGCACCCCCCAACACACACACACACAGCCCCCCCCAACACACACACACACAGCCCCCCCCAACACACACACACACAGCCCCCCCCAACACACACACACACAGCCCCCCCCAACACACACACACACACAGCACCCCCCAACACACACACACACAGCCCCCCACAACACACACACACACAGCCCCCCCACAACACACACACAGCCCCCCCCCCAACACACACACATAGCTCCCCCAACACACACACACAGCCCCCCCAACACACACACACACACACACAACCCCACCCAGCACACACACAACCCCACCCAACACACACACACAATCGCCCAACACACACACAACGCCCCCAACACACACACGCACAACCCCGCCAACACACACACACAGCCCCCCCAACACACACACACACACACAACCCCACCCAGCACACACACAACCCCACCCAACACACACACACAATCGCCCAACACACACACACACAACGCCCCCAACACACACACGCACAACCCCGCCAACACACACACACAGCACCCCCAACACACACACACAGCCCCCCCAACACACACACACACACACACACACACACACACAGCACCCCCCAACACACACACAAACACACAGCCCCCCAACACACACACACACACACAGCCCCCCCCAACACACACACACACAGCCCCCCCAACACACACACACACACAGCCCCCTCAACACACACACACACACAGCCCCCTCAACACACACACACAGCAGCCCCCTCCAACACACACACACACACACACACACACAGTCCCCCCAACACACACACACACACACACACACACACACACACAGCCCCCCCCAACACACACACACACACAGCCCCCCCAACACACACACACACACAGCCCCCCCCAACACACACACACACAGCCCCCCCCAACACACACACACACACACAGCCCCCCCAACACACACACACACACACAGCGCCCCCCAACACACACACACACACACACAGCCCCCCCAACACACACACACACAGCCCCCCCCAACACACACACACACACAGCCCCCCCCAACACACACACACACACAGCCCCCCCCAACACACACACACACACACAGCCCCCCCCAACACACACACACACACAGCCCCCCCCAACACACACACACACACAGCCCCCCCCAACACACACACACACACAGGCCCCCCCAACACACACACACAGGCCCCCCCAACACACACACACACAGCCCCCCCAACACACACACACACAGCCCCCCCAACACACACACACAGCAGCCCCCTCCAACACATACACAAACACACACACACAGTCCCCCCAACACACACACACACACACACACACACACACACACACACACACACACACACACACAGCCCCCCCAACACACACACACACAGCCCCCCCCAACACACACACACACACAGCCCCCCCCAACACACACACACACACAGCCCCCCCCAACACACACACACAGCCCCCCCAACACACACACACACACACAGCCCCCCCAACACACACACACACACAGCCCCCCCAACACACACACACACACAGCCCCCCCAACACACACACACAGCCCCCCCAACACACACACACACACAGCCCCAACACACACACACACACACACAGCCCCCCCAACACACACACACACACAGCCCCCCCAACACACACACACACACAGCCCCCCCAACACACACACACACACAGCCCCCCCAACACACACACACAGCCCCCCCAACACACACACACACACAGCCCCAACACACACACACACACACACAGCCCCCCCAACACACACACACACACAGCCCCCCCAACACACACACACACACACACAGCCCCAACACACACACACACACACACAGCCCCCCCAACACACACACACAGCCCCCCCAACACACACACACACAGCCCCCCCAACACACACACACACAGCCCCCCCCAACACACACACACAGCCCCCCCAACACACACACACAGCCCCCCCAACACACACACACAGCCCCCCCAACACACACACACAGCCCCCCCAACACACACACACAGCCCCCCCAACACACACACACACACAGCCCCCCCAACACACACACACACACAGCCCCCCCAACACACACACACACACAGCCCCCCCAACACACACACACACACACAGCCCCCCCAACACACACACACACACACAGCACCCCCCAACACACACACACAGCCCCCCCAACACACACACACAGCCCCCCCAACACACACACACAGCCCCCCCAACACACACACACACAGCCCCCCCAACACACACACACACACACACACAGCCCCCCCAACACACACACACAGCCCCCCCAACACACACACACAGCCCCCCCAACACACACACACAGCCCCCCCAACACACACACACACAGCCCCCCCAACACACACACACACAGCCCCCCCCAACACACACACACAGCCCCCCCAACACACACACACAGCCCCCCCCAACACACACACACACACACACACACACACACGGTGGTCAGTGGGTAGTGATCCGGATCAAGAAGCTGCACTGGATTTTCCCTCTGCTAACTGACAGTTCCCCTTTCCCCCCACTCGTGTGTTGAGTGAGAGCAGCCAAATTATCACATCAAAAATACAACCTGGGACAGCACTTCCCAAACTTTTTCCCCACTGGGAGCCCGTTTCAAGGCTTCAATTCTGCCGAGTGGAAGCTGGGCGAGCTGGGTGGGGGGGGAGGCAAAGTTTTTAATTCTCACATATTTTTGAAAACGTATCTTGTCAGTTGGATTTTTGGTGCAGCAGGTCTCAAGCATGGTGGGTGTCGGCCACGCCCACAGCTTCAGAAAGTGAGGATATAAAGGGGTCTCACAGCCGTTAACATCCAGTCTGAGCTCCTTTGTGCTGCAGAGCTCGCAAACCCAGAATCTCAGATCGTGACCCCCCAAGTTTGAAAAGCCCTGACCTTACTACAGTACCACAACAAGCCATGTAACTACCCCGACAACAGTAATTCACCAGGCATCTGTTGACCCCCTAGTACATTACTTTCTTTTTATCCATTCACGGGATGTGGGTGTCGCTGGCTGGGCCAGTATTTATTGCCCATCCCTAGTTGCCCTTGAGAAGGTGGTGGTGAGCTGCCTTCTTGAACCGCTGCAGTCCATGTGGTGTAGGTACACCCACAGTGCTGTTAGGGAGGGGGTTCCAGGATTTTGACGCAGCGACAGTGAAGGAACGGTGATATATTTCCAAGTCAGGATGGTGAGTGACTTGGAGGGGAACTTCCTGGAGGTGGTGTTCCCATATATCTGCTGCCCTTGTCCTTCTAGATGATAGAGATAACGGGTTTGGAAGGTGCTATTAAAGGAGACTTGGTGAATTCCTACAGTACATCTTGTAGATGGTACACACTGCTGCCACTGTTCGTCGGTGGTGGAGGGAGTGAATGTTTGTGGATGTGGTTCCAATCAAGCGGCTGCTTTGTCCTGGATGGTGTCAAGCTTCTTGAGTGTTGTTGGAGCTGCACTCATCCAGGCAAGTGGGGAGTATTCCATTACACTCCTGACTTGTGCCTTGTAGATGGTGGACAGGCTTTGGAAAGTCAGGTGGTAAGTTACCCACTGCAGGATTCCTAGCCTCTGACCCATGGTAACCCCCAGGATGTTGATAGTGGGGGAATTCAGTGATGGTAATGTCATTAAATGTCAAGAGGCGATGGTTAGATTCTCTCTTGTTGGGAATGGTCATTGCCTGACATTTGTGTGGCATGAATGTTACTTTCCACTTGTCAGCCCAAGCCTGGATATTGTCCAGGACATGGTCTGCTTCAGTATCTGAGGAGTCGCGAATGGTGCTGAACATTGTGCAATCATCAGCGAACATCCCCATTTCTGACCTTATTATGGAGGGCAGGTTATTGATGAAGCAGCTGAAGATGGTTGGGCCTAGGACACTACCCTGAGGAACTCCTGTATTGATTATTGCCCATCCCTAATTGCCCTTGAGAAGGTGGTGGTGAGCTGAGATGACTGACCTCCAACAACCACAACCATCTTCCTTTGTGCTAGATATGACTCCACTCAGCAGAGAGTTTTCCCCCTGATTCCCATTGACTCCAGTTTTGCTGGGGTTCCCTGGTGCCGCACTTGGTCAAATGCAGCACTAATGTCAAGGGCAGTCACTCTCACCTCACCTCTGGTGCTCAGCTCTTTTATCCATGTTTTAACCAAGGCTGTGATGAGGTCAGGAGCACACTGACCCTGCTGGGACCCAAACTGAGCACAGTGAACAGGTTATTGTGAAGCCGCTTGAAAGCACTGTTGATGACCCCTTCCATCAGTTTACTGATGATGGAGAGTAGACTGATGGGGCAGTAATTTTCCAGGTTGGATTTGTCCTGCTTTTTGTGTACATGGCACACCTGGGCAATTTTCCACATTGCCGGGTAGATGCCAGTGTTGTAGCTGTAATGGAACAGCTTGGCTAGGGGCACGGCAAGTTCTGGAGCACAATCTTCAGTACTATTGTCAGAGCCCATAGCTTTTGCAGTATCCAATTCCTTCAGCTGTTTCCTGATATCACCTGGAGCAAATTGAATTGGCTGAAGACTGGCATCTGTGATGCTGGGGACCTCTGGAGGAGGCCGAGATGGATCATCCACTCGACACTTCTAGCTGAAGATTGTTGCTGATGCTTCAGCCTTATCTGTTACCAATGGCACAAGGGTCAGTCGCCAGAGGGCTCAGATTTAGGACACAGTATATCTCATTTGATCAACAGAGGTGACATGAGGAAAGTAAAGTGTTTATGCAGCGAGTTGTTGTGATGCAGAGCTCTGGGGAAAGAGCAGGGAGTCACACTAGTTGGATAGCTCCACCAAAGAGCTGGCCACAGTTTCCAGATGTGCTGGGCTCCCCCATCATTGAAGATGGTGATATTTGTGGAACCTCCTTCTCCAGCGAGTTGTTTAATTGTCCACTACCATTCACGACTGGATGTGGCAACACTGCAGAGCTTAGATCGGTTAGCTTTGTATAGCACTTGCTGCTTATGCTGTTTGACACGCAAGTAGTCTTGTGTTCTTGCTTCACCAGGTTGACACCTCGTTTTTAGGTGTGCCTGGTGCTGCTCCTGGCATGCCCTCCTGCACTCTTCATTGAACCAGGGTTGACCCCCTGGCTTGATGGTAATGGTGGAGTGGGGGATATGCTGGGCCATGAGATTACAGATTGAGGTTGAGTACACTACAGACCACATATTTAACCAATAGGTGATATTAATGCTCCCTCAGTATTGGCTGATGCTGCTCTGCTGCTCTCTTACCTGCCTAGTGTGCCTCCAGCCTGGGTGTAGTATTTGTTATAGTCCAGTCGCAGCAAAAGCTGGGCCAGGTCAGAGTTAATCTGGTGATTGCGGACACTGGACAGGATCTTGAACAGCAAGGAAGACTGACGGCTAAAGCCCTAGGATTCACCAAAAATCAGAAAACAAATCAGCTATGGTATAAAGACACAGAGCGGGGGCAGGAGGGAGACAGGCAGAGCAGGGGAGGGTTGGGCAGAGAGAGAGAGCGCGAGAGCGAGAGAGCGAGAGCAAGAAATAAAGAGCAAGAATACTCCTCTTAATTTTAATCATCAGATGCTTCATAGCCAATAACTACTTTTTAAGATGGTCACTATCGTTGATAATTGTGCACAGCAAGATCCCACAAACAGCAAATATGATAAATAATCAATCTGCCCATTTTGGTTTGAGCTGAGAGAGGAATGTTAGCCTGTACACATTCTGCTCATCTTCAAATACCACCAGGGGATCTTTGACAACCACCTGAGCAGGCAGAAGAGGTTTCAACTTAGTATTCAAAAACAGCACCAAAAAGAGTACAGCTTAACCTTCATGGCTGCAATAAAATGTCAGCCTAGATCATGTGCTGAGGGGCTGGAGTTGGGCTCGAATCCCAACAGGCTTCTAGCTCAGAGGCAAGGAGCTAGCGCAGCCAGACAGGCACAGAAGGAATGACGTTTACAGTTCATCTCACCGTTACGAGCAGCTTCAGCTGAGAGATACCCCGCTCGTCCAGCGGCCCTGGGTTCTGACTGACCAGAGAACAGAAGTTGTGGCACAATTCGAGGATTTCATTCAGACAATGGAACACCTGCAGAGAATGGGAATAAGCACAGGAACGTCAAATGCTCTCCGTTCATCTAAAAAATAGAGATGAACAATGTATATATACCTCAAAGAACGCTAAGTTTTGAAAATCAGTCCAACTTGGCATTTCACTGTTACTGGACCCAACCTCCCCCCCACCACCGAATCCTATCGCTGGCCTCTGTCCTCTGTTCTTTCCTCCTCAGCCTCTTCCTCCCCACATTCTGAACTTGCTTATAAACTGTTAAAACTCTAACTTCTTGCAGTTGGTGTAAGGTCATAGAGCTGAAATGTTAACTCTTGTTTCTCTCTCCACAGATCGCTGCCAGACCAGCTGGAGCGCTTTCCAGTATTTTACGTCTTTATTTCAGATTTCCAGCATTTGTAGCAGAACCATAGGATTATACGGCACGGAAGGTGGTCATCTGGTCCACTGGAACTGTGGCCAGCTCTTTGGTGGAGCTATCCAACTAGTGTGACTCCCTGCTCTTTCCCCAGAGCTCTGCATCACAACAACTCGCTGCATAAACACTTTATTCTCCTCACGTCACCTCTGCCGATCAAATGAGATACACTGTGTCCTAAATCTGAGTCCTCTGGTTACCAGCCCTTGTGCCATTGGAAACACTTCTCCTTATTTACTCTAACAAAACCGTTCAGGATTTCTCAACCTTCTCCAACGTAAGGAGAACAATCCCAGCATCTGCAATTACAGCATGCAACTGAAGTCTTTCCTCCCTGGTAACATTCCAGTAAATCTCCTCTGCACTCTCTGTGGTGGTCCAGGCTTTAACACAATATTCCAGTTGAGGCCTAACCAGCGTTTTACAGGGGTTCACCATAACTTCCTTATTTTTAATACTCACCGGTTTAAGCAGGATGAATGACTGAGCCAGGAGATTGCTCAGGAAGTGATCGTGGGCCAGCCGAATGCTCTCGAAATCTCGGATAGAGTTTATTTCCTGGAGGAGCTGTGAGAACTGGGACTCAAGGACGTCCACCTGGGAAGGTACAAGTTGGTAGTTAACGTCGAAGGAAAAGCAAGTCTGGAGGTACGGCACAGCAAGGGGCTTCAAATCGCTCTGGGTGCTAATTTGCTTCGGGCTAATGATTGCACCTGGCAATCTGAATTCTCGACTCTTATCACTGAGCAGAGCTTTGCAAGATTCTAATTTAAACAAATGCAAACCACGTTATATTAATGGTGGAGTCATTATTCAGGAATATAACTTCATGCTTGAGTTATTAGACTGGGTCTCGTTGGAGTGGTTCTTCTCACAGACGGTGCTCCATTACTCACAGCTCCTCCTGCACCCTTCAGCCTGAGGAGGTTTTACACTGTAACCTGCTGGTTATGAGCTGATAACGGTGCATGAGGGAAACAGGCCATCTGGGACCTCGATGGACAGCGAGACTGACAGCGTAGCTCCTTAGCAAAAGGGGTTTAACCGCTGAGACAGAAAGGGATGGAAGAGGAGGGTTGATTAGAGACAGATGAGAAAGAGAGAGAGGCAAAGGAGGATTGGATTAAGAGAGATTTTAAAAAAAGAGACATCTGAGTGGATATTTGTCATACATGAGGCTGAACAGAGAGCTATCTGACCATGAGGAGGGCATCACTACTCAGTCCCGTTCTCATCAATGCAGGGGGTGTGGTCAGGAGTGATAAACCCAGCAGACTTTTTATTTCCCTCGAGAAAGGTTGTGGGTTTGGGGGGGAAAACGGAGGCAAATTGTAGAGCACCCCCAAACAACTGGCTGAAACAACAGAGGGTCAAATCTAGAATCTACCTGTTGTGTACTGTCCGGTACCACACACTGTATTTTACCGTCGGGGCATTCTTGCAAAGATTAGCAGAGGTTTAAAGATTAAGTGACACATTTTCAAAGAAGCAACACAATTCCCTTCTGTTCAGACTCAGAATAGAAGTAAATGGTATGTGCACATACAGATGTTTCTGCAACATGTGCACAGTAAACACAAAAAAGATGTATACCCGTCTCTTAATATTTGTAACCTGCATTTTGCTGCATTAATTGATCTCACCTGTTAAATTCCTCTTTTTGGAATGGTTATGCAGAATTCTACTGTTAACCCGCTGTCGGCTTCCCTGTGGCTCCCACAGTCATGATGATGGAGCTACTAATGTTCTGTGCCACTGCATCCCTGTGGGGTAGTGGTCCAAAAAGGCAAATCCTACAGTCAGTTACAGGCTAATTACATTGCTCTACATGGGCAGCTCACCAGCTTCTCTCTTTTGAGAAAGACCAGGTTCTCTCATTCTTAACTTTGCTTATTTCTTTACAAATTATCTGATTGTGATTTGTTGATGTTCTGTATAAAGCGTGACATAAAGGGATATAAAATTGGAAATATTACGCACGCACACACACAAGCGCGCGCACACACAAGTGCGCGCACACACAAGCGCGCGCACACACAAGCGCGCGCACACACAAGCGCGCGCACACACAAGCGCGCGCGCGCACACACAAGCGCGCGCACACACAAGCGCGCACACACACAAGCGCGCACACACACACACACACACCTCCTGCAACGCGTACAGGCAGAGGCTTTCTCTGTAAAACCATTTGTCAAATACTCCTTATGGGGAGCCATGTAATTCTAATTAATTGTAAACATGTTGAGATCATATTAACGGTCAGTAAACCACGAGTTTCATGCTCCAGGTCAGAACCTGGCATAAAATGCCCAGATTCATTTCTTCCTGTATTTAAAAAAAAGTTTGGCATCCCTAACAAAGTTTGAAATTTAGTGCCTAACGCTTTGGGGAAGAGAAAAGATAAATCGTGAGTGATGAGCAGGCTACGATACTAGAATATAGGCTGGAAGGCAAGATTCAGAATGGTCAAACTGAAGAAAGAATCTGTTATGTCTGAACAGGGCGAAGACGGTATGTGTTAATTAGCTCCCAGTAAGTTTAAAACAGAAAGTTTTGACCTACCTTTGCAAGGAATGTAACAACCCCAACTAAACGCTGGTGTGATTGTCAGAATGGGCACATTACAGATGAGGAAATGCATAACTTGGTGACTGAATCGACCAAACAGTATAAATTAAGTGACACCAGCAGTGAGAGAATAACTGGCTCAAAGTGAAAAGTGCTCTGCAGTATAACGGGGCGTGAAGGGATAATTGTAGGGTTTGAGAAAACAAGTCATGCTAAGTATGGGAACGGCTAGCTGCAATTCCCTCTGATTGCTGCTTTCCATGAAGGACTGAATTCAAACAGTGCATAAAAATAATGTTACACAAGCATGTCACCAGACAGACTAGCCCACCCTCCCATACACTGCAGCTTCCAACAACTGCTTGGATTCTCGACGCTCCTTTACGCTAGATTCAACTGCTTTTGCTTAACTAATCCTTATTATCCAAGATGTCTATTTTACACCTCTGTGGTTGCAAGTCCAGGTTCCTGAGTTGTCTGACACTTCTCAGTTTGGCCACTAAGGCAGCGACTTGCCTGAGGGAAGTACTGACTCCGTCCGTACCGCTCTGTAGCCTGTGCCGTTTCTACCTGCGGGGAAGAGCTACGTGGAGTGCTGTAACTCAATGAGGAGCGCTGCACGCCCTAAATAGGTGTGGAAATAAGTGTAATAAAATCAGTCACATATGGAAGTCTGGGGCCACAGTTAAAGTTGCCGTTATACAAAGAACTAAAACACTCATATTCATTACAGAAGGCAGGATTTTTTGAGAGCTTAGAATAAGACAACCGTCCAACCCATTGGAGGCCTCCCCTTTCACCATCCATTCATGACTGCCTCAGTCACTGTTACATCCAAAATCTCTATACACCCATCTTTACTCACAGGCGAATCAAGCAGGTCCTTTAATATCTCTCACTCCCCTTTATTTGATGTGCACTAATCTAATTCATTCAAAACACAAAGGGGAGAGAAGCTAATCAGCCTCATGCACTGTCTGATAGCACCACGAATGAGAAGGAAGTGGGGGGGGGTCTACCACTTGAGGTGGTGGTAGGGGAGAGAAAACAAAACACAACTCCCTAAAGCAATCAGGCAAGTTCCAGGCTTCCATGATCCATTGCTTCACGTGCACAAGTAACCTTGACCACCCTCTGATGTGTCCCAATCCCTTTAGGAACATGGGGCTGCATGGAAGCAGAAAAGACTGTCCATTCTTCAGCCCAGGATCTTTTCGATCGATCCAGAATGAAATTGTATAGCTGCCCACATCCCAGGGTGGTGGGAGGGAAATTAGATTTCAAAATCTAGATTGAGATTTGTGATTTTGAATTGGATTCATGCAACCTGCACTCAAGATGGGTAAACTTATTCTCTCGCTGTTATTTTAAGGACAACCCTTCCACACTTTCAACTTTCACCTGAATGAAGTGATTGAGTGTTGGCAAGCTATTGGAAAGTCAGCAGCTTTTCAGAGGAGGTTAACCATGTTCCCATCTGACTTGCTCTTTCCCAGAGGAGCTGGAAGCCAGGCTGATTTTTCTTCTGTCTATCTCAGGGGCAACGTGACTAATTGTAGTTAACCTGCTGCGGCCCACAGAGGGGATCAGCTAAGAGCAGCTCAGGCTCACAACTCAGGTCTCCAATGACCAAAGAGATTAGCATTGACAAAGTTGCAAATGGGAGTTACTGTTCACACGCTTGCATACATAATGTTTGAAACCAGGAGCGCCTGTTCATTTGATTTCCAGTTAAATGTCCTGCTGTGAGAGAGCTAGGTGGAGGGGAGATAAAATTACAGTACGGTAAGGTAGGGAAAGCGCATGTTGGCACCCATAGACCCCTTTCTTCTGACCAAACCCCACGTCAAAATCCTTGAAACCAGTAGGCATGGGTACATTGAATATTCAAATATTAGACACTGCCCTTCAACAGAGGCCTGAAATCCAGAGCAGGTCAGCTGGATGAAAATCTGCTGGCTGTAAGGGTTCCGCATGAAATGAGTTTGGGGAGCTTCAATCCAGCTCCGAATAGATTTCTGCACCAAAAATGAACAAAACAAAAACAGAATTACCTGGAAAAACTCAGCAGGTCTGGCAGCATCGGTGGAGAAGAAAACAGTTGACGTTGCGAGTCCTCATGACCCTTCGGCAGAACTGAAGTATAGTTAGGAGAGAGGTGATATTTCACCTCTCTCCTAACTATACTTCAGTTCTGTCGAAGGGTCATGAGGACTCGAAACGTCAACTGTTTTCTTCTCCACCGATGCTGCCAGACCTGCTGAGTTTTTCCAGGTAATTCCGTTTTTGTTTTGGATTTCCAGCATCCGCAGTAGCTTTTAGCTTTTTGTTTTTATCAAAAATTAACAAACTGGCCTGAACTTGGTGCTAAACTATCAATCGCGGCCGTAGTTGGCTGGTTTGGGGAAATAGGAAATCTGTAATAGGCATTTAACCTCATTGCAAAAACAAAGTGGCAACACAACATTTGCTCCCAGCTCCCACACAACTCCCATGTATTTTTTTCAATGCATTCAATGGATATGGGCTTCGCTGGCAGACCAGGCCCTCGATTTAACATCTCATCCAAAAGGCGGCGCCACCAACAGTGCAGTGCTCCCTCAGTACGATTTCCCCGGCCCTTCACGGAGCTGCTCCGGGACATTCCCAGCAAAAGCACGGGACAATTTGCCAGGAACACGTGACTCCATTAAGTCATAAAAATTGACTACATAAACAAATCTTCAGCTCATTTTCCAGCATGAAATAAGAGGAGCACTTTTAATACGTAATACCACGCACTCGCTGTACGTATCCACCCCTTCCCATTCAACGTTTGGTCCTGTAAAAATATTTGAGGCCATGCAAGGGGAGCTGTAACCTCGGAGCCGCAATCACAGGAAAGAAAAATTAAAAATAAGATGTGTAAATAAAAATACATGGAATGGTGCAAAAACCTTTCTCCTATCACGCATGGGGATTTATATTACGTAGGGACATGAGAAAGCCCTTGTAACCCTGTCCCATCGTTCACAGAGATCGAGGTTTACCTGTAACAAAAACAAAAAATAGCTGGAAAAACTCGGCAGGTCTGACAGCATCTGCGGAGAGGAACACAGCTAACGTTTCGAGTCCGTATCAAAACTGTTCGGATGAAGAGTCATCCGGACTCAAAACGTTAACTGCGTTCCTCTCCGCAGATGCTGTCAGACCTGCTGAGTTTTTCCAGCTATTTTTTGTTTTTGTTTCAGATTTCCAGCATCCGCAGTATTTTGCTTTTATCTTAAGGTTTACCTGTATCCTAGTTCCATATTCCTTAATAAACCTTGGCTGGAAAAAAATACATCAATCTTGAACTTAAAAATGATTGATTGAGCTGGCAACTACTGTTTTTTGTGGAAGGATGGGGAGAAGTGTTGCCCAACTTCTCGCTTGAATGGCCTGGCTCTCATTTTAAGGTTACCTGGTCCTAGATTCCCCAACCAGTGGAAAAAGTTTATCTCGATCTACCCTAGCAGTTCCTTTCAAAATCCTAAAAGCCTCTATCAAATTATTCTTTACCCTTCTATATACCAGGGAATGCCAGTCTAGTTTATGTAATCTCTCATGTTCTAACCCTTGGATCCCTGGTATTATATGGTGCTGAAGGTTCTTGCTTATTCTCTGTTACCTGGAGGTAGTACTGCAGGTTGTCCACGAGGAAAGCCATGTGATTCCTCAGTCGCCATTTGATGGCGTCTGACTTGTTGGAGGTGAGGTGTTTCCGCTGCATCTGCACAGCCCAGCAATGCTGCAGTTCCGCCTGCACTCGCCGCACGCTCAGCAGGTACTTGAAGACAATGTTGTATCTGAGAGGGAGAACGAGAGACACAGTGAGAAGTGCATGCAGAACCCAGCACCCTTGCACATCTTTCCCACTCCAGAGCACAGACTCCAGACTGACACTCCCATTGCAGTACCGAGGGGATGCTGTGCCATTGGAGGTGCTATCGTTCAGTTAAGATGTTAAACCAAAGTCCTGTCGGATCTCTCAATGGATGTAAAAGATCCCACGGCACTATTGAGTAGGAGTTCTCCCTGGCGCCCTGGCCAACATTCATTCCCCCGCCCCCCCAACCATCTGTAAAACAGAAGTCAGTCATTCCTGCCTCCACACTATCACAGACTTTCCCTCTGTTCTTTTCCCCTCCTCTTTCCATGTCTACTGATTATATCAATAACACTTTCTGGAAATGCCCTTGAAACAAATAGCAACAATGAAGGAAAAGAAGAAATGCACAAAGTAAACTTACTTTTCTAGCACGGCAGGTGTGAACAATATGTGCAAAGGCCACTGCACTTTGTACGAGAGTCCCAGAGCAGACCAGCCAGAAGTAGGGGCTTCACGAGGGGAAGATTCACGCAGGGAATTATCACGGCTTTGTGCTGCATCTGTGTTAAGTTGGGCGGGGATGATGGGGGAGTGAGGTGAAAAGAAAAGACAATAAACTGACAAGAAAACTATAACTGAGCACAAAATGAGCTCCACTGTCAATACGCGTACTTTAATTATTCACTTGAATAATCCGGATGAGACTGGAAAACGCACATCTGGACCTCAGGGCGAAGTCAGACTTGATTGTGAAGACTCTCAAGCTAACATACTGAATCAGCAACAACACTGGCATCTACCCGGCTATGTGGAAAATCGCCCAGGTATGTCCCGTACACAAAAAGCAGGACAAATCCAACCCGGCCAATTACCGCCCCATCAGTCTACTCTCCATCATCAGTAAAGAAATGGAAGGGGCCATCAACAGTGCTATCAAGCTGCACTTGCTTAGCAATAACCTGCTGATACCCAGTTTGGGTTCTGCCTGGGACACTCAGATCCTTACAACCTTAGTTCAAACATGGACAAAAGAGCTGAACTCCAGAGGTGAGGTGAGTGTGACTGCCCTTGACACCAAGGCAGCATTTGACCGAGTGTGGCATCAAGGAGCCCTAGCAAAACTGGGAAAGTCAATGGGAATCAGGGGGAAAACTCTACACTGGTTGGAGTCATACCTAGCACAAAGGAAGATGGTTGTGGTTGTTGGAGGTCAGTCATCCCAGCTCCAGGACATCACTGCAGGAGTTCCTCAGGGTAGTGTCCTCAGCCCAACCATCTTCAGCTATTTCATCAATTACCTTCCTTCCTTCCTGACGTCAGAGGTGGGGATGTTCGCTGATGATTGCACAACGTTCAGCACTTGGGCTGGCAACTAGCAAGTAACATTCGTGCTACACGAGTGCCAGTCAATGACCATCTCCAACAGGAGAGAATCTAACTATCAGCCCCTTGATGTTCAATGGCATTACCATCACTGAATCCCCCACTATCAACATCCTGGGGTTACCATTGACCAGAAACTGAACTGGACTAGCCATATAAATACTGTGGCTACAAGAGCAGGTCAGAGGCTGCGAAACGTGTGATGAGTAACACACCTCCTGACTCCCCAAAGCCTGTCCACCATCTACAAGGCACAAGTCAGGAATGTGATGGAATACTCCCCACTTGCCTGGATGAGTGCAGCTTCCACAACACTTGAGAAGCTTGACACCATCCAGGACAAAGCAGCCCACTCTACTGGCGTCCTGGATCATGACCCATGACACACAGGGTGGATCGTACAGAATCCATGACTTACTGACTGACGTCCATCTGTAATAGTTCTAGACTTAACATTAAATAATGTTTGTGCAGAATAACCAAGAGGAGCACGTGCCTCTTCCTACCTTTGAGGTCTTTGCCATGATACTCGACAGTGAGGTGCAGGAGTGGGAGTAGGTTGTCATCATCCAATAACACTTTGTGCGCTGATTTCTGAAATGCTACATTGACATCTGAAATGGGGTGTTGGAGACGAGGAGGAAAAACAATTCATAAGAAATTAAACCAGCCTATTTGCTCTCACATCTAAAAGGAGCTAGATTATAACTTGATAGTGAATATTAGAGTAAATATATTTTTACTGAAACCAAGGCAGAACTGCTGTAACACAGAAATTGGCCCAATAGAACCATGTTGATGTTCATGCTTTCACTATTCCTCGTCTCACCCTATTGACATACCATTCCAATCCTTTCTCCCTCATGTTTTTCAAACTTCCCCTTAAATGTATCTATATGATTTGCCTCAACCACTCCCTGTGGTAGAGAGTTCCACATCCTCACCACTATTGGATGACCATCTTATACTGATGGCTCCTAGTATTGGTCACCCAGCAAGTGCCGTGATATTCTTCACTCTCTGGCTCCAGGAGGATGACCTCCCCAGTTGATGGCCAATTTAAGGCTGACCACATCTCTCTGGGGCTAACAGACCCTGTACTCCTGTAGCTTCTGTGATGCCATGGCTCAGGTTTCCTGCTTGTTGTTTTCTATGTGGCCCCTAGGCGTACAGAACTGCGGTTGAACCTCAGACTTTCTAGTCTATGTGACTCAGAGTCCCACAACATTCACTGTTGGGTTCCGGCTCTAATTAACTCATGAGACATCAGTTCATTCATTGCTTGGTTATCGAAAATCCATGAACTGATGTCTCGTGAGTTAATTAGAGTCGGAACCCAACAGTGAATGTCTTGGGACTGAGTCACATAGACTAGAAGGTCTGAGGTTCAACCTCAGTTCTGTACGTCTAGGGGCCACATAGAAAACAACAAGCAGGAAACCTGAGCCATGGCATCACAGAAGCTACAGGAGTACAGGGTCTGTTAGCCCCAGAGAGATGTGGTCAGTCTTGATGTGGCTACCAGCTGGGGAGGCCATCCTCCCGGAGTCAGTGAGTGAAGAATATCAAGGCATCTCATGATAAGCTTCTTTTTAATTTCAGAGATTTCCAGTGAAAGTCTCAGTGCAGCAGTGAACAACAATATTCATTTGCAAAACTGAACTGGACTAGCCATATAAATACTGCGGCTGCAAGAGCAGGTCAGAGGCTGGGAATCCTGCGATGAGTAACTCACCTCCTGACTCCCCAAAGCCTGTCCACCATCTACAAGGCACAAGTCAGGAGTGTGATGGAATACTCCTCCCCACTTGCCTGGATCAGTGCTGCTCCAACAACACTTAAGAAGCTTGACACTGTCCAGGACAAAGCAGCCCCCTTGATTGGCACCACATCCACAAACATTCAACCCCTCCATCACCGACACACAGTAGCAGCAGTGTGTACCATCTACAAGATGCACTGCAGGAATTTACCAAGGTTCCTTTGACAGCATCTTCCAAACCCACAACCATTACCATCTAGAAGGACAAGGGCAGCAGATACATGGGAACATCACCACCTGGAGGTCCCCCTCCAAGTAGCTCACCATCCTGACTTGGAAATATATCACCATTCCTTCACTGTGGCTGGGTCAAAATCCTGGAACTCCCTCCCTAACAGCACTGTGGGTGTGACTACACCACAGGGCTTGTAGCAGTTCAAGAAGGCAGCACACCACCACCTTCTCAAGGGTAGCTAGGGATGGGCAATAAAAGCTGGCCTAGCCAGCAAAGCCCACATCCCATGACTGAATAAAACCAAAAAAAAAAAAAAATTTTTTTCTTAAATGTTCATTTAAACATTCACAGAGACCAGTGGGAAAAGAGCTGGAACCCAACAGTGAATGTCTTGGGATTGAGTCACAGAGACTAGAAGGTCTGAGGTTCAACCTCAGTTCTGTACGTCTAGGGGCCACATAGAAGACAACAAGCAGGAAACCTGAGCCATGGCATTACAGAAGCTACAGGAGTACAGGGTCTGTTAGCCCCAGAGAAATGTGACTGAAGGCATGGTCATGGAGTTAGCTTTTGAGGAGTCTTCTGAAAGCATGAAGAAAGGCAGAAAGACAAAGAGATTTATCAGAGGCGCTTCCAGAGTTTAAAGCCTCATTAATCTAAAAAGATAAAGCAGAAAACAGTGAAGCCAAACTTGGGTTCCAGAGCTTTGAGGTCCTGGGCAAGAATAGGTTTGAGAGAGAAAACAGTCAAAGGTCTCAAATTCATGCGGTGAGCAGGAACATAGGAATAGGAGACCATTCAGCCCCTCTAACCATTCATGCTGATCTATATCCTAATTCCACCCACCTACCCACCTTGGCTTCATTCCTCTTAATACACCTAAATAGCAAAAATCTACTGAGTTGAGATTTAAGAGTAGAGAGAGGGAGGTGAAGGAGCCTGCGAGGCAGTATATTTGGAGCACAATCATGTAAGCTCCGTTACATTACTTTGACAAAGTATCTGTGGGCATTAATTTCCTCTGTCTAGAGACATTTTAAATAAATGCAGGAGGATGCCTTCTGCTCAGTATGTCTAGTGAAATTGTGATTTCAGAGTTTTTCCACGCGGTGTCAAGGGAATCATCTGATATTCAGAAAACGCACCTGGTAACACTAGCATTCTGTTCCCAACACCAGCACCCCCCTCCCTCCTGTTAGTAATCTTACTTTACCATGTTCGGTGACTGCAGTTGGTGGAGTCTTCAGTAAATGCTGTGCACTGTCGATGAAAGCCTGAAAGAGTTCCCCTCGACCCAGCAGATAGAAATCTTTGATGATCTGTAAAACACCCCAGGACAGATCCAACAATATTTAGTGAAACCTACACCTGTTAGTCAATGGCTTTTAACTTGTATTTACCAATGCAGCAGAAGAAATGCAAGGGAAGTAAAGTAAACAGCTCAGTGCTGATCTCTAGTCCTCCCCATAAATGACAAGCAATTTTCTTTTGAGGGACCCAAGTGAAGAGCTAAGGCTCGTCACACAGGACATACCAATGTTGAAGACAGGAGCTGTGGTACATTAAGTTACCACATTAAGGTACATTAGTTAGCGCTAAGGGAGAATACTAATAGCCTGAAATGGGGCATATGGCATAGTTTTGAGATAACAGTCTTAGTCTTGACTCAGTGGTAGCGCTATCGCATCGGAGTTCAAGTCCCACTCCAGAGACATGAACACATAATCTAGGCCAGCACTCTCACTGCAGTACTAAGGGAGTGCTGCACTGTCAGAGGTGCCAGCTTTCCAGTGAGATGTTAAATCTTTTTTTTTTTAATTCATTCATGGGATGTGGGCATCGCTGGCTAGGCCAGCATTTATTGCCCATCCCTAATTGCTCTGTTTAGGGGATATTTAAGAGTCAACCACATTGCTGTGGGTCTGGAGTCACACGTTGGCCAGACCAGGCAAGGACAGCAGATTTCCTTCCCTGAAGGACATTAGTGAACCAGATGGGTTTTTACAACAATCGACAATGGTTTCATGGTCATCATTAGACTTTTAATTCCAGATTTTTATTGAATTCAAATTCCACCATCGGCCGTGGCGGGATTCAAACCTGGGTCCCCAGGGCATTACCCTGGGTCTCTGGATTATTAGTCCAACGACAAAACCACTACACCATCGCTTCCCCTAAAGGCCCCATCTGCTCTTTAGATGGACATAAAAGAGCCCATGCAACTGTTTTGGAGAAGAGTCTGGGAGTTCCCCGGTGTCCTCATTAGTATTTCGCCCCCAAACAACATTACTAAAATATTATCAAGACATTTATCTCATTACTGTTCATGGTACCTTGATGTACGCACAATTAGTTAGTGTTTCCCTGTATTACTATATAACTACATTTCATTGGCCGTCAGCACTTTAGGATGTCCTGAGGTTGTGAAAGAAGTTATATAAATGAAAGTTCTTTCCTCTTAGGACGGAAGGAGTGGGGTGAAAAGTGGTCAGCAGGACTTATTTGGGGCTGGGATATGGGCAGCAGCTCCCTGGTTGAGGCTGTGGAATATGTATCTAGGGAAGCGCAGTGGGATATGAAGCCTGGAGATAATGATAAAATGGATGAGGGTTTCAGCAGCTGTTGGACTGAGATAGCGATGGAAGAGCGACAATATATTGTCTTGTTAAATACTTCTTAATTGTGAAATAAAAGTTTCTATTGTGAGTGTTGAAACTGCAGAGTCTTTTTGGAAACAATTATCCACATATATGTCGGAGAAAAACTAGTCAACAATGTGTCACATTTATATAATCCTAAAGATTTAGCATCTCGAAAGCTGCAAATGTAGCCTTGAATTAAATAGCACATTCAGTGTAAATATAGTGGAAGCTTTTCATTAAATATTAATAAGTACTGGGCATTACTGCAGGTAGCGGCTTTGCATCTGAACTGCATCTAACTTGCAGCATCATAGCTTCACAAACAGAAACAGCTAATTCTCCCTTTTTAAAAAAAACTTTTCAAGCTTTTGTGAATTTGCAATGTAGAAAAGTGAAGGCCCTTAGTACTGGGGGAAACAAATACTGTACTTCCTAGTTCCACCATCAGGTGTCAGTATCAAGCACTTTCAGATGAGTTAAAGCATGAATTAAATGCAGGGTAAAGCTCGTCCTACTCTGTGCATCCCAACAACGTGCATCCGCTCCAACCTTAGGCGGTGGAATTTTACACCGGCGGGACTTTACGGTGCTGCCGAAGTCAACGGGCCATTTGAACGGCTCGCTGCATTTTACAGCCCTGGCCCCGCCCCCAGCGTGACAGAGTTATAAAACTCTGCCCGAGGGCAGTTCCCTTTACTGCAGCTGAGAGACATTTTTCCATTTTCTCCACTTGTCAGCTTTTGGCCGCAATGAATGGGAATGAAAACTCAGTTCCAACTGAAAGAACAAACTTTCATTGATATGATTAGTGCTGAATTGAATTAAGATAGCTTTGTTATTTAAGAGATTGAGAACAATCAAACTCAATTCATCCAACATAGAAAGAATGCAAGCTTGCATATATTATGTCATATCATTTCAAAGTACCTTGGATTAAATGGCACTCTTCGTGCAGCACTGACGGAGTACCGCGTTGTCAGAGATGCCACTTTCGGTTGAGATGTTAAACTGAGGACCCCACCTGTCCTCTAAGGTGAATGCAAAAGATCCCATGGCACTATCTCAAAGAGATCAGGGGAGTTGCCCCTGATGTCCTGGCCAATATTTATGCCTCAACCAACCTCACTAAAACAGATCATCTGGTCATAATCACACTGCTGTTTGTGAGAACTTGCCGCGTGCAAATTGGCTGCTGTGTTTCCTACATTACAATAGTGACTACAGTTCAAAAATATTCCAATGGCTGTAAAGAGCTTTGGGATATCCTGAGGTTATGAAAGGCACTATATAAATGTAAGCCTTTCATTTTACAATAAATAACTGTTAACACGCGATACAGGGGGAGGCAGTGGCATTGTTGCTGGACTAGTATTCCAGCAACCCAGGGTAATGCTCTGGGGACCCGGGTTCGAATTCCACCACAGCAGATGGTGACATTTGAATTCAATAAAAATCTGGAATTAAAAGTCTGATGATGACCATGAAACTATTGCCGATTGTTGTAAAAATCCATCTGGTTCACTAGTGTCCTTCAGGGAAGGAAATCGGCCGTCCTTACCTGGTCTGGCCGACATGTGACTCCAGACCCACAGCAACATGATTGACTCTTAAATGCCCTTTGGGTAATAAATGCTGGCCTAACCAGTGACACCCATATCCCATGGACGAATTTTAAATAGGGCAGATGTAAGACTGGATCTGAACATGAGTCCAAAAGTAAAGTCAGTAACTGTTTTGGGATCTGTTAAAAGCAGCATAATTAAGAATGACAGACAAGCTGAATAGTTGACTGCTGGTTAGTCTCACCTTAAGTTGTCCCAATAGTCCAGCCTCTTCCACCACCAACTTCCATAGATGCTGGTTATACACAAAGAGAAACACGGGGTTACTCAAAGCTCTGAAATAACCATCTGATTGGAGATGGAATATAGGAGTGCACCAGCACCCGCTGCAAGGGCCATAGGAACAGAGACACGACCCAATGGTTATCCTAAAAATGTCACCTCAGCTCAACTACACGCCTAGAGTCTCCCCCAGCCCACCCCAACTTTCCTGAAGGCACTAACCCCTTGTTGCAGTGTGGTCCCATAGCTGTGGCATTGGCAAGCCAGCCTTCCAGTAAGCAGCAAATTATCTTTCTTCAAGCTTGACCATAAAATGGTGATTGTGGGGGCATCATAGCCGAGTCTAATTCTGTCCCCATCCAAAATCCATGAAAAGACTCTTGACCAGATTTTCACCATGTTGAGGACCCTCTCCATTGCGGTGAAAGTAGCAGACGAGGAAATTCTAACTCCCGCCTCCAAACAGGGCACTTCCTATTTTCGTGGTGGGGGTGGGGGACTGGAGGCAGGACTGGAGTTGGGTCAGGGTTCACATATGCACGGTTTACAGAGGCAGCCGGCCATTTTAATCACCAGCTGCCTCCAGTGACGTGGGATTTTGGTCGGCCAGGAATATGAAAGCTGAAGTATGCAGATTAGACCAGGAAAGAGCTGGTCTGAACTTGGTGGATCCGTTTTGGGCACCCTTTTGGATATGATCCCAGGACATCTTTGGGAGAGGTAAGGCACCCTTTGGGGTTAAAAGTAAACGTGTGTAAACAATTGCACGTAAAAAGTGCATTAACTCATTAGAATTGTCAAAGCTGTCAAAGAATACTAGGTTTGTTGACATGGAGAGGGTAAGGGCATGAGTTGGGGTGAGTTGGCATTAAGTTGGCATAGGGGCTCTTAAGGGACATAGGATGGGTAGAGAGGCATGGGTTGGTATAGGGGATATGAGGGGCCATGAGGTGGCATAGGTTGGATGGTTGGGGCATGGGGAGTGTTTGGGGGGTTGTGAAGGGTGGGCACTGAGGGATGAGGTCTGTTTTTTTGTTTTAATCCTTTTTTAAAATTTAAATCGATAAGATGCCGGAGAACAGAGGCAGGTCTTCCGCCCAGCTTGCCTCTGCATCCGGCAGCCTCCGCACTCGCTCTGGGGGCAGCAGGCTTGCCTTCTAATCCAACCCAGCCCACCACCCCACCCCCGGAATGAAAATCCCAACTGCAGACGGCTGTTTTTAAAGGTCAGATTCGCAGAGCCAGAAATTCGACAGCCTCTACACACCTGACCCAGGGGCAAAAATCTGGGTCTCTCTCTCTCTTGCAGAGATTTTTGAATAGGAATGAGGAGCATTAACCGTGACTAATTTTACCCAACTTTGACCAAAGAGTATGAAGGTCAAGAGTATGAAGCTGTAAGCATCTTTGCCTTTTATTTGAATTACAGAATTTTAAAACCCTCCCATCCTACTGCCCCTCCTTTGATAACATTGTGAGCAGCTAACGCAGCACAGTCTGGGACCCTCCTGGTCCGTAGGGTTTAGCACCAAACACAGGCCTGGATTTACTCATTAAGACATCAGGATGAACTCAGGTCAGCAGCCTCATGCATCAGCGTGCATGCTGGTAAACGCTATGGCTAGAATAATGTACGACTGCATCAGCATAAACCCCTCCAATTAATCTGACGATTTCCCCCTTTCTTACCTCAGCCACCGTGCTTCTGATCCTGTCTATCAGATTTTCAAAATCCACGAGATTGAAAAGGGGCTGTTGTTTGAGCGTATGCAGTTCTGCTGCAAAGGTATCCTCCTGGTTCTTTAAAATGGACCCTGCAGAACACACACAGAAAGTCCAGCATTAACAGGCTCTGTAGGGAAGGAAAAAAAACATCGACAGCACCACCTGCGTATGGGAAATTTAATTTAATTTAACCAATCTTGTACTGCAATTTTTCACAAAATGCCTGTAAGTCAGGTTAATCATTGGAAATAAGGTGTAACTAGCCATTTAAATCACTGCACATTTCTAGCATTTTCTGTTTCTATTTAAAATAAGAAGGATCTGCTGCTAATCCCTTCCACCGAGCTCTCCTGAACTTATCACTGTTTATTTAAACTAGCCCTTGCGATGTAGGTGATGCTGTTGAGGCCACATTTATTTTCCATCTCTAGGTGCTCTAAGAGGGTGGTGGTAGAAACTGATCTTACAAGTGTAGCTTGTCAGACCACACAGTGCACTTGGCGAGAGATCAGCTGTCCCAGCAAAAGGATCAGAGATCAAACCAGTGGCTTTCCCAGCCTGGCACGTTGGGGAAGCACGTTGGGCGCTGCAGCGGCCCACTGAACGTCAGACAAAGTCCAAACACTGAGCCCTACCCGCACGGGTGTGATTCACGTTCTGATTCTCAAACATCTGCACGGACTCTCCCACAAACAGGATCTTCTCTGCCACCCTCACGGGGATGTATGAGGGCAGCATCTCAGCTCGCAGTGAAAACTGCTTCAGAGACGTAGCCAGCATGTTCTCCTCTTCAATTAGCCGCTATCAGAAAGATACAAAATAGTCAGCACATGGTACAACATGGCATTGTCCAATCAATTACATACCATCACCAAATACAAAGCAAATTATCAGGACAGCCCTCCCGTGCAGGACCTGCGTAGCGAGAAAACTTGCAGTTATATAAGGATCTTTTGGGTCCTCACAACTCACAACTACTAAGTACTTTTTGAAGAATGGTCCCTATTGTAATCTACGGAAAAGTCTTTTTTTTTTCCCTCAAAATAAGCCCAAAAACATTTTAACACACAGTTAATTAATCTGAAGTGCAGCAACTATTGATATGTAGGAAACTATGACAGCCTTTATGCACAAAGCAATGAGACCCTTTGAATATTCCCATGAGATCGCTAGCATCTGCTGGCAACTGGATCAATACTCCGCTCTCAAATAACCCCCATCAAAATCAGACCTTCAATTAATTCACTGCAGTTTGTGGGATCATTCTGTGCTGTTGCATGTGCCTACATAACGTATGTCACTGCACTCGAATCACTCTGCGCGGAGGGTGATGTGAACTCACATCAATGAGAAGCAGGTTATCACATGCTGTTTGTGGGACCTTGCTGTGCTGACAGGCACAGGCAAACAGGCTGCCACCTCTCCCACGTTAAAAAAGGAAAAGGAAGATTTGCCTGTATATAGCACTTTTCACTGCTTCTGGGCTGAAGCACTTTCTGAAGTGTATTCACTGTTGTAATGTAGAAAATGCAGCAGCCAATCTGCAAATTCCCCAAACGACCTGATAATGTGTTTTATTTTGTGCTCTTGAATAAAGGATAAATATTGGACGCAGGACTCCAGGGATAACTCCCCTGTTCTTTTTTCAAAATAGTGTCACCGGATCTTTTGCATCTACCCGAGCAGGCAGATGGGGCCTCGGTTTAACACCTCATCTAAAAGGCGGTACCCTCAGTGCTGCACTCGAGTGTTAGCCTCGATTTGTGTGCTCAGGCCCTGGAGTGGAACTTGAACCCGGAACCTTGTGACCCAGAGGTAAGCACGCTACCAACTGAGCCACGACAAAAACACTGCAACAATGACTACACATCAAAAATATTTATTTGTCTGTATAGCACTTTGGGATAGCCTGGGGTTATAGAAAGCGCTATAAAATGCCAGTCTTTCCTTTTTTTCTCTTGCTTTTGCATTTGAGAGCTGTGATAAATGTAAATCTCTTCTCTGTCAGCGCTGGGGGGGAAAGCAACGCCTTTCCACTTTGGCACCTTGTCTCAAGCACTGCCAGTTAAAGTATAATGTGGTCAGAGACAACAATTCCATGGAAAATCTCAATTTGTACTGGCCTGAGACTGCTCAAACTCCTTGCACCTGGCAGCTGGGTGGCAGACTTTCCATCCCACCAGTTTAGGCCACTTTCCAAGTCAGCTCCCAGAGGTGAAAAGATGGTGACGCAAAGGCAAGAGGCTAGAAGGAGCCTAGCTAAACAAGGGAAGCTGAATGAACATCGATGGTGATATGGTCTTTAACCTGGGGCACTTCAGCTATGTCTATTAATTCAGCTCTTTCACGCTGTCAGGTTGAATAACTTCTCCAAGTCGATGCTGCTTAAATAAAATTACAAAACATTGCAGCAGAAAGGCAGGATGAAGCAAAACTGTTGAAGTGAATAACTCTGAACATTTTTGAATCCTGTATGTGAATGGCTGCAGTAGCTCTGTCTGAATTCAAACCATCTTAACTAAAGTCATAAACAGATAGAATGATATACACTTAGAAAGAACGTGGGTACAAAATTGGCTGAAAAGTAGGAAGCAGAGAGTAATGGTCAACAGATATTTTTCGGGCTGGAGGGAGGTTTGTAGTGAAGTTCCCCAGGGGTCGGTATTGAGACCCTTGCTTTTCCTGATATATGTTAATGATCTAGATCTTGGTGTGCAGGGGACAATTTCAAAGTTTGCGGGTGATATGGTTGTAAACTGTGAGGTGGACAGTGTAGAACTTCAAAAGGACATAGGCAAGTTGGTGGAGTGGGCAGATAGGTGGCAGATGAAGTTCAATGCGGAGAAGTGTGAGATGATGCATTTTGGTAGGAAGAACATGGACAGACAATATAAAATAAGGGGTGAAATTTTGAAGGAGGTGCAGGAGCAGAAAGACCTGGGTGTATATGTGCATAGATATTGATGGTGGCAGGGCAGGTGGAGAGAGCAGTTAATAAAACATATAGTACCCTGGGCTTTATTAATATTGGCATAGAATACAAGAGCAAGGAGCTTATGCTGAATTTATATAAGACACTTGTTAGACCTCAGTTGGAATATTGTGTACAGTTCTGGGCGCCACATTATAGGAAGGATGTGAACACATTGGAGAGAGTGCGGGAGAGGTTTACAAGAATGGTTCCAGGGATGAGAAACTTCAGTTACTAAGATAGATTGGAGAGGTTGGGACTGTTCTCTTTGGAGAGAAGAAGGCTAAGAGGAGATTTGACAGAGCGTTTCAAAATCATGAGGGGGCTGGACAGAGTATATAGGGAGAAGCTGTTCCCTCTCGTAAAAGGATCAAGAACGAGAGGGCACAGGTTTAAAGCGGTTTGCAAAAGAAGCAAATGTGACGTGAGAAAAAACTTTTTCACACAACGAGTGGTTTGGGTCTGGAATGCGCTGCCTGGAAGTGTGGTGGAGGCAGGTTCAATCGAGGCATTGAAGAGGGCATTAGATGACTATTTGAATAGAAACAACGCAGAGGGGTACGGGGAAAAAGCAGGGCAATGGCACTCGGTCATAATGCTCATTCGGAGAGCCAGTGCAGACACGATGGGCCGAATGGCCTCCTTCTGTGCCGTTAAAATTCTAAGATTCTGTAAAACTAAATTACTAACTTAGGACCACAGTTTTAACCAGATCTTTTTTCCACTGCTATTTCCTTTTTGTCCTGCTTCTACTATTAAACAGTTCGCAAGACACCATGAGAAGGTGCGGTACTCACACTACTGTAACATTGAGTGAAGCTGATAATGAAGGAATGCACTTCTTTAATGTACAGTTACCATCTGTCAGCTTGTAAATTCATACAGCTTTACAGGAACTTCTGGTACTTCTTTACAAATTTGAGTCATTTCTACTTTTGGTGCTTCTTGTCCTTACCAGGTCTTGAAGTTCCCGCAGCTGCTTCCCAGTCAAGCCTCTGATTCCCAAATCTTCGTCCTCTTCCTCCTCAGGCTGGGTGCCAACATTGCCAGAGGAAGGCCCTTGCTTGATAAAGAACTCCTCATACTTGTCCAACAACAACCCGTGCAGCATCCACGCAGATAACTGCTTGTACATCACACCGTGACACACTGCTAGGATCCTGAATTGGGGAAGCACATCAACTTACCATCACACATGGACCTATAAACATCAACTCTTTTCTCTATTTTATCAGTACTATTATGATCTTTGTTCCTTTCAGTTACTTCCTGTCCGACTAAGTTCCCAATATTAATTTCTATATGCTCTTCCACCTGCCTTCATAGCCACTGCAAATCAAGACAGACGCAACCTTCTCCTATGTCATTACAACAGTGGCTACACTTCAAAACTACTTAATTGGTTTTAAAGTGCTCTGGGACATCATGAGGTTTTGAAAGGTGTTATAGAAATATATCATTCTTGCCTTTGTCTCACACTTATTTTTCCCAGATTATCAAAGCTACCCTAATCCTGATCACCCTCAAAAGCTCCCATTTTTTCCAATGCTTTTAAAATCCAAGCTTGACGTCACCTAACTGTCACTTCTCATCTTCCCTTCGAAATATTTTAACCTCTGTGGCATCCTGAACCTTCACCCTTTATTTAGGTTAGGGAATTTAAAAATCCTCCTGTCCTGCTGTTGATAGCAAATACTGTAACGAAGCAATAATAAAATTGTAAAGTATTATTAGAGATTGAGTTAGGCACATGTCGCTCTCCCATTTCCTCTGGTCTAGAAGGAATTCCCCTCCCCATCTCAAGGGTAGCAGTCTGAAGCAGTTTGCTGTATAAGGACCGCTCTCAGGAAAACAGCATCTGCTGTTTCCAGCATGCTCAGCTCCTGAATCTGGACTGCGGCATTCAGGGGCGAACATTACAGGACTCGCAGTTTTAATACGCCCCTACACTAGTCCTATAGGTGGTGGAATAGCCTTGCCTCCTAATAGCATCCCTTTTGTTTTGTCTCACTGAATATGAAAGGAGAGATCAGGCTTTTTCCCACTGCCAGGCTCACCATGAATGAAGGCCCAGGAGCATCCTAGGCAGTAGGTGGCAGAGGGAGAGTTGGGCTGTACATAGGCCCTAGGCTGCATTAGGAAGAACACTGGCGTAAACAAAGAGTTGCTTAGTCAGTAATCAGGAACTATCCCCATCCATTTTTCAGAAGTGCTAGACTGCAGAAGATAAAATGCAGACCACATCTGTACCAATTTGTTTATCCATATAAAAACCTATGAGAGTATCAGGACCAATGCCATAGCAAATATTCTTCAGTCTGAGAAACCTTAGCAATAAAACAAATATCTTTTAAATATCCTGTGTAGAGCACTTCCTCCTGTCATGAATTTTTGGTCACATTTCTCTGTCAGCATTTCCAATTGTAAATTGCTATGTCAACATTTCCCATTCAATTCTCTATGTCAACCACGGTGACCAACTCTTGCTGACCAACTCTTGTGAAGAAAAACAAGGGCCACTATGGTGGTCCGGAGTGGGGAGGGTGGGGGTGGTGGCGGGGGGCGGGGGGGGGGGTCCCTCCAGGACTGTGGGAGTGGAGGGGGATCAGCAGGAGTCCTTAGAGGGCAAAAGCGAGAGGAGAGCAGTTACTGCGCATGCATGAGATTTAAAGGCCCAAGTTACATGAAAAACAGTGTCCTGGATGCTTGCAACCTAAGACATGGGTCAGCAGGTTCTGGGCACTAGGTTATTATGTGGAACAAGTTTCTGAAGTTTCTCTCCCAGCTCCAAAACTGGGAAGAGTGCTCTGCAGTCAGCATCGCAGTGAAGCAGTCTGGGAAGAGTGTCCTGCAGTCAGCAGAGCAGTGAAGCAGTCTGGGAAGAGTGCCCTGCAGTCAGCATTGCAGTGAAGCAGTCTGGGAAGAGTGTCCTGCAGTCAGCATAGCGGTGAAGCAGTCTGGGAAGAGTGTCCTGCAGCCAGTTCTTGTTGAAAATAACAAAAGTGACATCACAAGACAACGCAAGAGAGCGGTGGAGAAATCAGAACCAGCGCGAGTGCAGGGGAGCTTCAAAAAGTGACGTTAGCACAAAGGTGAGAGCTGATTGTTGAGTAGTGGGCAAGTGTTTTTCTCCAGTTCTCTTTTCCAGTTTTTCTCCAGTTTAAAATAGATTAAGCTAAGGAAAGGTAAGGGTTCTAGTTTTTATTTAAAGTACATAAATAATTTAATGTAGCGGGACAGGTAGAGAAGGTGGTTAAGAATGCATATGGGATACTTGCCTTTATTAGCTGAGGCATAGAATATAAGAGCAGGGAGGTTATGCTGGAACTGTATAAAACGCTGGTTAGGCCACAGCTAGCAGTTCTGGAATCTGCATTATAAGAAGGATGTGATTGCACTAGAGAGTGTGCAGAGGAGATTTACCAGGATGTTGCCTGGGCTGGAGAGTTTTAATTATGAGGAGAGATTGGATAGACTGGGGTTATTTTCCCTGGAGCAGAGGAGATTGAGGGGGGACATGATTGAGGCGTATAAAATTATGAGGGGCATAGATAGGGCAGACAGGAAGGAACTTTTCCCCTTGGTGGAGGGATCAATAACCAGGGGCATAGGTTTAAGGTAAGGGGCAGGAGGTTTAGAGGGGATGTGAGGAAGAATTTTTTCACCCGGAGGGTGGTGGGAATCTGGAACTCACTGCCTGAAAGGGTGGTAGAGGCAGAAACTCTCATAACATTTAAGAAGTATTTGGATGTGCACTTGCGATGCCATGGCATACAAGGCTATGGGCCTAGTGCTGGAAAATGGGATTAGAATAGTTAGGTACTTGTTTGACCAGTGCAAACTCGATGGGCTGAAAGGTCTTGTTCCGTGCTGTAGACCTCTATGACTCTATGACCATCGTGTATATTAAAAATAACTTACATTTATTAATTGAACCTGCTTAACACCATGAGTACTTTACCAATAAAAAGAATAATGCTTTTAATGTCTACAACCAAAGGTTATGTAACTACACAATGACAGGAATCCTGTGGAATGGAGTGTCAGTAGTTCGCTTACTTCTCCAATGCACTGCGGACTGGTGGAAGTCCTCCACAGCTGTGTTTGTGAACGGTCTCCAGAAGTTGACAGCCATGAATCTAAGGTAGAAAAACAAAGAAACGGTGAAAACCAACCTATTGAATCCACCAGTAGCCACCTATTTACAGTATAGCTCAAAATTCAACATTACTGTTAAAATATTGCATTTCATTTTTCAAGATATCATTTTATTCTCCCTTCCTCCTGTCTCTCACCAGGTTACACAGACACCAGCAGCCCTCTTCTAACGCTGCCAATGACAAGAGCATAGATGTTGAGTATCAGCATAATAAGGTAACTTGACCCTGTCCTCATCCAACATCCACGTGCATGCTGTCTCAAGTGAGGGTTCCATATCATCGGGAAGAGGTATTCCCATCTTGAGCCCTGAGACAGAGAGGCTGAGTGTACATCCTTTAATACAGCCTTGGCTGAGACCAGCTAATTCGACACAGACCAGGGACTGAGCTGGGGTGATACCAGAACTGAGAAGCTGTAACTATCAGGAAAGGCTGAACAGGCTGGGGCTCTTGTCTCTAGAAAAAACAAGACTGAAAGGCGAAACAAACAGAGGTTTTTAAGATCATGAAAGGGTTCGATAGAGCAGCATGGAGAAGATATTCCCACTTCAGGGGAGACCAAAACTAGGGGCCATCAATAGAAGATAGCCACCAATAAATCCAATAGGGAATCCAGGGGAAACCTCTTTATTTAGAGAGTAGAAAGAGCGAGTTATGTGGAACCCACTACCAGGGAGTGATTGAGGCGAATAGTATGGATACATTTAAGGGGAAGCTAGATAAACACATGAAAAAGAAAAGAACAGAAGTATATTCTAATAGGATGAGATGAAGAAGGGCAGGACTATGGAGCACAAACATTGGTAGAGACCAGATAGTCCAAATGGCCTGTGTCTGTGCTGCAAAATCTGTGTCATTTCTGATGATGTGGGATTTCCTTTTTGCAGCTCTGGAATTCCCTCCCTACAACTCGCTTTCTTCCTTTAAGAAGCTGCCTCTTTGACAAGGCTATCGGTCATCTGTCCTAATATCTCATGTGGGTCGATGTCAACTATTGTCTGATTATACTCCTGTAAAGCGACTTGGAGCGTTTTACTACTTTAAAAGGTGCCACATAAATGCAACCTGTTGTGAAGGCTAGTTGAAGAAAGGTGTGACCAGTGTTATTATTAGGTTTATTTCATGCACCGACACCATGTGCTGGGAGGAAAAATATCCTGTTTTAAGTCAATGTGACTTTACACTGTGTGTGACACTCTTAATCAATCACCTCAAATTGCCCTCATGATGGGTGTCAGACCTGTAACTGCTGCCAATTGCTCCAAGTGTTATATAGTTCAATAAACTCCCACCAGAAACAATCTAACACTGAGAGTAGAATCTATCATTCTACTGCTGGGTGTCTGTTCACAATTCAAGTTGACACAGTTCAAGTCGACACAGTGAGAATCTTTTACCCTCCCAGAACTGTTGAAATCTCAGTGACAACAAAGTCTAATGAGATTCCTGAAATACAACAACTTGCAATGATTTTGCACCTTCAATGTATGTTGAATTGTATCAACAATATTATATCAGAACATCAAAGTCTCCAAACTGCTTCACAGAAGTGTTATCAAACAAAACTTGACCTCCAAGACACAGGAGATATTAAGACAGCACTTAGAGTGGTAGGTTTTAAGGAAGAGAGGGTGAGACAGCTAGGGATGGAATGACAGAGCCTACGACCCAGACAGCTAAATCGTGCATAAGAACTTGGACTAGCACAATCCACTTATTATAACCACACACTGATTTAAAAAGTCAAACAGAAAAACTGCACATCTGCAAAACTGATGGATATGTCTCTATCACAGAACTCAGATAGGTTAATTAAAAAGGCAAAGACCATTTGACCTTGAACTGAATATTAATTTGTTGGGATATAAATGGTATAACTAGCCATTAAGTAGGTCTGGGACACAAGGTACATAGAATTGCATTTCTTTTTGATATCTCTGCACTATTTATATTTAATAACCATGAACCCTTTCAGATTGAAGAAACTTTTGTAAATTCTTTTTGAAAAAGAATGTTTCTTATCTCTCACTCCCTTCCCTGATAGTTTGTTCCGTTTGATAGACTCTTCAGAAAACACATTTTGTCTGAATTGCCTGTATAATTTTCCTGATGCAAAAACTATGCCCATAGTTCCAAAATTCTGTACTTTGCAAAAAAAAACCCATCCATTAACAGCTCATCAAACCCCATCAGGAACTTCTATCAAGCCTCCCGTTCCATCTCTTTTCAAGAATGATTTTAAACATTCCTCAATAAGTTCAAAGAAAAGAACTTGAATTTACAAAACACTTTTCCCAAATGTGGGATGTTTAAAATTGCTTTACATTAATGAAGTACTCTTTTGGAAGTGTACTGTTGTGATGAGGGGAAACATGGCAGCCAATTTGCACACAGAAATATGCCACGAACACCAATGTGATAATGATCAAATAAACTGCTTTATACTAATGTTGATTGAGGGATAAATTTTAGCAACGACTCTGGGGAGAACTCCTCTGCTCTTACTTGTCCAGAGCATGAGTTATTTTACGTCCACCCAAGAGGGCAGACTCTCTTTAACATCTCAGCCTAAAGACAGCAGCTTCAGCCTTCTGACCCAGAGGTGAGCATGCTACTACTGTGCCATTCCTAATGTATATTCCAGTCCATATATCACCAGGGCTGAAAAGAGATGAGATAAATCGGATAGCAGTAACAAGATGACAAGTTACTTGGATCCCATGGAATAGGTGCCACAAGAGAAAGGCAGACAGTCTGCTCTGCGAACAGCAAACGTCTGGGCAACAACTTAGGTCCTAAATATATCTCTTAAAACCAACACTTACCTTTTGAGATTTGATTTGTTCAACCACCACCATGACAGATGGAAACAGCAGCTGAAACTGGGAATGGAAATAAACTGTTATATAATGAAGACTGGTCAATATTGTATCAGAACATCTTGGCTCAGCAAATCTGCCCAGGCTGATGGAGTTAACAGCTCCTCATGCTGTCATCTCCAAATGTCAGATAAGAAATAAGACTGGACAATCTCAGCCCAGTTCCTTGTTGTGGAGTGCCACAAATCTGGATTACCAATGAGAAACAACTTATAACAACTATCCTGAAAGGTGGGATGGAAATATATTGTGGAATTATAATAAATAATTCTATACTAGCATGTCCTGATTAAGATCGCATTACATTTAAGTCTTCCACTCTATCCTCAAGGATACTACCCCTTATCACCTGCGTTGAGCCTGCGGAACAGGCTTGAGGGGCTGAATGTCCTATTTCTGTTCCTTTGTCCTAGCTCCTAAACTTCCTGACTACCCAGTCTATTGTCCTCTGTCAGTCGGCAGTCCATTCGGGAGATTCACCTTCAATATTGTGAGCAACAGAGGGCGACATAGTAAGATTGCAAGCCCCATTTCACTACTGGGCCAGCTTCTATGTACTGCAACATGAGCTTACCTGATCCAAGGAGTAGTTCACATGTGAGATGGAGAGGTGTGGGTCTGCCAAGAACTGCAAGTAGATACACAAGAACTATGTTATCTCATAATGTACATTAGCAACCTTCAGAAAATGTTTTTTTTATTCATTCACGGGATGCGGGCATCGCTGGCTAGGCCAGCATTTATTGCCCATCTCTAATTGCCCTCAAGAAGGTGGTGGTGAGCTGCCTTCTTGAACCACTGCAGTCCGTGGTGTAGGTACACCCACAGTGCTGTTAGGGGAGTGAGTTCCAGGATTTTGACCCAGTGACAGTGAAGGAATGGCGACATGCTTACATATAGACAATATTCATCCCCAAATCAACAGAAAACTTGGTCATGTATCTCACTGCTGCTCATGGGAACTTGCTGTGCACAATTGGCTGCTGTGTTTCTCTATAATACAATTGACTACATGTGAAATGTACTTTCTTGGCTACGAAGGGTTTTGGAATATCAGGAGACAGTGCCTTTCCTAAGTTCAATCTAAATGCAAGCTGTTTCTTTCTGTACTAGCTTATCTCCTTTGATGTACAGAAGGGCATTGGGCAACGTGTTTCATGGTCATTGTACAGACATGGGATTTGTTTTTATCACATTCGGAGGTCAGAGAGGAATTTCCCAAGTTTTGTTGTTCCCTGAATTGGCATCTCCCAGGAGGTTACTGGTGGTTGGGAGCACTGAGGATTCCCAGTGGCACCATGGCCGTAAGCAACAGGTGTGATAGACCAGCTGGTCTTTGCCTGTCGTCATTTTCATATGTTCGTACATCTAAGAGCACACCACATGTCTTGGGATGCAGTGGTGTTGGTTGAGGGAAGAATGTTGGCCAGGACACCAGTAGATCTCCATGCTGTTCTTTAAATAGCACCATGGAATTTTTACCAGCCACCTGAAACATCAGAACAGGTAGGCCAGGCTTCAGATTGAAAAAACAAAGAAACCAGAAACGTATTGCTGGTTGTTCTCCCACAGTTTACATCTTTAGTCACAGTGGACATCTTTATTGAAATATTATCAACACTGAGTTTTTTTCATAGTGAAATTGTTTAAACATCTCATATTTAGTATTTCTACAATATTATCACACAGATTGAAGACAGTTACCTCCTGCTCAAGGTCAAGTAGAGCCTGTCTATAGGGCTGCAGCATGGAGTCTAATCCAGTACAAAAGGCACGGAGATAAATTCCGTGTAATCCAGCCTGGCCCTGCTGGGAAGGGTGGCACTCCTGTAACACAAGACTCACAGCATAAGCGAAGTCAATGCAAGATTAGAATGGAGGAAGGAAAAGGGATTAAAAGAATATGGGAACAGCGTGGGTAAATGTGATTAGTACCATTTTCTCATGTCGAGGGAAAAGGCTGACATGGAGTGGTTGGGCTGAATTGCCCACATCATTTCTTTCTATTGTGCTCAAATGTTTTTATAATGTAGCCAACAAGGGCTTCTATTTACTGTATCCATTACATAGTTAGGAAACCTGCTTGAGTGCATTCATTTCCTGCTATTTAAATGCATCACCTTAAAATGTGTCATCTATAATGCAATGTTAAAATGTTATAAAATAATTGGAAATAATTATCCTTTATAGTCTTGTTGTTTAATTCTTAATATGAAGCCAATTCTTAAAATGAATTTCATTGGAATCTCATCACTTCACAGTAACACTCCTGTTACAATACGGAATTCTTAATAGCCTCAGTGTCTCTATAATAACGCTTCTGGCATATATCTAATGGGATTCTGAATAACACTAACGATTTTGTCTCTATTAGCATGTTCAAAAAATTATGCCAAAAGAAAGATTAAATGAAAAACAGAATGATGAAGATGAATATGGAAATGTCTAAGAAGGGCAAAGAGGCTTATCAGCTTTTGAAACAGGAGCTTTGAATGTTAAAGCAAGGAAGTAATGTTGAAGTTGTACCAAGACATTGGTTAGGCCATTGATTGGTATACTGTGCCCCGTTCTGGGCATGTAGGAATATTACTAGAAAGGGACAATGAAGAATAATGCCGGGATTGAGAGGCTTGAGTGCAGCATAAATGCCAGCATGGAGTGAATGGGCTGAATGGCTTCTTTCTCTGCTACGTATTCTATGTAATCCTTTGTTACGTTTATGAAGAGTAGCTTGAAATATGGAGGTTTCATACTCTGGAAGAAGAAAAAAATTAAAGGAAGATCAACATTATGAAAGTTTTTACAGGATAAATGGGGTTGGATTATTCATATCGATAATAAGGGATCAGATTGAACGTCATTACTAGGATGAGAATAAAAGAAATGTCACACAGAGCGTAGAATTTTTTTTACCACGTGGCTATTGATGCAGACACCACATCATTTAAATGGAAATTAGATAAGTATTTGAAAAAGAAAAAATATGGATATAGGAGAAGGGGAATGGGATTAGAATAGACGCCTCCAATTAAAGAACCACCATAAGAATAGGCACAATGGCATTTTTTCTGTGCTTAACTTCTATGGTTAAATTGCATTAACTTCAAACTTAACTTATACTTTGCATTTTATAACATCTCTGTTAAAAATCATCGCAGTTGCCCTAATGCCTCAGCCAGCCAGAGTAACTCAGCTATCCAGATCAGGAGAGGCTCAATTCAATCCAGTCTTAGTTAGACAGTCTCATCTGATTTGCCAGGTCTGCCCCTACAATCTGTCTCAGCACCCCCTGGGTTAGGGAGGGGAAACATTGCTTTGGCTCCTGCTCCTGAGATATTACAAAGATTTCTATTGGAACTGCATGCACTTAGAGAGGTCAGGTACCAACAGGGATGGCATTGATTTTGATGCCTTTCAACTCTGCATATCCTGATGACATTCACTATCCAGGCTCAGGCAAGGTAGCAGACAGCAGTCATTGTAAAGTGTGTCATATAAAGTCAGAGCATTCAGGAGAGGAAGAGCAAAACAGAGGGGAAGAGGAAACCCACTCAGGACAGAACCTACCTGCTGCTGCACATGTCCAGTGTATTGCTCAATGAACTCTGTAAAGCGAATATAGTCGGTGCCTAACTTGCACAGACGATTCAAGACACTGGTCTCGCTGGGATGAAGGAACGGCAAATCCTGAGATACCTAGAACAGAGACAATGCTGATACAACAACTTGTTCCGTTAATATAAAATGCACAAGCTGCCTCACATTAGGGAAAGGGATTATTAAGTTACTTATTTCTCAAGGCCAATAACGTGCTTGACTCAAAGTAAAGCTCATACAACATAAAGATCAAAACTATTAGCTTTGAATGACACATAAAGCACTTAGACGTTGAGTTATTGAGTTTAAAATTATCAGTACAGATGATGGATTTGGTCCATATGAATCATACAAACATACAAAATAGGAGCAGGAGTAGGCCATTTGGCCCCTTGAGCCTGCTCTGCCATTCAATAAGATCCTGGCTGATCTGTTTGTGTTTTGAGTTCTACATTCCCATCTACCCCCAATAACCTTTGATTCCCTTGCTTAACAAGAATCTATCTACCTCAGCCTTAAAAATATTCAATGACTCTGCCTTCACCACCTTCTGAGGCAGAGATTTCCAAAGTTGCATACTCCTTGAGAGAAAACATTTCTCCTCGTCTCTGTTCCATAAGGGTGACCTCTAATTTTAAAACAGTGCCACCTAGTCTGGACTCGCTCACAAGAGGAAACATCCTTTCCACATCCACATTGTCAAGGCCATTCAGGATCTCATATAGTTCAATCAAATCACCCCTAACTCTTCTAAACTCCAGTGGAAACAAGCCCAGCCTGTCCAACCTATCCTCATAAGACAACCCACTCATTCCAGGTATCAATCTGATAAACCTCCTCTGAACCACCTCCAATACATTTACATCCACCCTTAAATAAAGAGACCAAAATTACACACAGTATTTGAGATGGGAAGCATAACATCCTTACTTATATGTTCAATTCCTCTCCTAATAAAGGATAACATTCCATTAGCCTTCCTGATTACTTGCTGTGTCTGCAGACTAATTTTTTGTGACTCATGCACGAGGACACCTAGGCCTGAATATTGCTGTTGGCGTGCAGGGGCGGGCCTGACACGCTGACGTCATTTAGATATTTTGTTCAGCGGGTGCGCACCAGCCAAACTGTTAACGGCCTATTAAGGCCATTAAAAAACCAATTAAATTCAGTTGCAACCTTAAGGTTGGCCGGGGGTGGGGGGGGCGGCAGGCGAAGAGCCCAAGCAGCCTTCATGTTTTTTAGGAAACCTCATCCGCGAGCGGGATGAGGTTTCTAAAGCTTTTATTAGTTAAATGATAACATTTTCCTAAATATAAAAACATGTCCCAGCTCATGTGACACTGTCACATAACAGGACATGTTTAAATAATTTTGTACTTTATTTATAACTAAATTTTTAAGCAACTTAATCTCCCTGAGGCAGCTCCGTGCCTCACGCTGGGTGGGCCTTAATTGGCCCGCCCACGTTAAATGGTGGCGCGCAGCCACTCCCGACGTAGGTAAGTTTCTGGCCCTAGATCCCTCTGGGAATTCTGCAGTCACTCTCTGTTTAAGTAATACTCAGCTTTTTGATTCTTCCTGCCAAAGTGAACAACTTCACATTCTCCCGCATTCTACTCCATCTGCCAGATTTTTACCCACTCACTCAACTTATCTATAACCATCTACAAACTCCTCGTCTTCTTCACAACACACTTTCCTGCCTATCTTTGTGTCGTCTGTAAATTTAGCTACCATGACTTCACTTCCCTCATCTAAGTCATTGATGTAAATTGTAATAAAGTTAAGGCCCGAGCACAAACCCCTGTGGGTCTCCACTAATCATATCTTGCCAATCAGACAAAGACCATTCATGCATACTCTGTTTTCATCCAGCCAACCAATCCTCTATCCAGGTTAAAAGTTACCCACTACACCAGGAGCTTTTATTTTCCACAATAAACTTTGATGTGGCACCTTATCAATGCCTTCTGGAAATATATCTTGCTATGCAAATCTAAGGTTCTCTCATCACAGTATCTAGCTGCTTCTTGAATGATCCTGGAGTTTTGTCTCTACTACCCTATGTAGGAACATAAGAAATAGGAGCAGGAATATAGGCCATTCAGCCCTTCGAGCCTGCTCTGCCATTCAATAAGATCATGGTTGATCTTCTCTCTCAACTCCTGCCCTATTGCCAAAAAATGGAGAACCATTTCAGGCATTGATCACTCTTTTTTTGGGCACTTGGATAAGAAATTGACTGAGTGACAGAAAACAGTAGTGATAAATGGTTGGTTTTCAGATTGGGGGAAGGTTTGTAGCGAAATCCCCCAGGGACCCTTGCTCTTCCTGATATATATTAATGATCGATTTAGTGTTCAGGGCATGATTTCAAAATTTGCAGATGATACAAAGACTGGAAATGTTGTCAACTGTGATGAGGATAGTCTTGAACTTCAAAAGGGCATACACATGTTGGTGGATTGGGCAGACAAGTGGCAGATGAAACTCAATGCAGAGAAGTGTGTAGCGATTCATTTTGGCAGGAAGAATATGGAGAGATGGTATAAAATAAAGGAAGAAACTCTAAAGTGGGAGCAGGAACAGAGGGCCCTCAGTGTACATGTGCATAACTCATTGAAGATGGCAGGGCATGCTGAGAGATCAGTTAATGAAGCATCTTAGGCTTTATTAATAGGAGCACTGAGTACAAGAGTAAGGAGGTCATGTTACACTTGTATAAGACACTAGTTAGGCCTCATCTGAAGTTCAAGACTCATCTGGAATGCTGCAAGCAGTTCTGGGTGCCATACTTGAGGAAGGATGTGAAGACATTGGAGAGTGTACAGAGGAGATTCACAAGAATGATTCCTGGGATGAAGAACTCTAGCTATGAGGGTAGATTGGAGAGGTTGTGACTAATTTCCTTGGAGAAAGGGTGGCTGAGAGGAGACTTGATAGAGTTATTCAAGATCCTGAGGGGTATGGACAGGGTAAATAGTGAGAAACTGTTCCCACTCAAGATAACATCAAGAATTAGAGGGCACAGATTCAAAATAATTGGCAAAAGGAGTAAAAGTGATGTGAGGAAACTTTTTTCACCCGGATGCTGGTTGGAGTCTGGAACGAACTTCCTGAGAGGGTGGATGAGACAGGTTCAATTGGGGTATTCAAAGGGAATTGGATTGTTATCTAAAAAGAAAGAATGTGCAAGGTTATGGGGATAAGGCAGGGGAGTGGGAACAGGTAGAATTCTCTTTCAGAGAGCCAGTGCAGACTCAATGGGCCTTCTGCACTGTAAAGATTCTGAGAGGTCATGTTGAAGACACTGTTTAAGACACTAGTTTGGCTTCAGCTAGAGGACTGCATCCAGTTCTGGGTGCTGCACTTTAGGAAGGATGTGAACGCATTTGAGAGAGTGCAAAAAAGATTCACGAGAATGGTTTCAGGGATGAGGAACTTCAGTTATGAAGATAGACTGGGAAAACTAGAACTTGTGGAAGTGAACTGAGAGGAGATCTGATAGAGGTATTCAAAATCACGAGGTGTCTGGACAGAACATAAAGGGAGAAACTGTTTCCACACGTGAAAGGATCGAGAATAAGGGGCAGATTTAAAGTAATTGGTAAAAAGTGACATGAGGAAAAACTACTTCATGCAGTGAGTGGTTAAGGTCTGGAATGCACTGCCTTGGGTGTGGTGGAGGCAGGTTCAATCAAGGCATCCAAAAGGGAATTAGACTGTTATCTGAAAAGGAAGAATGTGCAGGGTTACAGGTGAGAGAATGGCACTAAGTGAATTGCTTGTTCAGATAGGCAGTACAGACACAGTGAGCCAAATGGACTCCCCCAGCGCTGTATCAATTCTGAGTCTGTGAAATCCAGGAACGCACAATGATCTGAGGCCACTCTGCTCCGGCTCCGGATGCTGCTTATTAGTCCGGTTATCAGCACCACCTCACCCATCGTCCCCAACTGCTGAGGCATTTTGGCTCATTTCAAATTTCACAGGAAAGTGCAGAGATTCGGCAGGGGGTGGAGTTAGAGTCGGGGGCGGTGGGGACCAGATCATACGGACTGCAGCCACAGAGGGAATCTTTAGAATTCTCTACACTAGAGGATTGTGAGTGCTCAGTTCTTGAATATGTTTAACAAAGAACAAAGAAAAGTACAGCACAGGAACAGGCCCTTCGGCCCTCCAAGCCTCCGCTGGTCATATTGCCCGTCAACTAAAACATTTTGCACTTCTGGGGTCCGTATCCCTCTATTCCCATCCTATTCATGTATTTGTCAAGCTGCCTCTTAAACCCCACTATCGTACCTGCTTCCACCACCTCCTCTGGCAGTGAATTCCAGACACTCACTACCCTCTGCGTAAAAAACTTGCCCCGCACATCTCCTCTCACCTTAAATCTATGTCCCCCTAGTAATTGACTCTTCCACCCTGGGGAAAAAGCTTCTGACTATCTACTCTGTCCATGCCACTCATAATTTTGTAAACTTCTATCAAGTCACCCCTCAATCTCCGTCACTCTAGTGAGAACAATCCGAGTTTCTCCAACCTCTCCTCATAGCTAATAACCTCCAGACCAGGCAGCATCCTGGTAAACCTCCTCTGCACCCTCTCCAACGCCTCCATATCCTTCTGGTAATGTGGCGACCAGAATTGCACACAATATTCCAAGTGTGGCCTAACCAAGGTTCTATACAGCTGGAGCATGACTTCCCAGCTTTTATACTCAATACCCCTGCTAATGAAGGCAAGCATGCCATATGCCTTCCTGACTACCTTATCCACCTCCGTTGCCACTTTCAATGACCTGTGGACCTGTATACCCAGATCCCTCTGCCCGTCAATGCACTTAAGGGTTCTGCCATTTACTGTATAATTCCTGCCTGTATTAGACCTTAAGGCTGAGACTCGCAGATGTTTGGTCTCTCAGGGAATCAAGGTACATGGGGAGTGGGCAGGAAAGTGCAGTTGAGGCAGATCAGCCATGATCATAGTGAATGGCAGTTCGGACTCGAGGGGCTGAGTGGAATATCCCTGCTCCTATTTCTTATGTTATGATCTCTGTATACATACCGCTGGCTGAAAGCAGGAGGTTGACATCCTTCCCACCAAATAGGAAGTCACCCGCCGTACGACGCCGTCCGCTTTTTTGACCGATTGGGGTCTGGTGACTCCCGTTAACAGCCGTGGTATTCATTCGGGGCACAAGTTTTGTGAAGTGGGTGGACATCGTATGCCTGGATCCTTGGGACTCATGACCTCACCCGATGACGAAGGACTCGAAACGCTAACTCTTGTTTTTTACCCCCCTGGTCTCTCCACAGAGGCTGTTAGACCTGCAGAGTTTTTCCAACATTTTCTGTTTTTGTTTCAGATTTCCAGGTTTGGGGTTGGATGGGGTGGGGCGGGGGGGGGGGGGGGGGGGGGAGAGATGGGGGATGGGATGGGGGAGGCAAGATGGGAGATTTGGGGTGAGAGATGGCGGGGGAGAGATGGGTGCAGGGAGGGGGAAGAGATGGGTGGGGGGGAGGGGGAAGAGATGGGTGGGGGGGGAGGGGGAAGAGATGGGTGAGGGGGAAGGGCGTTCTCTCAGGTCCAACCCCAACATTGTCATCAAACCCGCTAACAAGGGTGGTGCTGTTGTTGTCTGGCGCACTGACCTCTACCTCGCGGAGGCTGAGCGTCAACTCGCAGACACTTCCTCCTACCTCTCCATGGACCATGACCCCACCACTGAACATCAAGCCATTGTTTCCAGGACTGTCACTGACCTCATCTCCTCTGGAGATCTTCCTCCCACAGCTTCCAACCTGATAGTCGCCCAACCTCGGACGGCCCGCTTCTACCTCCTACCCAAAATCCACAAACAGAACTGTCCCGGCAGACCAATCGTGTCAGCCTGTTCCTGCCCCACAGAACTCATTTCTCGTTATCTTGACTCCCTTCTCTCTCCCCTTGTCCAGTCCCTTCCCACCTACATCCGTGATTCCTCTGACACCTTACGTCACATCAACACTTTCCAGTTCCCTGGCCCCAACCGCTTCCTCTTCACCATGGACGTCCAATCCCTCTACACCTCCATCCCCCACCAGGATGGTCTGAGGGCCCTTAGCTTCTTTCTTGAACAGAGGCCCGAACAATCCCCATCCACCACTACTCTCCTCCGTCTGGCTGAACTTGTTCTCACACTGAACAATTTCTCCTTAAACTCCTCTCACTTCCTCCAAATAAAAGGTGTGGCTATGGGTACCCGCATGGGCCCCAGCTATGCCTGTCTCCTTATGGGGTATGTGGAACACTCCTTATTCCAGTCCTACTCCAGCCCCCTCCCACAACTCTTTCTCCGGTACATCAATGATTACTTCGATGTGGCTTCATGCTCTCGTCGAGACCTGGACAAATTTATTAATTTTGCTTCCAATCTCCACCCCTCCATCATTTTCACATGGTCCATCTCTGACACTTCCCTTCCCTTACCTCTCTGTCTCAATTTCTGATGACAGACTGTCCACCAATATCCATTACAAGCCTACCGACTCCCACAGCTATCTCGACTACAGCTCCTCACACCCCGCTTCCTGTAAGGACTCCATCCCATTCTCTCAGTTCCTTCGCCTCTGTCGCATCTGTTCTGATGATACTACCTTCAAAAACAGTTCCTCTGACATGTCCTCCTTCTTCCTTAACCGAGGTTTTCCACCCACGGTCGTTGACAGGGCCCTCAACCGTGTCCGGCCCATCTCCCGCGCATCCGCCCTCACGCCTTCTCCTCCCTCCCAGAAACATGATAGGGTCCCCCTTGTCCTCACTTATCACCCCACCAGCCTCCGCATTCAAAGGTTCATCCTCCGCCATTTCCGCCAACTCCAGCATGATGCCACCACCAAACACATCTTCCCTTCAGCCCCCCTGGCGGCATTCCGTAGGGATCATTCCCTCCGGGACACCCTGGTCCACTCCTCCATCACCCTCTACTCCTCAACCCTCACCTATGGTATCTCCCCATGCCCACGCAGAAGATGCAACACCTGCCCCTTCACTTCCTCTCTCCTCACCGTCCAAGGGCCCAAACACTCCTTTCAAGTGAAGCAGCATTTCACTTGCATTTCCTCTAACTTAGTCTACTGCATTCGTTGCTCCCAATGCAGTCTCCTCTACATTGGAGAGACCAAACGCAAACTGGGCGACCGCTTTGCTGAACGCCTGCGGTCTGTCCGCAAGAAAGACCCAAACCTCCCTGTCGCTTGCCATTTTAACACTCCACCCTGATCTCTTGCCCACATGTCTGTCCTTGGCTTGCTGCATTGTTCCAGTGATGCCCAACGCAAACTGGAGGAACAGCACCTCATCTTCCGACTAGGCACTTTACAGCCTTCCGGGCTGAATATTGAATTCAACAACTTTAGATCTTAAACTCCTTCCCCCATCCCCACCCCCACCCCGTTTCTTCCCCCTCCCTTTTGTTTTTTCCAATAATTTATATAGATTTTTCTTTTCCCACCTATTTCCATTATTTTTAAATCTATAACTATAATACCCTGTCAGTCTTTCCACCCCATCCCCACTAGAGCTGTACCTTGAGTGTCCTGCCATCCATTCTTAATTAGCACATTCTCTTAGATAATATCACCACCTTTAACACCTCTTTGATCCTTTTGTCTGTGACATCTTTTGATTATCTGCTCCTATCACTGCTTGCTTGTCCCTACAACCACCCCCCCCACCCCCAACTTCTCTCCCCCCACCCCCCCACCCCCAACTTCTCTCCCCCCACCCCCCCACCTTAAACCAGCTTATATTTCACCCCTCTCCTAACTTCACTCAGTTCTGTTGAAGGGTCATGAGGACTCGAAACGTCAACTCTTATCTTCTCCGCCGATGCTGCCAGACCTGCTGAGTTTTTCCAGGTAATTCTGTTTTTGTTTTGGGAGGGGGGAGAGATGGGGGGTGGGAGGCAGGGGGAGGGGTGAGAGATGGGGGGTGGGAGAGAGGGGGGAGAGATGGGGGGAGGGAGGGGGGAGAGATGGGGGGAGGGAGGGAGGGGGGAGAGAGATGGGGGGTGGGAGGGAGGGGGGAGAGAGATGGGGGGTGGGAGGGAGGGGGAGAGAGATGGGGGGTGGGAGGGAGGGGGAGAGAGATGGGGAGGGGAGAGAGATGGGGGGTGGGAGGGAGGGGGAGAGAGATGGGGGGTGGGAGGGAGGGGGAGGGGGGAGAAATAGGGGGTGGGAGGGAGGGGGAGAGAGATGGGGGGGTGGGAGGGAGGGGGAGGGGGAGGGGGGAGAGATGGGGGGTGGGAGGGAGGGGGAGAGATGGGGGGTGGGAGGGGGAGGGGGGAGAGATGGGGGGTGGGAGGGAGGGGGGAGAGATGGGGGGAGGGAGGGGGGAGGGGGGAGAGATGGGGGGAGGGAGGGGAGGGGGAGGGGGAGAGATGGGGGGTGGGAGGGAGGGGGAGGGGGGAGAGATGGGGGGTGGGAGGGAGGGGGAGGGGGGAGAGATGGGAGGGGGGAGAGATGGGGGGTGGGAGGGATGGGGGGTGGGGGGAGAGATGGGGGTGGGGGGGAGAGATGGGGGGTGGGGGGGAGAGATGGGGGGTGGGGGGGAGAGATGGGGGGTGGGGGGGAGAGATGGGAGAGATGGGGGGTGGGGGGAAGAGATGGGGGAGGGGTAGGGGGAGAGATGGGGGGTGGGAGGGTGGGGAGGGGGGAGAGATGGGGGTGGGGGGGGAGAGATGGGGGGTGGGGGGGAGAGATGGGGGGTGGGGGGGGAGAGATGGGGGGTGGGGGGGGAGAGATGGGGGGGTGGGGGGAGAGATGGGGGGTGGGGGGAGAGATGGGGGGGTGGGGGGAGAGATGGGGGGGTGGGGGGAGAGATGGGGGTGGGAGGGAGGGGGAGGGGGGTGGGAGGGAGGGGGAGGGGGGTGGGAGGGAGGGGGAGGGGGGTGGGAGGGAGGGGGAGGGGGGTGGGAGGGAGGGGGAGGGGGTGGGAGGGAGGGGGAGGGGGAGAGATGGGGGGTGGGAGGGAGGGGGAGGGGGGTGGGAGGGAGGGGGAGGGGGGTGGGAGGGAGGGGGAGGGGGAGGGGGTGGGAGGGAGGGGGAGGGGGAGAGATGGGGGGGTGGGAGGGAGGGGGAGGGGGGAGAGATGGGGGGGGAGGGGGGAGAGATGGGGGGGGAGGGGGGAGAGATGGGGGGTGGGAGGGAGGGGGAGGGGGGAGAGATGGGGGGCGGGGCGGTGGCCATCCTGGGAAAACGACTTTTTGAGCTCCACCAGTGAAGCCTGATGAGCTCCAGGATTTAGATAAAGGAATTATGTCCGAGTGAAGATGGTGACGGTGACTAGGAGGTGATTGTGTTGCCATGAATTTTAATTGAAATTAAATTGTGAGGAGGGGGGGGACAAGAGATTCAATCACTAAAGGGGATGATGATAATGACAGGAGATCCTGAATGACCTAGAGTTGACATGGACTCTGCTCCCTCACACAGTGGTCGAGGCAGAAACCCCATAAGAAGCATTTAGATGTGCAATTGTTATATATATTTCTCTCTCTCTCAGGATAGACTAAGATGGGCCCAGTTGTTTTCCCCCCGGCCCTGGTTCTCTTGTGTGATGGGCCCAGGCCTCTCGGTTGCCATGGTGCCCCGGGCTCTCCCTCACCTGTAGGCCGCTTCGTTTGTTCCAGCTGAAGATGCTGCCCGGGTATCCGCTCAGGGCCAGCAGCAGCTCGTGGATCATCTCCCCTATCGGCCCAAGTGAAGACGGCCGCTCTCACTCTGCAAAGAACAACAAAAGACAACGACCGGCTTCCATTTACCGCCGTACGAAGATAACGGCGCCTTCACTCGCCGCCATTTTTAAGACTGGCAGTCGACCGATCAAAATGGCAACGCGAGCTGCCGCCATCCTTTCTCCTGGCAAGTTGCGCCGCCATGTTTGATGCGGCCACGAACCAACTCTCACAGTCTGAGGTTGCCGCCATCTTTCTTGCTGGCCGGCTTGCTGGCAAAATCTGTATCAAGAGTTGCCCAGTACAAATTGCTGTCTAGCCATACGTGCGGCTACAGTGACACTGTTTTAGCCACATTCTTTTATATTCGTTCATGGGGTGTAGGCCTCACTGGCAAGGCCTGCATTTATTAACCATTCCTGATTGTCCTTTAGTCACCTTCTTGAACTACTGTAGACCATGAGACATAGTTACACCTACAGTGCTTTGGTACCTACACCATGATTTTGATCCAGCGACAGTGAAGGAACAGCGATATAGTTCCAAGTCAGGATGGAATGTGGCTTGGAGAAGAACTTCAGGTGGTGGTGTTCCCAGGCACTTCATGCCCCTCCTTCTAGGTGACAGGGGTCACAGGTTTAGAAGGTGTTGTCGAAGGCTGGGTGACCGAGACAGATTAAGGGACACTTTTGAATGGTGAACCCGTGAAAGCAGGGTTCCTTGGGCCGTGGTGGGGGGAGATGGTGGGCACTGCCGAACCTTAACATTGGGCCACCAGCAGGAGAGTTCAGGCGTGTGCTGTGCCGATGCAAGATTTAAAGGTGTGGATTATAAACAAACAACCCGGGACAGGGGACAACCGCCTCAGATGCAGAACGGTCCCGTAAAATCTGGGATGGTTGGTCACCCTGGTCAAAGGAGCCTTGGTGAGTTGCTGCAGTTGTGCTACTTTTAGAAAACACCTTACGTACAATCCAGGTAAACGTACTTCACAGGTGTGTACATTGACTTAACAAACATCCACCATCATTCAATGACAAGGGAGTAAAAACAGCCACAATGATCAACATACACTCACACACTCTACTTTTCCTCTCACTATTGCACCAATAAATGAAAATGAAGGTTAAAGTTCATAAATGTACTCCATGCAAATACAAATATTGAGATCACATGACTCAATGGTTTTGTCTTTTACTTTTTACTCATCAGAAATCCAATTAACCACATATGGCTGACGGCTAATGTATTGACAGCACCGATCTATACTGACTAAGCTCTTTAACTAGAGGAAATAATTAAAATAGGCCCAGCAGAATTGTAAATCATATTTTATTTTACCATCTGCATGTTGAAATGGGATTTGTAGTTCAAGTAGGATGGTTTTCGCCCATCCCCAAAGTCACCTTGCTGTCGGAGAGCTCTAGCTGTAGTTCTAGGCCAGTGAGAAAGTGCCATGAACAGGGTGACTAGGATGTACTGAGCCACGCACACAAACGTGCGCACGTGCACATGCACACACAGAAGCACGCACACACACACACACACAAAGAATGTCTTATTTGCAGGCCCAACACTGTTGACCCAACAACAGCAATCTCCATATGATCTACAGCAGAAACAGGCAATTTGGCCTATCTTACCTAGGCAAGTGTCCATTCTCTACGCAAGCTCTTCCCACTCTGACCTGCATCCCTTCATTCCCTTCTCCCTCATATATGCAATATATGGGTCTTAGCATTAAGAATCTCAAAGCACCTCACAAAAGGCTTATGGAAAACAGGCAACATGCCAAGAAACTAAAGGACGGAATGAATAACAAAATGTTTGGTTGAAGAAATATGTTCTCCGTGAGTTCTTATAGGTGAAAGGAAGAAGGGAAGGGGTTTAGGGGAGGAATTCCGAAGGGTGGAACCTAAGGAACTAAGTCAATGTGGAGGAAGAACGGCTGGAGTCAAAGAGGCAGATTGCCCAGGGAAGTCAGAATGGCGGAGGAGAGCTGGAGGAAGGTGCAGAGATACAACAGACTGAGGACACGGAACAAGTTAAATATGATTTTAAATTTGAGGTGCTGTGGGATGGGGTACCAATGTAGGTTAGCAAATACTGGATGAGAAGTTGGACAGGATACACACTGCAGAGGTATAAATATGGATAAAGCAACATGTAATGGAAAAAATGCATGCAATTGTAAGATTTTTTAATATATTAGATAGTTAATATAACATATACATAGTATATTCCTCAGACACTGGAGCAGTCCGTGTCCATATGCAGCAACATTCAGGCTTGGGCTGATAAGTAGCAAGGAACATTCATGCCACACAATTGCCAGACAGTGACCATCTCCAACAAGAGAGTATCCAACCAACTCCCCTTGACATTCAATGGCATTACCACTACTGAATCCCCCACTACTAACATCCTGGGGATTACCATTGACCAGAATCTGAACTGGACCAGCCATATAAATGTGATTCTGTGATTGGACAATATTTGTCAAATAATCCTCAGTGTACTGAGAATTACATTGACAAACAATTTAAGATTGTCAGTCGGGCTCACAATGTGACACATTTGCATGTACTGGTAGCCACATATATTAATACAGAGGACCCTGTTCTTTGCAGACAGAAAGAACATGTATACACATTGCGCCTGTTTCAGCTAAACAAAATAAGTGACAGCCATTCATGCCTTGATTAAACAGGGTCAAGCTGCTTGGTTTAAATTTCAAACAATGTTTGGCAGTTAACTGTAAGTCACTATCACTGGTGCATTCTCCATAGGCAATGCCTCTACCAATCAGAGTCCTCTTACCCAGCAATCAGCACTCTCTTCACACACAGTATAAATTGTCATTTTCCCTGGTATTCTTGTGAAGAGTCCTGATGAGTGCAAGACAAAAAGATTCGACATGTCTCCCTTTTCAGCAATATTCAAGTTCTGTCCAACCAAACAACCATTAGCTATATAAATGCTGTGGCTACAAGAGCAGGCCAGAGGCCGGGAATTCTACAGAGAGTAACACACCTCCTGACTCCTCCAAACCTATCCCCCATCTACAAAGCACAAGTCAGGAGTGCGATGGAATACTCCTCACCTGTCTGAATGAGTGCAGTTCCAACAATACTCAAGAAGCCTTTGATTGGCACCACATCCACCACCTTAAACATTCACTCCCTCCATTACTGACGCACAGTAGCAGCAGTGTGTGCCATCTACAAGATACACTGCAGCAACTCACCAAGGTTCCTTTGACAGTACCTTCAAAACCTGCTCTCTCTTACCACCTTGAAAGACAAGGGCAGCAGACACATGGGAACACCGCCACCTGGAAGTTCTCCTCCAAACCGCTCATCATCCGGACTTGGAAATATATTGTCGTTCCTTCGCTGTCGCTGGGTCAAAATCCTGGAACTCTCTTCCTAACAGCACTGTGGGTGTACCTACACCACATGGACTGCAGCGGTTCAAGAAGGCAGCTCACCACCACCTTCTCAAAGGCAATTAGGGATGGGTAATAAATTCTGGCCCAGCCAGCGATGCCCACATCCCGTGAAAAAATAAAAAAATATATAACTGGGGGTGGGAATTAAATGGTATTATTTACAGTTGGTTATGACTTGATAATACATTTTCCAACAACAAGCTTGTTTTTGATGTTTTTTATTTTTTATGTTAAGAGGACAGAAAATATTATATTGAATATTATATTTATCTAATATCATTTTAGTGATCAAACTTTGATTTAGAAAGAGGTTTTTCTGGCTTCTGAATGAACTTGCATTGAAGTTTGCTTCTACAGCAGGCGGAACTTTCCAGAGCTTCAGAAGGCTTCGCCACCTCATTCCATACTCCTATTTTTGTCTCTAATAGGTAGGCATTTTTGTTGACGGAGTATTCTTTAACATTGCCATCATCTGTAGTAGATGTTCCCCCGCAGACAAACACCATGTCTCTGATAAGGCACATGGCGTGGCACACCTCCAGCTTGGTTGCGTTGGGGAGCAAGGGGATTCGCTTGGGTGTTTTATTCACTTTGAATTTCTGTAAGCTCACCTCGATGGTGTGCTTGTGACTTTGCACGATGAGGGTCATGTCCCCTTGGAAGGAAACAACTGGCCTGTGTTTGAACTCAATGGGGAATGTCAAGCTTTGCTTTACCTCCCCTGTTATGGTGTCGAAACAGTCCACAACTCCGACCCTGGAAATCCGGTCATTGATCATGCACCTCCCAGTTGCTATGTAGATGTATCTGTCCCCTTTGGCCACAACCTCAGCACAGTCCATGGGAACACTCATCCTTCCAACTGAAGTCCATTTCTCCTTCTTCTCGTCATACCTATAAATGGTGGAGATGTACCTCCTCGGTGCCACACTTCCCCCCACTGTGTACACTATGCCATTGCACACTATCATGGAATGAAAGACCAGCCCCAGTGGGAGATCTGGCAGTTTGTTCCAAGTATTTTTGTCCAGGTCGTACCTCCACGCTGCCTTCAGACTGGCATTTTGCTCGTTGGTGCCCCCTGTCACGTACAGGTACTTCCTTGTGGTGATGGCACCCAGAGCTGCAGCTCGATATGGCATAGCAGCAACTTTAATCCATAAGTTCTCGTCGATGACATAGGCATAGATCGCGTTGCGGAAACTGCCATCGGAGCTTTGACCCCCGAGAACAAGAACCACATCCAGCAGAGCTCCTTTTCGTTGGAAGTAAGAGAGACTGGTCAGGTTTTCCTGTTTGCGGTGGCTCAGCACGTCCACTATAGCACATACACAGGTGTTGTTGCTCTTGATCAGTGCCTCTGTGCTGCTGATGTCTGAGAGGACCTCATCAGCTATCCCATTCAAATAAATGTATGAGAACAGTTTCTGAAAGTAGCCCTTCCTGTCTTCTAAATTATGGTTAGTCCACCTCAGTATGGTCTGTAAGACCTGATCTTCATTGGCCGTGTGAAGGTCTTCATCTTTGACTAGTTTCAAGAGGATGTGGTATGGACAATCCACAAACTCTTTTGTTTCACTTAGAAGGAAGAATTGGTCTTTAAGGTAAGAGTACAGTGTAGCAGCCAGGTCAGGTAAGTCATAGGTCTCTGCCAACATGAGGGTGTACATGTAGTTTTGTTTGTCAAGGACAAGCTCCAAATACTCTACACAATGGGACTTGAGCCGTTTTATCATGAAGTACTTGGCTCCCTTCAACAGATCCTCCACATTTTTGTCAGCAATAACAATCTTACCCGTGTAGAAGTACTCCAGCAGCTGTTCTACCGACACCGGGTTCATGTAATCAATGTCAATGGTGACAGACAGTTCATCTGAGGGTTGGATGTTGCAGCTGTGGATTAGGTCCTTGACATAGGGACTGACAGCCGTGAGGATGTTCTGATGGGCCGAGAATGAATGGGAACCCACATTGATCACCACGTCGCAACATTCCTTCTTCTGCCTCTGGGCATTCAGAGCTTGTAATATGTAGGTGCTGTGTTTATGGTCATCAAATTCCAGCTTCATTCTCGGAGAGGCAGAACAGTTCTGAAGCTTCTGCAGCGGAGTCTCTTAAAACAGGTGTTTGTTGTAACCAGGAAGTGACTTAACAAGAAGGAGCTCTGACTTCACAATACATGTGCGACTCTTACAGCCCTTATGTATAGAACCTTTGTGGTAGACACAACAGACAATTGAGTAAACTCATAATCTGAATCTGGATCACCATCTCTGCTGTGGAATTTCTCTTTTTCCAAATGACCATCTCATTTCTCTGCAGTAAGAATCATTCCAGTGGGTTCCTAGCATGTTGCAACTTTCAGTTGCAATAAATGTGCATGGAATAGCTGCATCAAGCTGAGTCTTAGGACCAAGATGCTGGTTTGTTATGACCGAACGGTTAGGGTCTGGAATGTGCTGCCTGAGAGTGTGGTGGAGGCAGGTTCAACTGAGGCATTGAAGAAGAAATTGGATGATCATTTGAAAAGAAACAATGCACGGGGTTATTAGGAGAAGGCAGGAGAATGGCACTAGGTGAAATGCTCATTAGGAGAGCCAGTGCAGACCCGATGGGCCGAATGGCCTCCTTCTGAGCTGTAACAATTCTATAATTCTGTGCCTCAGCACCACGTTGTATGGCTGTGGAACATGAACAACTTCACAACTATCAAGATAGGCAGCTCGACAATTTTCACCTCACTATTTGTGGCGCATCCTAGGCAAAAATAGAAGGACAAAATGACGAATGCAGCCCTCTCAAAGGCAAGTCTCCCAAGTACGCTGGCACTCATCAAGCAGAGGCAATTCCACTGGATTGGGCACATTCGCACGATGGAAGACAGTTGGGTACCTAAGGATTTTCTGTATGACGAGGTAGCCAGAGCCAGATAACCAGTAGGACACCCGAGGCTCTGCTTCAAGAATGTTTGCATGTGTGCCATGAAGGCACTAAACATCGATTCTCACAGCCAGGGGACACTGGTTGTCAACGGGGGAAAATGGTGAAATGATATGTGCCACCATGATGCCCAGTGACTACCATGGCTTGGCAAGAGGCACCAACAACAACGCGCAAAGAGACCTGGTAACCACTTCACACGTGGCACTTGTGGGCAAACCTGTCTCTCATAGGTTGGTCTCTTCAGCCATCAGTAAAAGTGCACCATATGAAGCTACCCCAGCCCCAAGGGATTTGATTCTTCCCCCTGGCAATTTCCCTTTAGAAATGCAAGGCAGAGGTACGGTAACCTAGCAACCTTACCCCATCTCAGCTTGATTATCCACTTCATCTTTAAAATGAATGACAATCCTGAGACTTCAATACAAAATGCACGATTGAGTCCAACAGCAAAAAGATCTATGTGAGAGACGTACATGGTGAATGAAAGACATATAGAATGGAAGGAAGACAGAAGAAAGGTCAGAGAGAGGAAGACTGGAAGAAATAGCCACTGACAGGTAGCAGACTAGACAAAAGAAAGGGCGCGAGGATCATATAAAAGGAGGAAGACATGATGAACGGCAGAAAAGGAGCAGAGAAGGAGAGAATTAATTTTACCAAGTGGGAGAAGAGTAGAAAGAAAGTTCGAGACACAATTTTTGTTTTATTTTTACCCGTGGAGAATGTCACAAGAGCTCAACCAGTTCACAGTGAGGAAGCAATTACATCCCATCTTTAGGTATTGGCCACAGTATTCGGCTGTTATCATGCTCAGCCTTGGGCCTTTACATCTTCTTTTAATGAGCTCCTTCCTGTTCTATATAATTATACCATTAATGTGGGGATAAGCTTCATCTGCCTGCTGTGTGTTAGCAAAAAGATTCATGCAGGTTGGTGAAATTGTGAACAGATTTTGCAGTTTCTCAATATTTACCCTGTGCCTATACGCAGCCCTCAACATCAACAACAACAACTTGCATTGATATAGCACCTGTGACATAGTAAAACACCCCAGGCTGCTCCACAGGAGCATTAACAAACAATGTCACATAAGGGGATGTTAGGATGGGTGATCAAAAGCTTAGTCAAAGAAGCAGGTTTTAAAGAACATCTTAAAGATGGAGAGGTTTAGGGAGCTTATCCCAGAGTTTAACTGCTGCCATTGGTAGGGTGATTAAAATTGGGGATGTAGAAGAAGTCAGAATTGGAGGAGCACAGAGACCTCAGAATCTCCTCCCTAATGAGGAATTTGGGGTGCCATTTGTACATTTTTTTTTTGCAAATGGATTATTTGTGGAATGATTGCTTGACTTGGGGAGAAAGCTGACACCTTTTGTCACATGCATGGATGTTCCTGGGTGCTTATATGTTCAAACAAATGTTTCCCTGTGTGTGTAAAGTCTTAATGTTTTGTCAATGGGCTGTATGTTATTCCCTCCTACTGGTGTTCCCGTTTTCTCTAGCAGGGTGTCGAGCCCAGTGAAGGCACGTCTTATTCATAACTTCAAACATGGACTGTGTTCGTATGGAACCTTCTGGAACTGTCTTTTATTCTTTTAAAATGGGCACTCACAAAGTGGCTAAGATGGCTGCCAAGTCAGGTGACTTTTGCAACTTCAACACAGACTTATTTGCAGCTTCCTGAGAGTTCGTAATTGAACTGGGTGAGGGTTCCCCCAGAAGGGACAAACCAAGATGAATACTATCTGCAGAATTCACACTGCTATTGTTTAGGGATTCACCCAAAACACAAGTGCAGAATCCATGTCTCTGAGTTGGAACACTAACTATGAAAGCTGGGCAGAAACCAATTCATCCTGAGTAAGTGTGAAGAACTCATCTATGATCTCCATTGTACAGCAATGGCTTTCAGCTTTAAACCATTCTGGGTGAACAATACCAGAATTGGTCATGTGACCAAAACCAGCTGGCAATAACAAGCTTTTATCTGAAGATCCAGAAAGACCTAGGCAGTCTGCAAAGAACACCACTGCCGAACATCAGCTACAGACCAAGGCAGTAACATCAAAGCCTTTTTAAACTTGGAGGGTGCTACATCTTAAAAAAACCTCCCAGCCTGATTCCTAAATTTGAGTACACCTGTTGAGAAATTTGAGATCCTGGTACAAACACCACAAGTTCTTTTGCCTAACTTTGTGACTGGCTAAATATTCATCCCTTTGAGGGAATCCTGCAATATTTCTGATGTCTGACTTCAGCTATTTGAACTCATCTAAACTACAATACAAGGACTCCTTTCTTTAATGGGCCCGCAACAACCGTTCTCCTACAATGAGCCAAATGCACGAACTATGAACTAGCCTTTTGTTTACAACTTGTAAAAGTGCACTGTTCTCTTTGACTATTTTTTCCTCAAGTATGTGTGTGTGTGTGTGTGTGTGTGTGTGTGAGTGAAAGATGTAACGTTTAGACTTTCGGAGTGAATGCGTGAGTAAATAATCCTCTTTGTTTAAACCGCCAAAAGCTTGCTGCTGTTATTTTAATTGCTCACACACTCCCGGGCTAAGAAACACACACATCTTCCTCTCCAAAAATTACACTGACTACGAACAGTAAGGGAAAGGGTACAAGGGGTCAGTTCTCTCCTGACCTTGTCCATAACATGGGCTACAGATCCATTTTGCTCCCACATATCCATCCTTGGCCTGCCGCAATGTTCCAGTGAAGCTCAACGCAAACTGGAGGAACAGCACCTCACCTTCCGATTAGGCACTTTACAGCCTTCTGGACTTAACACTGAGTTCAACAACTTCAGACCTTGAACTCTCTCCTCCATCTTTACCCCTTTTTTAATCCAATTTTAAAAATGTATGTATTTATTTATTTATTAATTTATTAAATTTTAAATATTTAAAAAAAAATTTAAATCCTTTTTCCCCAATGGACCATCTGTCGCTTGTTTCTATGTCGTGCTTTTACAGTGCGCTGATCCTTCTTCTGCTATTAACACGTTCTGCTATATTTCCTTTATGCCACTATCAGCACCTTCTTTAGTCTTTAGCACTATCATTAACACTCCCTTTGTGTTGCGTCCATTGCATCTTTGTCAATCTCTCCTGAGCTCCCACTCGTCCCTGACCTTCTATTTTGCTCCACCCCCTCTTAAACATTACAAAGCCCATTACATTTCTACACCTCTTTAGCTCTCAAGAAGAGTTGTATGGACTCAAAATGTTAACTCTGTTTCTCTCTCCACACACGCTGTCAGACCTGCTGAGTTTTTCCAGCATTTCCTGTTTTTACGACAGATCCGCCTGTCAATAATTGGCCCCAAGTGGCCATTCTTCAAATGTGAAGCTTTACAGACAGCAACAGTGAATTATTCAAGCATGGTAGGCCACAACTCCACCCTGCAATCACTTGATGTCCACATGCGTGCAATGTCCAACAGGGAACACTGGATATAGGTCAGGAGCCAAAACGATTTTGATAGGGTGCTGTAATTGTGGGTGGGGGGAAGGGAGTTAGGATTTATTTGGGTTATTCAAGGGATGTGAGCATTTCTGGCAAAGCCAGCACTTACTGCCCATCCCAAATTGCCCTTGAGAAGGTAGTGGAGAGTTGCCTCTTGAACCGTGTAGTCCGTGTGGTGAAGATACACCCATAGTGCTGTTAGGGAGGGAGTTCCAGGATTTTGATCTGGCAACATTGAAGGAATGGCCATATAGCGGCAAGTCAGGATGGTGTGTAGCTTGAAGGGAAACTTGGGGGGTTTTCCCATACGTTTGCTGCCCTTGACCTTCAAGATGGTAGAGCTCAAGGATTTGGATGACACTGTCGAAGGAGCCTTAGCGAGTTGCTGCAGTGCATCTTGTACATGGTACACACACTGCTGACACTGTGTGTTGGTGATGGAGGGAGTGAATGTTTAAGGTATAGGATGGTGTGCCGATCAAGCAGGCTGCTTTGTCCTGGGTGGTGTCAAGCTTCTTGAGTGCTGTTAGACCCTATCAACTGGCCTTTTTCACCTGTAATAATCGTGTAATTTGTTAACCTCCTAGCCTGGGGGCACTCAGGCCAATTCTTGTGTCTCTACTGCTGCCTGGGTTGAGACCAACCAACTCAGCATAGAATGGGGCTTAAATCTGGGATGTCCAAACAGCATAGTTACCAACTGAGCTGTCAAGGAGCATTCAGATATCTGAATCTTCAATTCCACTTCCAAAATATTTAATGCAAAGAGTTAACATTACATTACAGAAAGCAGCAAAATATATTATTTTCCCTGAAGGTTTTTTTAAAAATCACCTTTTATCAAATTTAATCTGCTTTGGAAGAAGTGCTGCACCCTTGATGAAGTCCTATATATTTTGCAGAGCAGGTGACCTTTGAATTATGCAGTGGGCTGATGTCATATGGATCAGTGTGAGGTGGTGCATTTAGTAGAAGGAATAAGGAGGCCACCTATTTCTTGGCAAGTAAAAGTCTAAATATGGGATAGAGGAGCAAAGGGATTGGGGGGGAGAGGTGGTACAGATTCACAAATCATTACAAAAGCAAAATACTGCAGATGCTGGAAATCTGTAATCCAAAACTGGAGGAACAGCACCTCATCTTTCGACTCAACATTGAGTTCAACAACTTTAGACCATAACCCCTGCCTCCATCTTGTTCTGTGATTTACTTTTTGCTGGTTCAGCTTTGTCTCGCTTCTTTCTTAATCTCTTTGGACGGTTGCTATCCTGCCATTTGCACCTCATCGAGACATATCTTTTGTTTCCATGGTTTTTGTACCACGAAACCTTTTGTCATTTAACCTCTCCTGTGGCTTATTTTTTAGGAGATTACAATTGAAAAGCAGCAAAGATATGTTAAAAGAACTTTGGTTAGACAACACTTCAAAGTACTGTGCACGGTCCTGAACTTCATATTACAAAAAAGTTATAATCTTTAGAATGATTGACCTAAACGGAGTTGGTGTATTTGGTGACCGTTTTGATGCCTTTGGCGTCCCCTGGCAGCATGAGGCGGACGGCGCTCTGGATCTCCCTGGCCGAGATGGTGTGGGCACTTGTTGTAGTGAACGAGGTGCGAAACCTCAGAGGTGGTGCGTGGGAAAATGTCAACGGCGAAGGAATTCCTAACACTCACGGCCTTGGACGAGATCCTGGTGGAAGAGTGGACCTGGGTCAGCCCCCTGTCCACGTAAGTGGAATAGCTCTGCTTGCGGGATTTTCTCCCCTCCTTAGGCAGCTTCTTGGTGACTTCGTCTCAGCCGCCGCCTCAGGCATTCCACCCGACTTGGACCAACTCAAGCCACAGGCGCACTGGAAGAAGTGCAAAGGAGATCAACAGGAATGGTAACAGAACTGAGAGCTTATAACTATCAGGAAAGACAGAAAAGGCTAGGGCACCTTTCTCTAGCAAAGATAAGGTTGAGGAGTGACTCAATAGACATCTTTAAGATCATAAAAGGGTTTGATAGGGGAAACATAGAGAGGATGTTTCCACCTAGAGGAGACCAGAACGAGAGGCCATTAAGATAAGATAGTCACTAATAAATGCACCGGGAATTCAGAAGAAACCTCGTAAGTTAGTGAGAATGTGGAACTCGCTAACACACGGATTAGTTGAGGCATTTAAAGGGAAGCTAGATAAACAGAAGAGGGAGAAAGGGATAGAAGGATACATTGATGGAGTGAAATGAAGACGGCTGGGAGGAGTCCCTCGTATGGAGCATAAACACCAGCATAGACCAGTTGGGCCGAATGCCCTATCTCTGTGCTGTATATTCTACGTTATTCCATGTAAGTAACATGCTTAGTCAGACCTGCCTTGTTCCCTTTGCCTTCAGTTAAAATAATTGCCAAACTCCTTTTGTTTTTTTTTTGAATCAATGCAGCAGGCTTCTACTCTGGTATCTGATTTGAGTCCAGCAGTTCAGTGTGGATAGTTATTTGATAATTATCTCATCTTTTGCAGTTATTGATTGTTCTGATGTGATCTTACGGGTTTGAATGCTACACTTGTATGCTGATTGTGTAGTGGCTTCAAATTTGCATTGATACAAGCTGTGCAGTTTAATTTCGGTGAGAAGTCATTCGCACTTGAACAGAAGAAGTGAGAGCTCTTCGAAGCTGTAGTTACTGTTGTAATGTAGTAAATTCTGCAGCCAATTTGTGCACAGTAAGCTCCCACAAACAGCAATGTGATAATGACCAGATAATGTGTTTTAGTGATGTTGGTTGGGGGATAAATACTGGCTGGGACACTGTGGAGAACTACACTGCTCTTCTTTGAAATAGTGGCCATGGGATCTTTTATATTTTTTTGTACGTTAAAAATGCCACCATGCTTTATCTCTGGATGATATGACAATCATACAGAAAACTCAGTATCAAAGACATGTGAGCCTGAGTTAAGGTCCTTTTAAAAGTAGCCCCAGGATAGCAGGGTCCTGCGGAGCTGTGCCCCAACTGTAGGCAATGCTGTGCATCCCACACTGTGCCCATCCTGCACTGTGCCCGCCCTGCACTGTGCCATACGTTGAGGCAAATCCTTTGTATTACCGATCCACAGTACTCTCCTGTCCGCTCAATCGCTCAGGCTCCCTGGTGGCATCTTACTTTTCTGCGTCTGTTCCAGTCGATTGAGGATGAACTGGCTGGCGTCGATGAAACGTTCCACACGGTTCACAAGGCAGGTTTCTGTTCTGCTGTCAAGCCGGGGGCCTGGTTTATCCATACACATATCCCAGCAGAGCTCAGTGAGGCCATGAACCAGCTGTTGGAAGTTCTGTTTCTGACTCTCCATCTTTTATGTCGAACTAGGACAGGCAGGGCCTTGATTTAACATCTCATTGAAAGATGGCACCTCTGACACTGTGGCACCATCTCAGTCCTGCACAGGAGTGTCGGCCTAGATTGTGCTCAAGGCACTTGAGTGAGAATTGAACCCACAATCTTCCGACCCAGAGGCGAGTGTGTAAAAAAGGCTCTCTTGCTCTGCTCTAAATGTCTTACAATTAATCTCATATCAATGAACTCTTGTTCAAAGCTCCTCCGCTACTAGAAATTGTCTAATTCTATCCATCCTGACCGTTCTTTTATAATTTTAGACATTAACACAGCCTGTCAGTTAGTATCTTATCCCAGCGAGGATCAACAGAGGAGCAAGAAAATAGTCTTCAGAACATTGAAACATCTCCATTATTGAAATGTTCGACACCCACCACTAACTAGATAACGCAGAACATGAAACAATGGTTTTGTTTTAGATCAAAGTGAACTTTTTGCACGATTGATGGAGCATCATAAAGGACATTTTTTTTATCAGCTGAACAACAGAACGCTGACAGATTTCTCTCTCTCTCTAGCGATTACCATTTGCAACCACATATCAAAGTTGTGGAGAAGCGTCTGTCAGTGTTTTGTGACTCAACGTCACTCTAAGTGGTGATGATCATTACGGATGGGCTCCTCTGTGCTTCTTTCAGTGATAGAGTGACCTCTGAGAGATGTCTCCTGTCAAGGTTCTGACATTTCCAATGTCATAGGTAATGGACTGACCCATGAACTTCACAGCAATGCTATGGAGCGGAACAAACAGACTTCCATGTACAGATGATCGGTGGATTTTACGTGTCTTCCCCTGCAATTTTCTCCTCTCCATATAAAGTTTTGAGGCAGCAGCCTTCGGATTCATTGGGTTTGATCCTTCCCGATTGGCATACCTCGCGCATTTCAGCATTGTGCATTTTTATTATAACAGGGGTGGGTCAGCAGGCTGGTTGGTCATGGAAGGCTTCACAGTCAAAACGGGGCCTACTTTCTCTCAATGTCCATACAGGCAAGATAAAGCAACGGTTCCTGGATAGCAATGGAAGTGGACAAGGGGCAGAATTTTGAGGTCGGCGAGCGGGCGTGATTGGTGGGACCAGGAGTGGCCGGGAAATGGCCCGCTGCCCGCCATCGGCCCCCTGGCCGTGATTTCACGCTGGCAGGCCAGTTAAGACCTGCCCAGCGTGGAAACGCGGCTCTTCACTGGTCGGGAAGGGCCGAGCGGGGGTGGGGGCCTGTTGGCCGCCGGGTCCAATGGCGACCCGGCAGCTGGTTCAGAACCGGCCCAGGCAGCCCCAGAAAGGCTGCCACAGGAGGACGTCTGTTCTGCGTTGTCTTGATGGAGTCGAGCGCGGCTGGAGACGGCAGGCGGGAGGGCAGGTCGGTGGGGGGTGGGGAGGCACTCGGCCCCCTGCTTTTTGGATGAGTGCCTTACGATCCTGCTGGAGGAGGGGGCTGCCAGGAGGGACACACTTGTCCCCAGAGATGGGAGGAGGAGGCCACCGCACCTCACGAAGAGGGCGTGGGAGGAGCTGCGCTGGTGAGTAGCCATGATGCGGTGTGGTGCACATGGGTGCAGTGCCAGAAGCGGTTCAATGACCTGCGGCGCTCAGGAAGGGTGAGTACTGTTTTGGCATGGGTCAGTGTGCAGAAGTGTTAAGGTGTGGCCCCGCCTCACCCACCGTGGATCTCAGGGATGTTAGAGACTGAGTGCCAACTGTCAGTGACGCCGGAGCTGGCCAAGGGGGTGAGCCCTGGCTGCTTGGACTGAGTGCCTTGTGGCTCGAGGGCCACAACTCGGATGTGCCCTGCGAGGTGCTCCTCAGGTGGGGTTGGCCATGCTGCAATGGCGCTGCGGGTAGAGAGTGGACTAATCAATGCTCCTCTCTCCTATCAGGAGAAGATGAGCCATAACCAGGCAGAGAGAGCACACACAGGCAGAGGCCTACCCAACTTGCTGCAGATCAGCAGGTTCGAGCAGGGTGTCCTAGAGCTGGAGAGCGAGCATTGTCCCCGTGCAACCCAGCGTGGAGAGGCGGGGGTGCCAGACGAAGGTAAGAGCTCAGTGCACAGAGGTGAGACTTTCAGATTGTGCAACCATTCTAGTGCAGTCTCTTCACTGATGGGAGTCTCGAACCTGGAGTGCCCATTGATTATTGAAAGACGATGGTACCATGATGCTGATCTCCATTGTCTCATCAGGGTGCCTGGCATGCACAGTGACAGTGTGGTGAATTTAATGACATCTCCTAGTTCTCCCTTTTAGATTCACCAGCACGCACTCGTTCTCTGGACCCCAAAGAGCCACCACTGATGCCAGAGGACCACCGGGCTTCACTCGTACCTGCGTCACACCCGCTCTCTGAAGCAGGCAGCAGCACACATACCAGCACCTCAGAGGGCATTAGATCGGCAGCTAGAATATCGGTGCACATTGGTGAGGGACCACACTCGCTTGAAGTGCAGGCAGAGGCAGAGAGTGCTGAGGGTGCCAGCAGTCGGAGGACTGCTGGGGACCAGGGCGATGCTTGGTCAAAGACAGATGGTGAACCTCTGGAGCTGCGCCAGATGCTGGATGTCAGCGGGATGTGCGGTAGGATCTGGCGGAGATCCATGAGAGTCCTCATGAGGGTCTCCATTGTGGAGGGGTCCATGCAGAGCGTGAGCACTGCGTTGACCCTCATGGCCGAGTGCACTGTCTCCTCCATTGAGAGAGTGCAAGTGGAGAGGCAGCTCCACGGACAGAATCAGGGGTTCCTGGGGTTGCGCTCGGACCTGCAAGCCCTCACACAGGCACTGACCTCAGGTGGTCCGTGCCAGTGCGGGAGATGGATGAGACACCCAGTATCCCAGCTAGGTGCCCGTCCATCCATGGTGAGCAGGTAGGTCCAGAGCAACCTCACGTTGGCGCATGAGCTGCTTGTTGTCTCTGAGGGCTCCTCTCAGGGCGCCCTGGAAGACAGCAGCAGCTCCTCCACCCCTCTGCCAGTGACCGTCACATCTGATGAGGCTGCGATGCCTGGGGAGATGCCAGCCATGGCACTGGCCGCTCCCTCCCAGGCGGGGCCAGCACAGGCTCCACTGGCCAGAGGACGACTGCCAAAGTCATCCAGGCCAACAAGACAGCAGAGTCAGTAGGCTGTCTCCAATGCCGGTGCCAGCGAGGGAGGGTGCACCAAGACACAGCACTCACAAATGTAAGTTTAAGGCACCATGAGCACGAAAGGAACAGTTCACGGGTGATTTTCTGTTCATTTATGTTTGGTTTCTATGTCTGCTGGTGTGGACATCAACACCAGCAGTTGTAATGTCATAATGATTTCAACGTGATGATAACATTAAATTTGCTTTTGTTCTGATGGCCTGAGTATGCTTCATATCTTTTCTTTCTGGTGTGGGGTACGCCGGTATGTAATGCTGGACATGAGTGGCTGGATACTTTATTGCGCAGGTATTGAGTGGACTTTGGGTGCAAATGAAAGGCTCATTTCAGACGTCTGGAGGCGGCAGTCTTGGCATGAGGTGGAATCAGATCTTTGGTAGCCTAGCTGAAGGAACATTGGATCAAGACGTCCTTGGTGTCCCTGCCTCCCTGGGGGTAACCGAGGTCTGCCTCCATGCTCTCAGCATTCTCCCAACTGTGCTCCTCTTCTGACTCACTGCTGGACTCACCATCTGTGGCCTCTGCAGCTGCATCAACATCCTCTTCCTCCAGAGGGTCCCCCCTTTCCAGTGCCAGATTGTAGAGACTGCAGCCTGCAACCACTATCAGTGACACACGGGGGGTATTGTAGTGTACCGCCTGAATGGTCCAGGCATCAGAAGCGCATCTTTAGAAGACCTATAGTCCTCTCTATCACTGCCCTTGTGGAGGCATGGCTCATATTGTAATGCTGCTCTGCCTCTGTTCTTGGGTGGCAGGGAGGCATCATGAGCCACTTTTTCAAAGGATAGTCCTTGTCATACAGCAGCCATCCATCCAGCCGGGCTGGAGCACTGAAGAGCCTTGGCACCTGGGAATGTCTCAGGATAAAAGCATCATGGGAGCTGGCTGGGTACCTTGCACAGACTTGTAGAATCTGCATCTTGTGGTCACACACTATCTGCATGTTCATGGAGTGGAAGCCCTTCCTGTTGATGAAGGCACCGGGCTCACCCACTGGCGCCTTGATGGCCACATGTGTACAGTTGATTGCACCCTGGACGTGGGGGAACCCAGAAATCGCTGCAAAACCTCTGGCTCACTGAGCCTGGCTGGCCTCGTCCATGCGGTAAAGAATAAAGGTCAGTACCTGTCTGAACAGAGCTTCTGTCACCAGCTTGACACAACTATGGACAGCTGATTGGGAGACTCCACACAGATACCCCAATGACACCTGGAAAGAGCCGGAGACATAGAAGTTGAGGGCCTCTGTGACCTTCAGAGCCACTGGCATGGGGTGTCCACCCACACAGTCAGAGCTGATCTCAGGCCCAGTCATCTGACAAATGGAGGTCACTGTCTCCCTTGAGAGGTGGAGCCTCCATTGGCATTGCACCTCGGACATATTAAGGTAGCTGCATTGCTGCCTCTAAACCCTGGCAGCAGGATAGGCCTCTTCTGAGGCCCCTAACGCCTTGGAATCCCTGCTGGCTCTGCGCCCCTTGTGCCTGTGCCTCTCCTCTCACAGGTCCCTCCCCTGGAGGCTGCATTGGGACATCTGGCCTCCTCTCCCTCTCCCTTTTGCCCCTCTCATCCTCCTCAGAGGAGGCGCCACAAGTGGAGACCACAATCCCCATTACCAGGGTGACGGAAGGCTGTCTGAGACCTGGAAGGGTCCACACGGTCTGAATCCTCTGGGGGGCCTTGGAGACAGCAAGAAGACCTGAAATGAAGCCTGGGAAATGCTAACAAGCCCCGAACAGAGATGAAGCTGCCAAGTTTCAATAAGTCACCAGCAGCAAATTGCGTACCAGACTCCTCACCACTGACACTGGCAATGCCGCTCATCCTTTTTATCCAGCATGAGGTTTTCGAAATTGTCGCCTGCCCGTTTTGCCCGTGCGACAAGCGCGAAATCGCACAGGCAACAAAAAATATCACCATCAATTGGCTTTTGACTGGCCTTAAGCGGCCTCTCAATTAATGGCGGGCGTGGCTCCGGCACCCGCTAACGCCGGCCAGCCGAAATAACGCGTGAGTGCGCGGTGACAACGGGACGCTCACCCAACATCACTGCACGCTATTATACGCCCGATCGGGTTGGGCGCACACCCGCCCGTGAGATGTCAGATTCTGCCCAAAGTAATTTATAATTGAAAATGCTCACAGAAGTGTCACAACAGGAAGTAAGATTTTGTAAGCAGCATGTGTGTGCAGGTATAAAAAATTTAATATATATTTAAGTGATACAGATTAGTTGATGATACGGAAATATTCTCAATATGAACTGCAGAAACCACAACAACTGTGTGGGAAAGGGGGCTAATAATTTCCCAATGCATTAACGATCATCAGCAACAACCTAACGTTCTCCACTCATACTTTGATATCAGTTTCGACAGAAGAGAAACATCTTTTGGGGCTGAATGATGTTAAGGCACATTGAATTATCCTTAAAGGGATGCTAGTATGGATGGATTACTGTCAGCAGGCAATCGTATAAACCCACCATTCTTCACAAGCTCCAGAGCCTGATTTTAAGCAACATGTTTGCCATTTCTCACTTTACGTTGTTTGTGAAGAGTTTGTTAGGGAGTGTTCCTGTTACTCATATTGACAAAGGGTAGAGTTGAACAGAAAGCATTGCGATATTGTTAGGCAAAGCTTCTTTGTTTTATTATTCATTCTGGGGACTTGGACATCACTGGGATGGAGTGGCATTTATTGCCCATTGCTAATTATCCTCGAGATGCTGGCGGTGAGCCACCTTCTTGAACCATTGTCGTCTATGGGGTGTTGTTTGGGAGGGAGTTCCAGCATTTTGACCCAGCGACGATGAAGGAAGGTACAGCGATGTATTTCCAAGTCAGGATGAGGTGTGAGTTGGAGGGGAACTTGCAAGTGTTGGTGTACCATGCATCTGCTGCCCTTGTTCCTTCTAGACATTGGTGTCGAAGTTTTGTGAGGTGCTGCTGAAGGAGCCTCGGTGAGTTGCTGCAGTGCATCTTGTAAATGGTACACACTGCAGCCACAGTGCGTCACTGGTGGAGGGAGTAGATATTTTAGCTCATGAATGGGATATCAATCAAGCGGACTGTCCTGTCTTAGATGGTGTTGAACTTTTTGAGTGTTGTTGGAGCTACCCATCCAGGCAAAGAATAATCATGACAGGTTACATTCAAGTACAGTGTTAATAAATAAATGATATGACTGCGGGTAATAATTGAAGTTAACGCACTATGTAACATCCTACATTAAGAATTCCCGCAGTTTAAAGGAGAAGGGTTTCCTTAGCTTTCCTGAACCCTGAGGAGGGGATGGTAGTCAGAGGTGAAATTTAGCCATTAGCAGAATGGGCTTTAGTGCAGCAATTTTGCACTGCACCCTCCTTCAGGTTACTATTGAGCAGGGGGATCTCAGCAACAACAACTTGCATTTGTATATCACCTTTACCATTGTAAGATGTCCCAAGGTGCTTCGGAGGAGCATTTTCGAACAAAGTTTGACACCGAGCCACATGAGGAGATATTAGAATAGGTACCCAAAAGCTTGGCAAAAGAAATAGGTTGCAAGGATCATCTTAAAGGAGTAGAGAGACAAAGACATTCATGGAGGGAATTCCAGAGCTTAGGGCCTAGATGCTTGAAGGTAAGGCCACCAATGATGGAGCAATTAAATTCAGGAATGCGTAAGAGGCCAAAATTAAAAGAGTGCGGAGATCTCCAGGGGGTGGAGAGTTTGAGGAGTTTACAGAGGTAGGAAGGGGTGAGGCCCTGGAGGGATTTCAGCTGAAATTAATGGAGTAAATATGTCAGCGGATAAATGCATTGCCCAATCAGGCCAGGGAGATTGAAGATTTGATCCCCTGGCTATATTGTGCTAGTTCATCTTAGCTAGTTCAGCAATAGCAGAATCACAGTTGACTTCAGTTTTATTTTTAACAAGTTGTTGATGAATTACCAATCTTTGTGTTGCTTCTATAATCTCTATGATTGCTTGTGCTTTCATCCTATGAATCATCTCTACAGTTATTAACCCATGGAGACTCAGAAAACACATGAACACATTTCTCATCATTACTAATGCCAAGAATCTAGTCAGCATGGAGTTAAAATGAAATTTGTGAAAAGGAAGGATTTATTGTTTTGATATCACAGAACATGGCTGGTTTTCCCAGAGGGACCTATCAATTTCAGAAAAATGAACAATCTCTCGGTGAGGCATATGTCATAGATAAATTAAAAGATTAAATGGGCAGGAAACTCCAAAATTCAACAATAAATTCATTGAAGTGAAGACTTATCTCCTACTCTAACTTGGTTGGGTGAACCTCTCTTCACATTAAAACTTTTCATTCTTGATTTATGTTACTGTGATGATTGTTGCTCTAAATTTTCCTTTATTGTTCCTCATTAGTTTTACTTTCAGCATCCTTCACACCCTTGTCCACTCTGCACCCTAGCCGTTTGAAATTGAGACTAATAGTATGTTTCCAACTCTAACTTATTCTTCTGTAGTGCCTCAAAACTGTGGATCTTTTCCCTCAGGTCTTCTGTCTACTATAATCTTTGAAAACCTAACCCTGGTGTTGCCCAGTCACTACTTTTAGATTTCTTTCAACTTCTCTCCCATTCTATTCAGCCCTAAAGGCATTGTCTGTTGTGGGTTGTGAACTTTCACTAAAGTTTTTCAGTGTCTAAAAATGAAGATCCCAATCTTTTTAACTTCAGTGAATTGAGGAGTTGATTCTAATCTGGCCAGAATTGTGGTCTCCTGGTAATGAAGACCGGGACCAGGAATTTTAACTTGTTGGGTGGGCGGGCACGGGAGCGGTCAGGAAGCTGACCGCCGCCTACAATCGAGCTCCGACATCGATTTCACGCTGGCTGCCAATCAGCATGCTGCAGCGCTCAGCATTACCGGGGTGGGGGCAGGAGGAGGGCGAACTCAGAAGTTCACGAGTGTGAGCAATGAAAGCTTCCTGAGGCACAAAGCTGCCTCAGAGAGCTGCAGATTTTAAAACACAAAACTAAAAAAGTTACCACTGTTAAAAACATGTCCCCTCTTTTGACTCTGTCACATGTTATGAATGAAATGCCAACTTAAAAAAATTTTTTAATTGGCTCTTGGAAACCTCATCCGCACCCCAAGGATGAGGTTTCCTAAAAGATCCAAAGGCCATGAAAAATTTCATTTCATTATAGGAGCATAGGCATAGGACATAGACATAGGAGCAGAAGTAGGCCATTCGGCCCATCGAGTCTGCTCTGCCATTCAATGAGATCATGGCTGATCTGATGTCCCTCAATTCCACTTTCCTGCCTTTTCCCTATAACCCTTGATTCCCTTACTGATTAAAAATCTGTCTATCTCAGCCTTCACCATACTTAATGACCCAGCCTCTACAACCCTCTGAGGTAAAGAATTCCACAGATTCACTACCTCTGAGAGAAGAAATTCCTCTTCATCTCTGTCTTAAATAGGCAACCCTTAACTCTGAGATTATGCCCTCTGCTCCTAGACTCTCCCACAAGGGGAAACAACCTCTCAGCTTCCTCCCTGTCAAGCCCCCTAAGAATCTTATATGTTTCAATAAGGTCGCCTCTCATTCTTCTAAACTCCAATGAGTACAGGCCCAACCTTCTCAATCTCTGCTCATAAGAAAATTCCTTCATACCCAGGATCAACCTAGTGAACCTTCTCTGGACTGCCTCCAATGCCAGTATATATTTCCTTAGATAAGGGGACCAAAACTGTTCACAGTATTCTAGGTGTGGTCTGGCTAGTGCCTTGTATAGTTTTAGCAAGACTTCCCTATTTTTATGCTCCATTCCCTTTGAAATAAAGGCCAACATTCTATTTGCCTTCCCTATTACCTGCTGAACTTGTATACTAGCTTTTGTGATTCATGGACAAGGACCCCCAAATCCCTCTGTGCTGCAGTTTTTTTTTTTTTGTAAAAATATACTTTATTCATAAAAATCTTCAATCACATTCAAAACCATTTCAAAAACAACATTACAAGGGTACAATCCAGGTTAAACTTTTACAAAATGTATCACCAGGTGCATCAGTACAAACAATATTACAGTCATTTACAGCCTTTCATTTTGATCTGTACAGCCCGAGGGGCTCTAAACAGTTCCCAGTCTCTCGGTGCGCTGTGGTAGAAAGGTCTTAGACAGCGACCCTTCCCCATTGCGCCTTTGCGGCAGCTGCCCCAAGCTTTAGTGCGTCCCTCAGCACGTAGTCCTGGACTTTGGATTGTGCCAGTCCGCAACAATCGGTCGGGGACAAATCTTTGTGCTGGAAGACCAACAAGTTTCGGGCAGACCAAAGCGCGTCTTTCACCGAGTTGATGATCCTCCAGCTGCAGTTGATGTTTGTCTCGGTGTGTGTCCCTGGGAACAGCCCGTAGAGCACAGAGTCCTGTGTCACAGAACTGCTCGGGATGAACCTCGACAGCAACCACTGCATCTCTCTCCAGACTTTCTTTGCAAAGGCACAATCCACAAGGAGGTGAACAACGGTCTCTTCCCCACCACAGCCACCTCGAGGGCATCGTGCAGAGGGGGTGAGACTCCTGGCGTGTAGGAAGGATCTGACGGGGAGGGCCTTTCTCACCACCAGCCAAGCTACGTCTTGGTGCTTGTTGGAAAGTTCTGGCGATGAGGCATTCTGCCAAATGACTTTGACAGTCTGCTCGGGGAACCATCCCACAGGGTCCACCCTCTCCTTATCCCTCAGGGCCTCTAGGACGTTACGTGCTGACCACTGCCTGATGGACTTGTGGTCAAAGGTGTTTTCCTGCATAAATTTTTCCACCAGGGACAGGTGGTACGGCGCGGTCCAACTACTTGGAGCGTTCCGCGGCAGCGTGGCCAGACCCATCCTTCGCAACACCGGGGACAGGTAGAACCTCAGCACGTAGTGACACTTGGTGTTTGCGTACTGAGGGTCTACGCACCGCTTGATGCAGCCGCACACAAAGGTGGCCATCAGTATGAGGGCGATGTTGGGCACGTTTTTTCCCCCTTTATCTAGAGGCTTGTACATCGCGTCCCTGCAGACACGATCCATTTTCGACCTCCAGATAAAGCGGAAGATGGCTCGAGTGATCGCCGTCGCGCAGGAGTGTGGAATGGGCCAGACCTGCGCCACGTACAGCAACAGCGAGAGTACCTCACACCTGATGACCAGGTTCTTACCCGCAATGGAGAGGGAGCGTCGCTCCCACATGCCCAGTTTCCTTTTCACCATAGCCACTCGCTCCTTCCAGTTTCTAACGCATGCCCCGGTCCCTCCGAACCATATCCCCAGCACCTTCAGGCCGTCAGCCCTGACAGTGAAGGGGACAAAGGATCGGTCAGCCCAGTTCCCAAAGAACATGGCCTCGCTCTTCCCACGATTTACCTTGGCTCCCGAGGCCAGTTCGAACTGGTCGCAGACGTGCATCAGTCTGCGCACCGACAGCGGATCCGAGCAGAAGACGGCGACGTCGTCCATGTACAGGGAGGCTTTTACCTGAGTGCCTCCACTGCCTGGGATCGTCACTCCTCTTATGCCCGGATCCTTCCTGATGGACTCGGCAAAGGGTTCTATGCAGCACACAAAAAGGACAGGCGAGAGAGGGCAGCCCTGCCTGACTCCAGATTTAATCGGAAAGCTATCTGTTTCCCACCCATTGATTGAGACTGCGCTACTGATGTTAGTGTAGAGCAGTTGGATCCAATTTCGAATTCCCTCCCCAAAGCCCATTTTGGAGAGCACATCCCCCATGTAGGTGTGCGATATTCTGTCAAAGGCCTTCTCCTGATCCAAGCTGATGAGGCAGGTATCCACACCCCTGTCCTGTACATAGGCAATCGTATCCCTGAGCAGCGCCAGGCTGTCAGAGATCTTCCTGCCTGGCACAGAGCAGGTCTGGTCAGGGTGAATCACCAATTCCAGAGCGGATTTGACCCGGTTGGCGATGACCTTGGACAGAATCTTATAGTCCATATTCAACAGTGAAATGGGTCGCCAATTTCTAATTTCCTCCCTTTCCCCCTTGTGCTTGTAGATGAGGGTGATGATGCCTTTCCTCATGGATTCTGACATGCTGCCGGCCAGGAGCATACTCTCGTACACTTCTAGCAGGTCTGGGCCGATCAAGTCCCACAGAGCCGAATACAACTCCGCCGGCAGGCCGTCGCTTCCGGGGGTTTTACTCTTCTCGAAGGACTCGAGGGCCTTAGTCAGTTCGTCAGGAGTTAGCGGTTTGTCTAGGCTCTCCCGCGTACTGTGGTCTAGGACCTCCGTGATAGAGGACAGGAAGGACTGGGAGGCCGTGCTGTCCGTGGGCTTCACGTCATACAGTCCGGCATAAAAGGATTTGCTGATCCTCAGAATGTCGGACCGTGATGACTTTACTGAGCCGTCTTCTTCCTTCAGGCTGCTGATCACAGAGCGCTCTCTGTGTACCTTTTGGAAGAAGAAACGTGAGCACGTCTCATCCTGCTCCACGGAGCGGACTCTGGAACGGAAGATGATCTTGGAGGCCTCCGAGGCAAAGTGCGAGGCTTGCTGGCCCTTCACCTCTTGGAGCTCCTCCTTGACATCGACCCCCATCGACTGCAGCCGGAGCAGATTCTGCATCTTTTCCTGGAGTCGGGACATTTCCCTCTGTTCCTTTCTAGCTTTCTGGGTGCCTTTGCGGATGAAAAACCTCTTGATGCTTCCCTTGATCACTTCCCACCAGTGTGTCAGGGACTCAAAGAGGGGTTTCACGGTTCTCCAACCTTTGTAATCCCTCTTGAGCTCCTCAATGTTCTCTGGGGTCAGCAGTTGCACATTTAGCTTCCATGCCCCCCTGCCCACCCTCAGGTCTTCCTCCAAGTGGCAGTCCGCCAGTAGGAGGCAGTGGTCAGAGAAGAACACCGGCTTGACGTCGGTGGATCTGACTGTGAATGCACGGGACACAAACAGGAAGTCTATCCTGGAACGAATGGACCCGTCTGGCCGCGACCAGGTGTATCTACGCTGCGCTCCGTCTGCAGGGTTGCTGAAGACGTCGTGCAGCTTGGCATCCTTAACTGTTTCCATCAGGGATCTGGACGTAGCGTCCAATCTGCTTCCGGCCCTGCCGGATCGTCCAGCCGCATCGATGATGCAGTTGAAGTCCCCGCCCAGAATGACCGGCCTGGAGGTCGCCAGCAGCAGTGGGAGCTGCTGAAAAACCTCCAGCCGCTCAGCCCCTTGTGCCGGGCCGTACACGTTAATTAACCGGAGTGGAGCGTTCTTGTACATTACGTCTGCTACCAGGAGTCGCCCGCCCACCACCTCCTTGACCTCGGAGACGGTGAAGTTGCCTCCCCGCAGCAGAATTCCCAGGCCGGAGGAACGAGAGTCGTTTCCGCCCGACCAGATCGATGGCCCGTGGGACCACCATCGTGACCATTGCCTGTAGGAGCTGAGGTGCGGTATCGCACACTCCTGCAGAAACAACAGGTCAGCTTTGACCTTGGCTAGGTAGTCCAAGGTCGCAACACATCGCGTAGTAGATTTAATGCTACGCACATTTATGGATACAATCTTTAAACCCATATTAAAGCATTTATTCTCCTACCAAACCCACTGTCTCTGAGAGTCCCAGACCTTTAGTCTGCTCCTTCATACCCGTAGTGAGCTCAAATTCCTTCACTTTGGATGGGCTGAGGTAGATCTCCTTGGCCGTGTTCTGCTCCAGTGGCATCTGGAGGTTCACGTAGTGAGCGGATTTTGAGATGACCTTTGCTGGAGAAGCTTCTCCAAAACTCACCCCCTCTGGGGGGTTGCTGTTCCCGGCTTCCTGGAGCTGGGGTGCGATGATTGCCTCACTGCTCCCAGATTCCAGGGGCTGTGGTGCACTGGCCTCCTCAGGTTGCAGGCAATGTTGGGGTGCGCTGGGCTCCTTGTTGTCTCCAATTTTCTGGAGCTCGGGTGTCTCGTCCTCCAACGCCCTGGAGCTTTGCCGCCTCTTCTGTCGGTGCCGCTCTGGCACTTCCTCATCCGAAGAGCTGCTGCCCTTGTCATCCGTGTCGGATGGGAGACGCCTCTTGCCGCTTCTCTGGGAAACGCCTTTGCTTCTTCTTCGCTCCCTCTTACTTTTCTTGTTCTTCACCGTCCGCCACTCCCCCTGCTGCTTTTCCACTGCTGCCTCCTCCTCCATTGATTCGCTGTCCTGAGGACTGGAAGGTTCAGGGGGTAGTGCTGTTGATTGGCTCTCTGTTGCCTCAATCTCTTTCTCCACCTTGTCTCTCTCTGTGTCCTCCTTTGTCCCGTTGAGCTCCCTGGGGGCCTTGGTGGTTGGAGTGACACGGAACATTTCTTCTGCTTCCCCGTGGTCGGCTTTGGCTGCCTGTGCGTAAGTACGGCAGCGTTTGGGGCAGGTCCTGTAGAGGTGACTTGCCTCGCCACACAGGTTGCAGCACTTGGCCTGTTTGCAGTCTTTTGTCTGGTGCCCTTCCTGTTTGCAGATCTTGCAGAGGGAGGCGCTGCAGTTGGCCGCCACATGACCAGCCTTGCCGCATGAGCGGCAATGCTTGGGTTGCCCAGCGTAGACCAGGTAGCCACGGTTTCCCCCGATTGCGAAACTGGAAGGAGGGTGGAAAATGGCTCCCTTACCATCGGTCTTTAGCGTGACCTTAAACAGGCGTTTGCCTGTCCAGATCCCCAAGTCGTCTCGAATCTCAGTGCCGCTCCCCACCTTATCGAAGTACCTGGTGAGGAAGGTGACCACGTCGGCGACAGGGACGAAGGGGTTGTACACATGCACCATCACCTCACGTTCCCGTTGCAACGGCAGAGAAAAGTGCGGCTCCGCCGTCAGGATCTTCATCTCCGGCAGGTCTCTCTTCTCCTCGAACACCCTCAGGAGCCGGACGCAGTCTGCCACTTGCTTGAACGTCACGTCAAAATAACCACCTTTGCGGGAGTCGTGCAGGGTGAAGATCTCCGTAGCTTGGAAGCCGCACGCCTTCAACAGGATCCTCCTGGTGAAGAAGCCCCGATCCATAGGTGATCCTCCTTCGTCGCTGTGGTTCACCGTTTTGTGATCAGATGCACGAGGACCCCCAAATCCCTCTGTGCTGCAGTTTTCTGCAGTCTTTCTCCATTTAAATAATATTCAGCTCCTCTATTCTTCCTGCCAAAGTGCATAACCCCACACTTTCCCACATTATATTCCATCTGCCAAGTTTTTGCCCACTCACTTAACCTGTCTATATCCCTCTGTAGACTCTTTATGTCATCCTCACCACTTGCCTTCCCACCTATTTTTGTGGTCGTCCGCAAACTTGGCGATAGTACATTCACTTCCCTCATCCAAGTCATTAATATGCTTCACCTTGTGCTACGTATTGGATGGTAGAGTTATTTAGAACTCTGTTTCCACCCTGAGGACAGAAGGGGCTCCTATCTCTGATATTATTAGGCCTCCATTTACTATTGACAAACTTGTCAAACATGACCTTTTATGGCAGTAACTTGAACATCTCGGTATAAAGAAAGAAACTGGCAAAATGCATTCAACGTTTCAATTTTCAGTGTTAATGTTCATTAGAAGAAAACCTACCTTCTAAGATGTTAACTTAGATCTTGGGCTGGATTTCCCCCACCCCACCCCACCCACCAACCGCTGGCTTTTTTTGATGAGGGGTGCCATGTAAAATATGAGGGTGGCAAGCTCGCCACTTTCCCACCCACCTCCGAGCCATCCCCCTTAACAGGGTAGGTGGGGCAGGCACCAATATCAGCTGCCAAACCCCACCATATGTAAATAAAGAATTAATGGTTAATTGAGTTTGTTACCAAGCCAATTGACCAGAATATTATGCTGCTTATGCCATAAAATGGTTGTCATGGACAGGCAGGTGCAAGTGGGCAGGCTGTTTTTTTAAGGAAACTGCGTAAAAAGTGGGAAGGAAAGGTGTACGTCCTACAGGGGGTGCCCTGTGTGGATTGGGGATACACCCACTGATGATGATGCCCCCCACTTTGTCCCCCCTACCCCCCAGCCACACCTGGCTTCCAAATCCTGTCGTCCCATCCCTCTTGCACGCCCCCCCTCCCCCCTCACTGGGGTCCCTGATTCCTCCCCGTCCAATACCACCACTCCCCCGCACCCCCCCCCCACCCCCCCCCCCCCCCACCCCCCACCCCTTCCCAATTTACCTCTCTCTGGGATCTAATTCCTCTGCATTTGTTGGCCTCCTTGCAGTCCCAGCACTGCCCAATCAGATTGGCCGCAGCTGTCAAGGGCAAGACTTCCCGCCACTGAGGGGGCAGAGGTCCCACATTCTGCTCATTTAGCCCAGTCGGCACTATGTCATGGCTGTGGTGTGGGCTTCTTTCATTGCGTCAGCTGCCAACCAACTCTTACAAAGGAGGGTGTGGGGAGAAGCAATACACCCCCCCACCACACCCAACCCTTGGAAATCCAGAAACAAGCCTTCTAAACAGACTGTGCAGTATAAGTGACATAGCGCGGGTACATTGGTGCAGTATTAATGGGGATCTTTCAGTTGAAAATGAAAGTCATTATTTTATGATCAACCGTCTCCTCTATTGTGCAACTTAGCTCGAGCCAATTAGACAATTACAGGCTTACCTCAGCTCAGAATGGAATGGCTCCCTGCTGTGTGGGATTGCATCTAAATGAGAATTAACAACACTGAGTTAAGGCTATTTCTAGTTAGAATCTAGATACACAGGAAGTCTGGAGATGTTGCTCAGAGGAGCACCGGTGTGTATCACCATGTTACTGGAAGATACAGATTTCACTGCCCTGATCTCCCAATCTCAGATGAACTGTTGTGGGAGACACCAAGGAGACCCCAAGATCCCCAATGAGGAAATGCAGACAGTTTGATGGGGAATGTCACCAATACATTCCTACTTGTGAAACACTTGAATCTAGCCAACTAATGATTGCTACATTCTCAGATACTTAATTCCTAGGCTGAGAGGGCTTGGCAGAATATATGCAGAGAGGGTGTTGCCTGCTGGCTGAAGAGGCTAGAACTCAGGATCAGAGTCTCAGGATAAGGAGTCAGCCATTTAGGACTGAGATGTCAAATTTCTTCACTGAGAGAGTGGTGAATCTTTGGAATTCCCCACCTCAGAGAGCTGTGGGTGCTCAGTTGCTGAGTGTGTTCGAGGCAGAGGTCAATAGATTTTCAGATGCTAAGGGAACCAGGGAATGTGGGGATAGGACAGGAAAGTGGATGAGGTCAAAGAATCAGCCGTGATCTTATTGAATGGTGCAGCAGCTTGAGGGGCCGAATGTCCCACTCTTGCTCCTATTTCTTATGTACTTCTGTTCTTAAGGTGTGTGGACCGAGGAGAACCAACGGGGGGGGGGCAAAAGTCAAGACAAACCAAGTATGTATTGTCATAGAGAAATATGCTCAAACAAAGCTAAACTCTCCATGGGTTTAAAGGCTGAGAAATCTGCCTTGCCCTTTTTATAAGTGACACCCAATCTGCTCATTTAAGCTCTCCCATTTAATACTACTCAGGGAGGTATGTTCACTGCAGAATGACATTTTACTTCCCCTCCATCCTTTACTGGAAGGAAATCTGCTGTCATTACCAATCTGGTCTACATTGTGAGTCCAGTTCCCATGCCAGTATGGTTGCTGTTGTCTTCCTTTAGAAGTGGCTGAACAAGCCTCTCAGTTGTATTAGGGCATTTTAATATGGGCGGCAGATGCCAAATCCATCTTACAATATGATCGTGAGCTGACCTAACATTTTAAAATGTGGCAGATGTGTTTGGATAAACGACATCTCTGACATTTAAAGGAAAGACCATTTTATTTCAAGGCAGACAATGCTACAGCCTGTTATACTGCACCAAAACTGGCTATTCTTGTACCAAAACATGGAAATCTAGAGACCAGACAGACTTCTTTAAGAAAACCAGGATAACATATTTAATAATAGATTCAGTCTTTCCAAAGGACACAAACACAGACAGAACAAGGCAATTGTACAGGAACGGTTCTATGTACTATGACAGTCTGCGAAGCACTAACTATTTTTTTGTATGCAAAATATGTCCAGCAGATGTCTTCATTTTCTCTTTTTCCTAATAGAAGTGATTTTATTAAATCTCTTGGATTCTCTACAAGCATTTAAGCAGGAAGAAGTTACAGCCAGAACTCCTGGGGCAGTCGCAGAGTTTCCCAATCCTGGCTCCTTTTCTCACAGCACATTGTTCCCCAACATCACACTGGAAATTGACAAAGACAAGCACTTACTGGTTAGAGACTTCAATGCAATTTAAAGCTGCTGCATTTATATATATTGGACGTCATTACATATAATTAACAGCATATAAATGGGGCATTTCATCCAACCAGGCTGCTACCATTAAACATCAAAATATTTGTTCACAGATTCCAACAACAGAGATTTCTCAGCTCATGAAGCAAATGACTTCCAAGAAATTGGAATTAATTTCCAGTTGGGTTCAGTTTAAGGCTATGTACAATTTAACAGTAACGGGGCAATAATAATAGCAAAGTTACAAGATGACACAACTTGCATTTATATAGCATCTTTATTTGCCAAGGCACTTCACAGGAGCAATATGTTAGAGTCTATTATAAAGGATGTAATAGCAGAACATTTACAAATATGCAATATAAATCAAGCAGAGTCAGCATAGCTTCATGAAAGGGAAATCATGCCTGACAAATTTATTTGAATTCTTTGAGGAGGTAACAAGCAGGATAGATAAAGTGGAACCAGTAGACATAATATATTTGGATTTCTAAAAGGCATTCGATAAGGTACTGCACAGAAAGCTACTTAATAAGATAGCAGTCCATAGTGTTGGGGCTAGTATATTAGGATGGATAGAGGATTGGCTAACTAATAGAAGACAGAGAGTTGAGATAAGGGGGGCATTTTCAGGATGGCAACCTGTAACTAGTGGAGTGCTAGGATCAGTACTGGGGCCACAATTATTTACAATATATGTTAATGACTTGGTTGAGGGAAATGAATGTACTATCGCCAAGTTTGCGAATGACCACAAAAATAGTTGGGAAGGCAATTGGTGAGGATGACACAAAGAGTCTACAGAGGGATATGGACAGGTTAAATGAGTGGGCAAAAACTTAGTAGATTGGAATATAATGTGGGAAAGTGTGAGGTTATGCACTTTGGCAGAAAGAATATAGGAGCTGAATATTATTTAAATAGAGAAAGACTGCAGAAAGCTGCAGCACAGAGGGATTTGGGGGTCCTCGTGCGTGAATCACAAAAAGTTAGCATACAAGTTCAACAGGTAATAGCGAAGGCAAATGGAATGTTGCCCTTTATTTCAAAGGGAATGGAGAATAAAAATAGGAAAGTCTTGCTAAAGCTACATAAGGCACTAGTTAGACCACACCTAGAATGCTGTGAACAGTTTTGGTCCCCTTATCTAAGGAAAGATATACTGGCATTGGAAGCAGTCCAGAGAATGTTCACTAGGTTGATACCGGGTATGGAGGGATTTTCTTATGAGGAGAGGTTGAGTAGGTTGGGCCTGTACTCAGTGGAGTTTAGAAGAATGAGAGGCGACCTTATTGAAACATATAAGATTCTTAGGGGGCTTGACAGGGTAGATGCTGAGAGGTTGTTTCCCCTTGTGGGAGAGTCTAGGAGCAGAGGGCATAATCTCAGAGTAAGGGTCACCCATTTAAGAAAGAGATGAGGAGGAATTTCTTCTCTCAGAGGGTAGTGAATCTAGAATTCTTTACTGCAGAGGGCTGTAGAGGCAGGGTTAAGTATATTCAAGGCTGAGATAGACAGATTTTTAATTAGTAAGGGAATCAAGGGTTATGGAGAAAAGGCAGGAAAGTGGAGTTAAGGAATATCAGATCAGCCATGTTCTCATTGAATGGCAGAGCAGACTCGATGGGCCAAATGGCCTACTTCTGCTCCTATGTCTTATGGTCTTCAGACAAGATTTGACCCTTAGCCATATCAAGATATTAGGACCAAAAACGTAGTCAAAGAGTTGAGTATTAAGCAGCATTTTAAAAAAGGAGGTAGAGGTGAAGCTAGAAATGGATGTATGAGCTTCTGAAAATGAAGACAAAGTACATTATTGGGATAGCTTAGAGGAATCTAGATTTACAGAGTGATTCTTATCAAGGAGAGTTTAAGACCCTAAATGGGTGTGAAATCGGACCAAAACACAACCATTCCTCAGCCAATAAACCTTCAATTGTAAGACAAGAAAAAATGATTGCAAATTGTTTGACAAAATCTCAGGTCAGTGAGGAGAAAGCAAACAAGCCCACCAGTTGTAGTTTGATGCTTGTTGAATTATTTCGGACACTAGCTGACTATCAGAACATTGCTCAGTTCATCTACATCACTGACATTTTATCAGTTGCTTAAAAAAAACCAAGACAATTTAATCTTGGCTGTGCTGATGGGGAGTTTTGGTTTTTTTTCAAAGTTGTGGAAGGATTCTGTGCGGTATTCATGTGTGAGTCGAGTTGTTTGTTCTAACTCCAACACGGATACGACGCGAGTGGCCTCCCCGGTATCTCAGACAAGTCACATCTGAACTTAAGAGGTGTTGCCCACTATCCCATTGCAAGGCTATCGCAGTCAAATACAGTACACAAAGGTCCACTTCCCATCTGCGTTAATGGGTGACAAATCGCCAGGAGGATTATTTCGCTTTCTAGCCTGGGGAATGCTAACAACAACTATAGCACCCCTGCTGCTGAAACTTCGAGATCATTTAACTCCATATCGACTGGAGATTGAACCAGAGATTTTTTTTTCAGGGCTGCGTTTTTCAAATCAAGGCTGGATATTACACTTAGCAACTGGACCGGCGTAAGGAAAACACAGGAGTGGATTTTCCTGGATTGGAGCATTTGGTCCTGCGGTCGGTTAGACCTTTTCAGCTCAAATTGCTTTTTGCGCCGGAACTTGCTGGAAGTATCGAGCGGATAAAGGTGCAGCGCAAGCAATGGGGCATCTGGGACCTCAGTGAAGAACGGGGTCAGCTGTCTTATCTACTTAACCAAGGAAAGATTTCAGAATTGAGAAATAAACAGGCAAGATTGAGGAGAAGGAAATTTGGAGTGGACGAATTCGAGGTCAAATTAGGTGCCAAAAGAGAGAGAAAAAAAAGGAAGAAACATTAAAAGGAAAAAAGACAGAAAGGAAAAGTAAGAAAAAATTAAAATGTTACATTTAAAAAAAAACCTCCTAAAACAATTCACAACCTGAAGGAATGAGACTCCACACCTATAATTGTTGGCTTTCTAGGTAAAAGAGTTTTATTTGCAGTCAATAATAACTATTGAATTCTGACACAAGGGTGGAATTTGCTGGCAGCGGGATTGAAGGTCCCGCCGAAGTCAATGGAATTTCGAATGACTCGCCATATTCCCTCCCCGCCGCGGCGGGCTATAAAATTCCGGCCAATTAACTCTATTTCTCTCTCCACAGGTGCTGACCATCTCCAGCATTTTCTGCCCTTTTTCTTTCAGGTTTCCAGCATCTGTAGTATTTTATTTTTGGATAACAACGATCACTTTGTTAAAAGGGAACTTGCTAATTACCAGGCAACTTTCTGGGAGGAGTTTAATGGCCAAATTCATGGGCTAAACCTTCATCATGGGGAGGTTAAGGAGCAAGACTAAGGACCGAGTGTCACAAACTGTCCAACAATTTGTGGTGATTTACAATTTACGGGCAAGTCTCAATCAGCTGTGGCTCAGTCCATAGCACCCTCGCCTTTAAATCAGAGGGTTGTGGGTTCATGTCCCATTCCTGGAAAACCAAGAACTGTGATTGTACTCGAAAGAAGTTGCTGGGTGATTTGCACATTAACATTATTCACATGCCATTATTGTTCCTGCCAATTTGGGTTTATGAAGGACACAACTTTGATTCCTGGTCTGTACTGAGTGGAGTGATGACAGAGACAGTAACTGTCCCGAATTCCACCCAGTATTGCTTTTATGATGAAAAAAACACAGGGGAGCCTAGGGACATGGGTAAAGGGGGTGGGGGCAGGTTAGTGGATTTGGCCACCGTCAGATCAGCCATGATCTTGCTGAATATCGGAGCAGGCTCGACGGGCCGAATGGCCTATTCCTGCTCCTCTATTTCTTACAGCAGTACATGCTGGAGAATAGGCACGGATCAGATGTAATCTGTCGCACAGTTAAATCTCCAGCCAATTCTCAACGGGGACGGGGAACAAAGTTAAATTCTCACACTTTGCTTCGATGCAAATTTCTGTTTCATTTCAAGTTTGTAAAAATTTGTTCAGGCCACAGATGGTGGCAAGTCCTAACTACAGCATAATGGCATTGACCTCAAATTGATCAGATGAAGACTAGTTATTCCTTCAGATCTTTATAGCAAGCATGCAAATCGATATCTAAGAATAAATTACATGTTACTGAAGACGGTATGTTTTCTGTCCTTGTTAGAATGAAATATTGCACAATCTTGTGCATGGATATGTCCCTATAATAAATGATCAAATTGTTGTAGAGAGGATAATTTAAAACAGGTCCTCATTCATTTGAAAGAGGATTTTTTGAGAGGTAAACCAAGTACTTTGTTTAATTTAAAGTTTGTTCTTTATCTAGTCAGTCCTTCATTTTTGCCGCAAAGTTCCAACATGATTTATATTCAATTAACTCCCTGCCATCTCTTAAATCTTCTGCAAGATCGGAGGATATTAATATCAGGTCATACTTAAATGAGAAAGCTCCTTTTTGCACGCAATGCACCTTTATCAAACACGGCTTTACCAAACTGAATTTTCAGGGTTCAGTTCATGTAAGAACCCTCTTGCGTTAAGATAAAGTGAAAGAATGCAATTGTGTTTAAAGCCCTGGTATCTAACCCTGAACCTCTAACAGTCTAAGGGGAAATATTATGAGCATAAAAAGATGAACGCTCTAACAGAATCAACCTCCAGAGTGTTTATTTCCTCTCTGGGCATTTTCTTCATCACCAGTTTTATCGTTGTTCCTCTTAGGGCTCCAGGCGCCTTGCTGTCATTTAATCATTCATTATTCGCGTGAGTCTTGGCCAGGAACCTCGACAGAGCCGGGTCCTGCCCTCCTCTAAAATCCACCCCAGTGGATTCGGAGCAGGAACACTGACTGGATTTCCTTTCTCAACATAGGGGCACTGAGGTCAAATGTAACACTCCAGGTAGCAGGCACCGTCCAATGTTTCCCTAAAAACGTGGAGTAACATGTTGCACAAAAGGGGACAGTTACTGGAAAAAGTAATTCAGTGGCTGGAGACCCAGGCTGCTGTCTGTCTGCTGGCAATGCGCTGAAGTGAATGGGGAATGCTGGTCATGGTAAAACTGTACACCTCTGAGGGGGCTATAGAGGGAGGATGCTACATACTTTAACACGAAACCCTTTTACATTTTCTAGGAATACAACGACAGTCGAGTCAATTCAGACACTTGGACATCAACCATAAATCTCCAGTCATCACTGAACTGTATCATCCCAAATTGGATCTGGAACTCATGAAGCCGACCAGAATAAATGAAAGAGAATCTCCAGATTGACATGGTTAGTGAGCGATTAGTCAACTAAATGGATAGGAAATATTATTCTGCAGCAGGGTTGTCTACAAACGTTTTCTCGTCTGTTAATCCTACCCCTTCTGTAGAATTGGCCCCTGTCTCATTGGTGGTGCAGTGTGTAGGTAGACAAGTGACGCGATGGGGTGGAAATTGAGATTTGATCTCTTGTGGATTGATCATTCCCATCTCCTTCAATTCAGTGGGCATTTTTAGAGGGAGATTGTCACCCACCTCAGCCTTGAAGTCAAGAGGGTGTAATATTAGAATGTGAAGGCGGTTGTACCCGATCCCCTCAGTTTCCAGACTGACCGGGATTGAGTTAAAACTGCCTCAGTTTTTGTCGGACGCTAAACGAAGAATGAAGAAATGAATGAAACACTAAATGAAGAAATGTTTTCTTTGTTTCAACCCGGGTGACCGTATCACAGGTTGGGGGGCGGTTACTTGGCACTTCCCTCCCGTAATCCCTTTGGCCACAAGTACCAGTTACCAGAGCCGACTAACAGGCGATAAAAAAAAAAGGGAAAGACCTCAAAAGCAGGAAAGGCGCCTCAGGACAGTCCGTGTCTCAGAGGGAAAATGGCTTCGGGTTGTCCGGTGTACACTCTGGGTTAGGGACAGCCCCACCTGAAATGTTGACAGTACTCCCCCTCCTCGGGCACTCTTACTGAGCTGCAGCCCATTTTCTACCTGAAAACGACGCCAAAAAGAATCTGCCAGTGAAAACTACAAAGATCGAAACAGACATTTGAAACAAAAACAGGTTGACTTTACCAGTGGGACCTGTCCAAACTTCTTCTCCCAGGCGGGAAGCCGCTTACTCTGCAGTTTCTCCAGAACTTCTTGCAGCGCTCCGAGCTGTGGGTCAGATCAGACAGGGCTTGCTGAAACATTTGGTGGGAACAGATAAACTCCTTGCAAATAAGTACTTCAAAGCGTTTTGATCTAATCAGTTTGATCACCAGCACCCGACATGCATTAGATCCCCCCCTCCAGAGTCATTTGGAACATGGGGGGCTGTAATACTACCATAAAGGGGATGCTCGTGAGAACATTTTAACCCCCACTCCCACAGCTACTTATATGAAACGTGCAGACAAGAATTGACCATCAAACCTGGCCCACACTCAGGCTGGTCGGAGCATCGTGACTTCAATCTCAAATCATTTTATTCCAGCGCCGCTTTGCTCAGGTAATAGTTCCTTTACTTTAACTCCTAGTGCCTCTTTACTTTGAAAAAAAAAAGTCAGATCAACACCTTTTTAAAATGTCCAATAAAAAAAAAGGAGTTCTGATGAAAGGTCACAGACCCGAAACGTTAACTCTGTTTCTCTCTCCATAAATGCTGCCAGACCTGATAAATATTCCCAACACTTTCTGTTTTTTTTTAATTTCAGATCTTCAGCATCCGTGGCAATTTGATTTTGGGTTAACAGTCACACGGTTCTAATTCTGAATCTTAAACTGTACAGGATTCTCACTCAGTCCCCTCTAAAGCTCCCTCAGGAAACCTTTTTGTTAAGGAACAAAGTGGCAAAAAAATAAAAATAAAAACCCAAATAAAACTGACCAGTTCCTTTTCGCTGGAAGGATATAGGTCTTTTGGATAGAAATCTCTCAGAGCCCTGGTCTCCAGGTCCGAGTTCTCGGTGCCGCTAACCAGCGAGAGGAGGATAGAGAGGCAGATAGCGGCAAGTAGTCGGTCGCTCTCCATGGTGCTGAACGGACTGGGAATCCCACACAGAAGTGGACTCGGGGATGTGACAGCGTTTGGCTTCTCCTGTCAGGAGCCCAGCTTTTATAGAAGGGGGTTACTGATCTGTAAACATTCGCTTGCTCCTCCCAGTTTACGAGTGAGCAAAAGAGCCCTGGCGATTGGTACACCGAAGTCTTCTTGTTGTCGTTGAAAAGTACATCAAAAACGGTTCACTCCCACTCAAAACAAATTGCCAAAGCAGCCAACAACCGCCCCCCACCCCCAATCGCACTGCTCCGTCACCAGCAGCATTCATAACACAATCTGATGGTTTGCACGTACAAGATGTTCGGAGATCACTCTCTCAGAGAGATCCCGATTCAAGTCTCCGAACATTTCAGGATGCAGCAAGCGGCGTTTAGACTCCGGGCGGAAGAAACGCGCGTTTTAAAGTTTGTTTTTTTTCTTTAACACCATGTACGGCTTCGTCAATAACCAGAAAAGGACACAACAGCAAAATAAAAGTATTTAAAAACATAAGCCACTCTGATTATGCTGCTATTCAGCAGCTAAAGGTGCGTTTCTGATATGCTGAATTATTTATTTTAAGAACACTTCTGAAGTCCCGGGCAGCAATGTGGATCTGGTAGTGTTGGACGCGTTGCTTTGGAGCTCATATTTAACAGTTGTTAGTGGGTAGCAGCAGCTGCGATGGTTATCGGGTCGGGTCCAACCCATTCATTCTTTTTGAATAGTGGCTCCAACTGGTTGAACAACATTTTGTTCTTCACTGCTACCCCCCACTTTAACAAGCACAAAACGCTACAAAGATGTCCTTTCTAAGAAATAATTTGCATTTTTATGCCGCCTTTCATATCCTCGGGTTACCCCCGAGGGATTGACAGCCGATTAATGATTTCGAAAATGTGGTCTAGTTGCTGTAAACATATGCAGCCGGTTTGGGCCAATGGAGGTCGCACAAGCCCCCACTGGGATAATTAACACTGTCACCTGTTTTAGTGGAGTTGGTTGAAGGAGGAATATCAGTCAGGACACTGGGAGAACTCTCCCGCTATTCCTTGTAAAACCTGTCATGGGATGTTTTGCACCCACTTGAACAGACGGATAGAGTCTCAGTTTAACACTTCCTTCGCCTCCAACAGTACCTCAGTCCTGCACTGAAGAGTCAGCCTTCAGTTTGTGCTCAAGTCGCTGGAGTGGGGTTTAACCCCATTGATTTAGAAGCAAAACTGAAGCAACCTGATCATTTCAAAAAAGAGATAAAAACTATTATCCAACCGATAATCCCAACCCAACTACTGGGTTGCTGTCTGGGCTTCCATTTTGACTCTTTTACCTAAATAACACTTATTGTTGTTAACGGTACAACAACTCTGGTAATATACAGCCCTGTTCCCACATTATATAATGTTGGCTCATTCAGCAAGATTGTTAAATGTAGAGAAACTGTGCAAAACACTAAATACCATATGTCTTCGAAAAGTGCAAGTGAAGGGATGTTATCTCTTGATTATTAACGAAAGTTTGGTCACTAACTTTGGTAGCAGCCGTGTGTTTCGAGTTAGTTCTGTTTTATGGAACACTGCAGTTGAAAAGTAGGAAGACTTTGTTGTGAAATTATGTATGAGTTTAGTTCAAGCGTCAAAAAATGAATAAGTAATGACCAGTCTCATCTTGTAATCCTTTGCTGAGGCCTGAAAGTCGAGATTCATGGTCGGGTACACGTCTTGAAACCAACAGCCGTTGATGTGGCTGATCTTCATGCATTGGACTGGGAGATCACGGCTTCAACTGTGAGCAGCATCACAGCCAAACCCGGTCCTGCCTCTACAAACACATACACAAATACACCAGCATACACATAGACACACAGATACACTAGCTTTCAACACACACAAAGGCAGCTGGGATCATTAAATAGTAATCAGCTTGAGGAACACTGGCTGCCTTTCAGCTCCTGAACGCAAGGACATTGGTACAACCGGCAGTTGTGCTACCATTTCACATGCTGAACTCTGCTGTTTGAGTCCAGGCCAGGCATACACCTGACATTAATTTGGTCTGTGTAATGGAGCTAAGACTTTTATAGCTTCCTAAAAACTGAGCAAAGACTTTAGCATGCCTGAAGCCATGTCTGGCTGTGACTTTCAACAAAAGGAGCTGTCTGTGGCAGTATCAGAGAAGCTGACACCTTATTATCTCTGAAGAGATGCTAACTACCCTTTGTGCTGCAGAACCCAGATTCAAAGGAAATTATACAAAGACCATCTACATTTCCTAAACAGGCCTAGCCATTGGAGACTACTAGTCTACTAGGATGAAGGACCCTGCAATCTCCTTTCAAATTCTTAGTGGTTGAAACATTAAGAATTTCAAGAACCCAGATAAGGGAATATAGATCCCTGTGTCAAAGAGGAGAGTGGGAGTCACATGACCCTCTCCTTCCCCCCCCACCCCCCTCTCCAAACCAGCTGGGACAACCAGTTACACTGTCTTGCTGTACTGCCATCTTCCTCCTAGCAAGCAGCAGCTCAGAACAAGGGCTCACTCCAGGTGAATGCCTGGCCTCTATCTACACTGTTTCTATTCAAACTTTGAATTTCTATACTATCAGCTACAAGACTAATTCATCTCTGCGTACCTATCCCATCGTGTAAGTTTTCAATCTGCTGATCTCTGTGAAGGAACACACCATTGGACTTTGACTCTGGACTCACATGAAACAATAATTCTTTTCTCTGTGGTCTTTGCCCCGTAAATCTTTATTTCTCTATCCCCCTCTTTTATTGTATGTTGCAACTCTCCTCCCACGTACGAGTGTGTGCGAATAAACTAACCCCCTGGGCAGAATTTTCTGCCTGCTGGGTGGGCGGGCCTCACCCAATCTCCAGCGGGCGGGGAGCCAATCCCTGCCGGAGAAGCAGGCTCTGCCGCCATTTTACGTGGTCGGGCCAATTAAGGCCCATCCAGCGTGATGTCTGGTGAGAAGCATTATGCACTTCCTGTGCGGGTAGATGAGGTTTCATATTATTTCTATTGCCCGCCAGGGCTCCTGGTCTGCCCGCCAACCTTAAGGTTGAACGGGCACGTCTTTTAATTGTTTCAATGATCCTGTCAATGGCCTCAATTGGCCATTGACAGGTCGGTGGGCGCACAGCTGATTTGGCTGTGCCCCCGCCTTCCTGAAAATTTAAATGGGGCGGGATGATGTCGGGGGTTCTGCCCAACGTCATCCCATGTCATTTTATGCATCGGCGAGTGGGCCTCGCCCCCTTCTCGCCAGCGGCAAAATTCTGCCCTCTGAGTTTACCCGGTCTCAAGTTTGCTGTGGGGTTATTAATAGAAATTGGATCACACCAAAACTGAGGGGTTGGGAAATACTCCACTGCTTATAAAGGGGGAAATCAAAATCAAAAACACCTTTCTGTTTATGGGCGGGTGGTGAGAGGAGAAATCAGGGCTGTTTAAATTAATGCCCCTCCTGTCTGTAACAGTCTGTATAGTTCAGTGGGCTATGCATGTACCCAGCAGAAGAGAAGGGGAATCCAGCCACTAACCTCTCATTGGGTGAGCTTTCACTGGGTAATTTGCCTGTTGTTTTCTGGATATGTTAGGCTGCATTTATATTGCATCAATAGTCTGCTACTTGGTACTTAGCAGTGCCACTTGTACATTAGGTGGCCACATCAGCTATTTCCATATTCTATTGAGGGTTGTCCACATGCTCTGGGGGAGATTGAAGCCTGGCTGTTGAAGTGTTGGGTTGGAGACAATGTGTTCATTGGGGAGAGTATTTTCTGTCCAAGCTTTCCTCCAGATTTCATCAGTGTTATGGAGTTGGAGGTGTTCAATTCATGTCCAGACGGGGTTTTGTAGAGCCGTGTGTTGAGCTGGGAGAGATCTTGAAGGTCTCTATGGATGGAGACATCCAGGTTGCTGCCAAGATGAGTTATTTCTCTTCATGTTGCTTCATCTGGTCCAATGGAGGGAGAGGTGATATTTAAGGCACTGGTAACCACTGAACTAGAGTTGATCTCAGAGTTCTAGAGATTATCCTCATTGCTGAGTGAAGTTGTGTGTCAGTGAGTTTGGTGTGATGACTTGAGGTCCATATGGGTGCACAGTATTCAGCTGTCATAAGAACTAGGAGCAGGAGTAGGCAATTCAGCCCCTCGAGCCTGCCCCGCCATTCAATACGATCATGGCTGATCTCATTTCAGCCTCAACTCCAATTTCCGGCCCTCTCCCCATAACTTTTCAACCCCGTACTAATTAAAAACCTGTCTATCTCCTCCTTAAATTTATTCAACGTCCCGGCATCCACTGCACTCTGAGGCAGTGAATTCCAGATTCACAACCCTTTGAGAAAAGTAATTCCTCCTCATCTCTGATTTAAATCTACCACCCCTTAGCCTAAAACTATGGCCTCTCATCCTAGAATGCCCCACAAGGTGAAACATTCACTCCACGTCTACTTTGTCTATCACCTTTAGCATCTTATATACTTCAATTAGATCTCCTCTCATCCTCCTAAACTCTAGCGAGAATAGGCCTAAACAGCTCAATCTCACCTCATAAGACAAGCCCCGCATCTCTGGAATCAATCTAGTGAACCTCATCTGAACCGCCTCCAATGCAACTACATCCTTCCTCAAGTAAGGGGACCAAAACTGTGCACAGTACTCCAGGTGCGGTCTCACCAATGCCTTGTACAGTTCCAACAACACTTCCCTATTTTTATACTCTATTCCTGTCAAGACAACCAGAGCTATGGCAGGAGTATGAAGGACAGTGGTTGTTTTATACTCTGGTTTATGCCAGCAAGCTTGCAGTAGTCTTTCAGAGGTGGTGATGGTAAGTTAGGGAGCAGTCAAGGGTCATTCCAAGATAGGTGGGAGTCCGGTCATGTTGAACTTTTTCTTCACAGAAGGTGACGTTTGGGGTGCCGTGTGCCCTATGATTTTCAAGGTGCAATGCAGAGATGATGGACTTGGCTGGGTTTGGCTGTGGCCTCCATTTGTAGAAATATTCAGCCATTTTTGACAGAGTTTAACATGGCATCCATATCCCGGAACGATATCATTGCTGTAAATAAGTTTTTGTGATGATGTGGTGGGCATGTCGCTTATGTAGATGTTAAAAAGTGTCAGTGCTGGGATGCTGCCTTATGGGAGACTGTTATTTAGTGTTCCTTGAGCGCTGACTGTGTCTTGAAGGTTGACCTTCAGCTGGAAGTACTGGAGTAATACTGCAGGCTACATGTTCGGGTACTGCATCAGCATTCTTGACACTAAAAGGAAGAATGACTTGTATTTATGTAGAGGTTCTCATGACCACTGGATGTCTCAAAGCATTTTACAGCCAATGAAGTATTTTTTTGAAATGTAGTCACTGTTTTGACTATGAGGGAAGCTCACGTATACATCCGGGTTTTGCTTCCGCCTGGTGAATTTTTAATGTTTTGAATGCAGCTATGGGTTGTTAAAATATATTTTTAAGACTGATTCCTGCAAAAAAGCCATTGAGCACTTTTGTCTTGACAGCATCCTGGAATGTGGTGAACGCCCCCTTTCGCTCCCCACTGCAGAGTCAGATCGGGACCTGACTCAGTCTAGAGACCTCAGGATCAATTCTCCAAACCCCTCCACACCCCCCACCCTTGCCACTAGGACTCCAGCCAATGGGGAAACTGTAGGCCCACAGATTACCATCTATTCATTCAAAATGTTAGCTCATACTCTCACACTGCAGTCTAATTTCCATCCTCCTTAGTTGTGTGAGAGAACCATTATATCCAAAGATCTTGATAGACATGCCACATGTTTCTTTAAGGATTATATGTATATGAATAATTCAAATCATGAATTACATCATTTATTTAAAAGAAGTTCAATGCTTCCAATACAACTGAGTGGATATTAATTTCAGAAGTTGGTTATCTACATAAAGTTCTATTGCATCAGTGTTACTTCCATTATTTGCTCTGTCAATATCACTTGCTTATTTCAGTACATTTACACATGAAAGGAACATCATTTACTTAACATTTTGCTCTCAGGTCTAATACTTTATTTACATATTTCAATATAGTCTGATTTTTAATTTAAATAGCATGATGAAGATCTTTATAGATCTCCTACACAAGACCTCCTACAACATCTTCAGAAAATATTGTTCAGGTCCAATGGTGGTGGAAGCAGATTCGCTGGTAACTTTCAAAACGCAACTGGAGTAATACTTAAAAAGGCAATAAAACTTGCAGGACTATAGAGAAAGGGTCTTGGTGTGTGTGGGTGCAGAGGGGTCATGGTGATGTGATTAATTGGATAGCACTTTCAAAGATAGAAGGCACAAACACCATGGGCTGAATGGCCTCCTTTTCTACTGTTATTATTCTTTCATGGGGCATGAGCATCGCTGGCAAGGCCAACATCTGTAATCCATCCCTGATTTCCCTTGAGAAGGTGGTGGTGAGCCGCATTCTTAAACAGCTGGAATCCATGTGGTGCAGGTACACCCACAGTGCTGTTAGGGAGGGAGTTCCAGGATTTTGACCCAGCGACAGTGAAGGAACGGCGATATATTTCCAGGTCAGGATGATGAGTGACTTAGAGGGGAAGCTCATGGTGATTGTTTTCCCATGCGTCTTCTGCCCTTGTCCTTTTGGGTGATGGAGGTCATGGGTTTGGAAGGTACTGTCAAAGGAGACTTGGCAAGTTGCTTATAGATGGTGCACACTGATGCCACTCATTTCTATGCCGAGGGAATGAATGTTTAAGGTGGTGGGTGGGATACCAATCAAGTGGGCTGCTCTGTCCTGATGGTACTGAGCTTCTTGAGTGTTGTTGGAGCTGCACTCATCCAGGCATATGGAGAGCATTCCATCACACTCCTGATTTATGCCTTGTAGATGGTGGACAGGCTTTGGGAGTCAGGAGGTGAGTTACTCAATGCAGAATTCCCAACCTCTGACCTGTTCTTGTAGCCACAGTATTTATATGTCTAGTCCAGTTCAGTTTCTGGTCAATGGTAACTTGCAAAATGTTAATGGTGGGGAATTCAACGATGGTAATACTATTGAATGTCAAGGGGAGATGGTTAGATTCTCCCTTGTTGGAGATGGTCATTGCCTGGCACCCGTGTGGTGCAAGTATTACTGTACAATTGTACTGTGCAATTCTATTATTATAGGAAATAATAAAGTCTTAGATGCCTGATATTCATCCTGTTATCTGATAAAAATGTAAATTTAAGTTCATCATGGGTTTGGCAGAATCGACTGCATTTCATGAATAATTATGTGCACTATGCCACAAGGCATACTCAGGGCAAGGCTACACAGTCATAAGTTATAACTAGATTAAATATTAGAGAAGGTTCTTTACCCGGAGAATGGTGGACCTGTGGGAAAGGCTGCCATCTTATGTATTAACTGCAGACTCACTAAATCCTTTCAAGTGACAGCTGAACCTGTTTCTGCAGGGGAGGGGATCGCTTTATCCACGAGGTAGGTACTGTATAACATTAACCAGGACTAAAGTGGTCTCCTGGGCTAGTTTCAATCCCCTGTTGGGGTCAGAGAGGAATTTTCCAGAAGTTTTCCTGAGTTTTATCTATTTTCTTGCCTCATCCAGGCGATCACATGGCCTTCGGGTAGGGCAGGGACTGTTCACAAAGCAATGCAATTGTGCAGGACTAGATGAATAGACCAGTGCAAGGAATTTCATGTTGCTGATGGTGATCTCACTGGCTGGAGACAAGCAGGGATATGGGAATAGCTCAGGAAAGTGGCATTGAGGTAGATGATCAGCTATGACCTAACTGATTGGTGTAGCAGGCTTGACAGGCCGAATGGCCTACTCCTGCTCCTATGTTCCTATGTTTCCTATGGAGAACCAGTGGGAGCCTTGTGCCAGTGTTGGGCCTTCCCTGGGATTTAGGACACGGGGGTGGAGGGGGGGTGGAAATCCTGCCCTTTGAGATCTGCTGATCTATCAGAGGCTGGTGCTTCCCTATTGCCCATCAATCAGCGCCACTGGGAGCATTGGCCACTACCAGTAATGCATCCACCAGAGGCCAAGGAGCGACGGTCACTCCTTGGAGTGGGAGTCAGAATAAAGGGCAGGAGGTTGGCTGTCAGTGCCCCTCTGGGTTCCTTGGTCAGATTCCTTTTCAGGCTCCCTGCCTGGTGAATCCCCCTTCTGCTGCTGGATTTAATTGGGTGGAGATGGGAAAAGGGCAGGGTCCCCACCATCTCACCCTCCCACCTGATTAAACTCCCCCGCCTCCAAACTTGCTGCCGGGGTCATTCAGTTCCACCAGTGAGTCTTTTCCTATCCATTGTTGATGTATGTTTCTACGTACACAGGATGCATAAGATACTTTGCCTAATAAGATCACATTCACAGCATTTGATCCTACTGGGGAGATCTTCAGAATATCGATGGAAAGCAAACATGAAAAAGATCACCTTTTTAAAGTGTGAGTTTGACACATTTGATAACATTTTTTTGCCTCAGAGCCACAAGATCGTAACATGAACCTTCATTGTTAAGCCTCAAGCACATACGATACCGAGGGAGTGGTGCACTGTTGAAGGTGCCATCTTTCAGGTAAGATGTTAAAATGACGGCTGTTCAGGTGCATAGCAGAGATCCCATTGAATTACAGTCCCCAGCGCTTAGAGAGGACTCTTTGTCCAATTGCGATTTAACTGCTATATACATTGGCAGATGTAATGCTTGAAGAAAGCACATATATTTTCTCTCTCTCTCCCTGCACTGAACCACTCACAGCTCCACAATTTTCAGCCTATTCACTAGAAGTGGTTAAGGTGTTGGTTAAAAAAGCTTTCAGTGGTGAATGATACAGCCAGATATAAAAATGTGGAAATATCAGCTCTGAGAGAAAATCTGTAACAGATGTTAGCTTCAACCTACATCTGTAATAGTTTTGTTCTTCTTTATCGTGAGGACAAGTACCTCAGTTGGTTGAATACTAATCTAAAGAGTTTAGGGTTGTATCTGGGATGAGTCATTGCAGCCTTTGAAGTGTTAGTGCAGGGGTGTGGGAAGCGGGTACAGAGCTGTCACTTAGAGAACCAAGCAGTCCCATTAGAACAGCATCAGGAATATGCCTGATTCCTTCGGGCTGTGCAGGCATCTCTGGTGCCTGCCTAAAACAGGTGCTTGGCTCCTTCAGTATGCTAATAATTGACCTTAACAGCTGCTTTAGGACCCAAACCTTAAATTGCTTCATCCTAAATGCAAGAGACCAGACAACTGAATAAATTGGAACCCTGTTTCTCTATCCAGATTCTAAATGCATTTAATGGGAAATGAAACAAGCTTATAAGGGAGACGATAAGTGTGAGATTACTTTCTATTTACAGCACAGAAATCGGCCATTCAACCCAACAAATCCATTCTGGTGTGTTTACTTTATACAAGCCTCGTCCTACCCTCTCCATCTCACCCCATCAGCATACCCTTCTATTTCTTTCCCCCCTTGTTATGTTTGTATAGCTTTCCCTTAAATGCCTCTATACTACTTGCCTAAACATAATCGCTGTGGGAGTGAGTTCCACATTCTCACCACCCTCTGGGTAAAGAAGTTTCTCCTGAATTTCCGACTGGATTTATTGGTCGCTGTCTTATCGCCAGAATATTGCCCAACACGCCGACATGCAAACTGATGCGCGATGACGTCGGGCGTTCATCCTGACGCCATTTCGATATTTCATTCGGTGGGCGCACGCCAGAGGCAGCTGCGCACCTGCCGAACTGTCAATGGCCTATCAAGGCCATTAAAAGAACCAATTAAAGTTGTTAGCAACACTGCCCGTTCAACCTTAAGGCTGGCGGGCAGGTGAAGAGCCCGAGCGGCCTTCGCGTTTTTCAGGAAACCTCATCCACGGGCGGGGTGAGGGTTCCTGAAGGTTTTATAAAATAATTAATTAAATTTTGCACGATTCACAAACATGTCCCAGCTCATGTAACACTGTCACATGATGGGACATGTTTAAGTCATCTTTTTCCTCCTTTATTAAAAATTTGTACTATCAACTTAATCTCCCTAAGGCAGCTCTTTCAACTCTCCTTCCTCCCCCCGCCCGCACAGGCAGCGCTGAGCGCCACTGGCCGTGCGTCACGCTGGACAGGCCCTAATTGGCCTGCCCACCTAAAATGGCGGCGTGCGGCCGATTGCGGGTGGCGATCGGCTCCTCGCCCATCCCGGCCCCCGCCCACTCCCACCCAGCCCGCCCAACGGAGGTAAGATCTTGTCCTATATTTCTGTCCCCTGGTTTTGGTTTCCCCTACAAGTGGAAACGTCTCTCAAACAAAGACCTTCAGAATCTTAAAGAATTCTCTCAGGTCACCTCTCAACCTTCTCTTTTCTGGAGAAAAGGTCCCCAGCCTGTTCAATTTTTCCCAATAGTTACATTCCCTCTCTCTGGTATCATCCTGGTAAATTCCTTTTGAACAGAGCTGTCTCTCATGTGTGCTGTAACCAGTGTTCAATATAACTGTAACACAATTTCTCTGCTTTTCAATTCTATTCCTTCAGAAACAAACTTCAGTGATTGGTTTGCTTCTCTTATGTCCTTATTAAATTGCATCACTACTTTCAGTGATTTATGTATCTGTGCCCCCAGATCGCTCTGTTCCCCCACCCCGTTTAGACCCTTATTTTCCAAGAAGAATATGACCTCCTTATTCTTCCACCTCACACCTCTCCATATTGACGTTCATATGCCAATTGCATGGCAATTCAGTAAGTGTATTGGTGCCTTTTTATACTTTGTCGCAGTCCTCCTTTGTGTTAACTACATCCCTCTATTAGGTAAAAGCTTTCACACAGCGCTGACCCTTTCTTGGCTATTAACACATTCTGCTACTTTGCTTTCAGACAGCGCTGACCTTGATTTTGCTATTAACACCCGTTCTGGATCAAAGTTTTAATCTTTAATACTATCATTACCACTCTCTTTGTCTTGTGTTCCATGACAGCTTTTTCATTTAATCTTTTCTGCCCTCCAATCTCTACCCCTGATCCTCTATCCTGCTTCACCTGTCCTTCCTCCCTTTATTCAACAGCATAAAACCCATCACATTTCTACCCCTATCTAGTTCCAAAGATGAGTCATATCGGACTTGGAACTCTGTTTCTCTCTCCACAGATGCTGCCAGACCTGCTGAGTTTTTCCAGCATTTTCTGTTTTCATTTCCCTCTATTTGACGTTGTCCGCAAATTCTGAAATCTTACTTTGGCTTCCCGAGTTCAAATTGGGGTGAGGAGGTGGGGGTTGAAGTCTGTGTGGTGCATTAGCATTGGCATAGGCCATTTGAGCCTCTTCTGAGCTGCAGATTTTGCGTAATTCCATGTAAACATGAAGGCCAACGTACATGGACATCTAGGGTTTAAAAATGAAATTAGTTTTGAGGAAACATAGAAACTAAGAGCAGGAGTAGGCCTCATCCAACTCAATTGCCAGCTCCCTCTTTCTCCTCATACATAGAAACATTGAAAAAGAAAACATATTTTAACTAATTAAGATGTACAGTTTAGACATTATCTCTGTCTTTTGTAATATACACTAGAGCGAAGAGACAGATTCAAGTGCCTGTGTGCCTTGGTTGTAATCCATAACTGTCACTGCACATGCTAAGGAAGTCAAAGCTGCATCTGAATAAAATATTTTTTAACTGCGATTAATTACAAGTCACTGTGGGTTGAAGCAAAATCATTACTATGTGTGTGCATTTCTTTCTAAAAAAAAAAGTAGGAAATATTGGAAGTGAACAGGAGATCAACCAACATCTGACAGAAAAAAGACAGGTTAATGTTTCAGGTATGACTCTTTCAACAGAATGCCACAGGTTGGAACTGAGCAGATGCTGAATGACTAGTTCTGTACTCTCTGTTTCCAGCTCAGATATCTTATTTTAACATATCCCACCTGTCAGAAACTGACCTGGTGGGGCTGGTGGGGAGATCGATGAGGTAAAACGTGGGCATTGACTTACCCCACTCTGCGCTCCTGCCATTTACCCAGGTCAACCTGTGGTTTTTGAGACAGTGGTCTGCCACTGCCCAGATTCCCACTGTCCTTCTGCCCGAATTCCTGGTCCTGCAGCTGACATAAGAACATGATAAATAGGAGCAGGAGTAGACCATTCGGCCCTTCGAGCCTGCTCCATCATTCAGTAAGATCATGGCTGATCTTCTTGTGTTTCGATTTTCAAATTCCCATCTAACCCTGATAACCTTTGATTCCCTTGCCTAACAAGAGCCTATCTACCTCTGCCTTAAAAATATTCAGTGACCCCGCCTCCACCACCTTCTGAGGCAGAGAGTTCCAAAGTCGCACAATCCTCGAGAGAGAAAAAAATTTCTCCTCATCTCTGTCCTAAAAGGGCGACCCCTAATTTTAAAACAGTTCCCCCTAGTTCTGGTCTCACCCACAAGAGGAAACATCCTTTCGACACCCACCTTGTCAAGGCTGTTCAGGATCTTGTATACTTCAATCAAATCACCCCTCACTCTTCTAAACTCCAGTGGAAACAAACCAAGTCTGTCCAACCATTCCTCATAAGACAACCCACTCATTCCAGGTATCAGTCTAGTAAACCTCCTCTGAATCATCTACAATGCATTTACATCCTTCCTTAAATAAGGAGACCAGAACTGACCAAATGCCTGGTCAAGGTAAAAAGATTTATGGCCATTAAGATCAACTGGGTCTCTTTGAACCTGGACTCCTGGGTACTCTGTCTGCTTCAAGGCTTGTGCTATATCTGATCCCTCCAACTGTGCATTGGGCGCCATGGTGTTTACAGTTTCTTAAAAAAAAATGAGCATTTTTGTCTCAATGATTTGCCTCTCAAAATAAATCTTCTAAATTCAGTTAGAAGTTGTTGAATCACTACTTCAATGCATGCGTCATCATTGATAATTTACATGGGAAACAGGAAACTCATTGCTATTGATATATAAATTGTTTTCTTAATAACAAAATTGTAGCCCACCTCTTATAAACCATAGCTCAGCAAACAAGTCTCCATTCATGGCTTGTCCAGCTATGGCTTTTTGACTGAAATAGGAGTCTGCTCCCTGTAAAGGGAGTGCTATCAGGTTATATTCTTTTCCAAAACCACACGTGGAAAGCATTCTATTTAAATAAAACCGTTGGACCTTTATCGAGGGAGATCGAGGTGGACAAAGGATAATCTTTCTAAAGGGCCTTGCAAACTGAATGAAAGTACCGCCAGCGAAGATGACCCACACCTCCAGAGCAAGATTAACATGGAGATCCATGGTCGCCAATGCCCTTAGGACACGGTACCTGAGGAGAGAGAGACTGAACCTCTGGTTTTCACTCTCACTCCAGAGAAAAGCCTGTACTGCATTTGACAGGAGACTATAGCGGCATGGTTAAAATCAGGAGTTCACTCTGTGTGTGGGAATGGTGGGATCCCACTGTCGAATTTGATGCATGCTCATTCAACCTGAGGAGCAGTATTCCCTATGTTCATTGAGACTGTGCCCCTTGGCAACATCATTAGTAACACAGCTCCACATGGGTATAGGAAACTAAAGGGCAGAGAAAGACCAACAAACCTGCCCCATCCAAGAACCTGGCCAGTTCCCTCTTGAAGGCAAAAGCAGAGATTCGGGACACAGCAAATTGGGAAAGCAACCACAATTGATCAAAGGATTGCTGCATGCCCCACCAGCACTCAATTGACACATGTACCACATTAACAGGATGTAAAAGGCTCTAATTACCTTTGACTGTTACATTGATTTGTTTGCATGTTCCTTAAATGGAAAATGACATTTTATTTCAGTCAATGTGAAATAAGATTAGAGTCAGAGAAAATTAATTAATTTTCAGACTAGAACAAATGAGTTCCATCAGCAAAATGTTTTTTTTTTGTTTTTAACGATCAATAAATGCTTGATCTGAAACTAGATACCTCCTAACCATATAAAAGTGGCCTGACCTGCATTTGAACAAGAGAAAGGAAGGACGTGCATTTTTATAGCGCCATTCACGACCTCAGGACACAAGTCAAAGGCCACTCCCACAACCCACCTTTATCTTCCCACGGAACTCAATCTGTGTCTCTCGCACAATATCTGTTTATCATGCTCACAGCATGCTCTGTCAAGAGTAATATTATTATACAACGATTTCTGAAGAGGATTACTTTGCTATTGTCTAAAGCACCTCATAAGCAAAGTTACCCTGGCGTTGTCTGTCTGCCAGGCCTAATAACAGTCTTTAAAGGTTAAACTTCTGTATAAATTACACAAGGGGAGGAAATGTGTCTCCAACCTGCTGTGCTCCGAAAGGCGGAAGTCCAGGTATGAGCGCAGATGGTGCAGATCAAAAGGCTTAGAATACATGGCAATTCATTGACAGCGTCAGTCTTCTCTTGTTTCTTTCTTTATCCCCTCATGTTGCATTCAGATGTAGCCATTCACACCTCACCTGGACACAACCCTTGTTTCTTTACCATGCCCATTGCCACCCTCTTTGGCTGTCATACCATTAAATCTTTTGTTAGTTAACCTCTCCTGCTCTCCAGCCTATCATAGACCTTCTCTTTTGTTCTTCCTGCCCCCTCTCCCCTTCCACTGACTTAAAAGCTCCTACATTTCCATCTTTCTTCAGTTCTGATGAAAGGTCATCTCAATGTGAAACGCTAATTCTGTTTCTCTCCACAGATGCTGTCCGACCTCCTGAGTATTTCCAACGTGTTTGATTTTTATTTCGGATTTCCAGCATCCGCAGTATTTTGTTTTTGTACCAATGACCGGCAATTCTCCCAGCAATGAAGGATAAGTTGATCTATTTTGAAGACTTCGTTGATTATGGACATGACAAATTGGGAATGCTGACTGTGTTGAAGTCCCTAATTTAGTTCAGTCAGCCCATCAAATAATTCAACGTTTTGGAGCTCCTTGCTACAGATATAACTGATTCAAACTCTTAATTTTCAAATATAAATTGACATATACATCATCTCACGACTTCATTCGCACCTTTAAGTTGGTTAATGTGATAACAATGAGTGTAATGTTTTGTGTACTTAATCGCTGACTATAAACTGAAGGTTTATTTCCAAAAGAGCATTCAGAATTGAGGATGTAACAAGGGATTCCTTTGTCTTCGCAAACAAATGTGTTGGAAAGAAAATCTTGTCTTTCACAACCTCAGGATGGTCCAAAACGCTTTATAGCCAGTGAAATGCTTTGGATATGGTAGTCACGGTTGTATTGTAGGAAATGTGGCAGCCAAATTGTACACAGCAAGCTCCCACAAACAATAATATGATGATGACCAGTTCATTTGTTTTAGGGTCATTGGTTGAGGGTTAAATATTTGACAGGGGAGGAATCTGCTGTTCTTCATATGGTGCCTTAGATTTTTTACATCCGATGGGGCCTCAGTTTTAATGCCTTATCCAGCAGTGCAGGTCTCCCTCAATACTCGAAGGAAAAGAAAGGTTGTCAATGCAACAACAGCGTGTGGTGGAAAGCAGAACAATTGGTTGTAAATCTGACCCTACAACAACTCCGATACAGTGACAGGGAGGGAGCAAGCTGCGATGGTCCTGGTGAGATCAGGAAGATCCTGGTCAGGCTGTGTTGTGGAAGTAGGCCTCACCACCTGAATTGTTTTGGCTTCTCCACTTGTTCCCCCCTATTAGCAGGGTTGCGAGAAGAATTCCCTCCACATCAACACGTGCACAATTCCTACAGGGAATGTTGATTCCCCCACATTGCTCAGTGGAACCTGCGGAGATGGCGGCGTAGCAGTAATGTCACTGGACTAGTAACCCAAAGACCCCGGCCAATGCACTGGGGATGTGGGTTCAAATCCCACCACAGCAGCTGGTGGAATTTGAAATTCACATAATAGAATCTGGAACATCAATTGTCATAAAAACCCAACTGGTTCACTAATTCTCTTTAAGGAAGAGGTCTGACCTACATGTGACTCCAGGCCCACAACAATGTGGCTGACTCTTAACTGTCCTCTGGCCTAGCAAGCCACTCAATTCAAGGGCAATTAGGAATGGGCAACAAATGCTGGCCTTGCCAGTGACACCCACATCCCATGAAAGGAAGAAGAAACTTGACAACACTGGTTGGATGTGTTATGGCAGATTTCGTGACCTCCAACTGCCCTGCCCTCATGTTCCCATCATTGGTCAGCCAACACAAGTGACCTCACCTCATGCACTCCCTCCACCTCACCTTCTCGCAGCCAACTGCAAAGTGAATAGGCTGTTCCTTAGCCAACTGAATGATTCTTGAACAAAAACAAAATACCTGGAAAAACTCAGCGGAAAGGAATACAGTTAACGTTTCGAGTCCGTATGACTCTTCAACAGAACTAAGAAATATAGAAATGAGGTGGAATATAATATGGTTGAAGGGAAGTGGGACAGGTAGAGCTGGATAGAGGGCCAGTGATAGGTGGAGGCAAAGAAGAGATTGCCAAAGATGTCATAGACAAAAGGACAAAGAGGTGTTGACGGTGGTCAGTGGTGATATTAGCTGAGGAATGTGCTAATGGGGACATTAAGGGTAGAAAGCAGGACAAGCAAGGTACAGAGAGCCCTAGTGGGGGTGGGATGAAGGGAAGGGATCGAAATAGGCTAAAAGGTAGAGATAAAACAATGGATGGAAATATATTTAAAAATAATGGAAATAGGTGGGAAAAGAAAAATATATATAAAATATATATTTTTTTAAATGATAAATTACTGGAAAAAGGGGGATCGGAAATGATTCTTGATCTCAGTCAAGCAGCCTCTCCAACAGCAACGTTTTAACAGCCAACAAACCAGAATGTTCAAAGAAAGTGAAAGAAATGCACAAATTATTTCACACCTCTAAGATTGCTCACTGGAGACTAATCTTCAATTCCTGAGACTCCTGGTCAATCTTCGTTCTGTGCTGTCAAATTCTACTCTAATTGAGATCAGACAGCTTGGTAAAGGTCAGGGACTCCAACCAAGAGCTTCTGGGCTGTATAGTTAGTGCGGCAACAATAACACACTTTCTTTAATTTATTCATTTCCTGGATGTTAACAAGGCCAGTGAGTGCCCAACTCTAATTGCCCCTTCTGAAGTCGGTGGTGAGCCACCTTCTTGAAGTGCTGCAGTCCATGTGCTTTTAGGAAGGGAATTCCAAGATCTTGACCCAGCGGCAATAAAGGAACGGCCGACGTGGGTCCAAGTCAGGATGGTGTGTGTGTGTGTGTGTGTGTGTGTGTGACTTGGAGGGTGAGCTTGGAGTTGGTGGTATTCCCCTATGCCTGCTGCCCTTGTCCTTCTAGCTAGTGGAGGTTGCGGATACGGGGGAGGTGCTGTCGAAGAAGCCAATGAAGGAGCCACCTCAATGAACGTTAATGCTACTTTCTCATCTAGTCACTCACAAAATAGGCCCCTTTGCCCCTGAAGCAGCACTGCATAAAGTAAGATTATCAGAGGGTCATTGCAGCACAGAAGGAGGCCATTCAGCCCAATGCGCCCGTACTGGTCGCTGAGGTATACAGGTAGTTGCCTCAGAGATTTCTTCCACAAGCCAACTTGTGGCCAACCCGGAGTTAAGAAGCTGAGGGTCCGAATTGTTATGAATTTGACAGAAAGTTTTGAACGGGCCGTTAATATATTCTATTCTCTGGCCTTTTCATCTTTTATGTATTAGAGCAAATAAAGGCAAAAAGCAATGAAGTTTCCTGAGGCAGAAATTTGATGCTAAGGATTATGAAAATCTGAGCAGCGTATTGAAACAGCGAGACTTGTTTCCTTCTTTGGAATCGCAGATCTCAGCCAGAAAGAAGGCACGTGCATCGGTGATAATGCAATGTGTGACAGAAAAATAATGAGGTTTATTCAGTAAAAATCTGACATTTGGTTAATTTGAATTTCTCAAGAAGGCAATAAATAGTGTCATACACACCTCTGTACAGATACCAATTAAAGAGGATGAAATGGTTTATTTTTGGTATAAAATCGACATCATCAACTAAAATTTATAAGGCACCTCTTACATAACCAGACATCTGAAGGCACTGTATGGAATGAGGGAAGAGCGTGGATTTGCATGGATACTGTACTGAGCTGCACGTAGGGGACACGCTGCGGGAGATGACTGAAAGGACAGTCAACAAACGTGAGTTTTGAGGATGGATGTGGGGAGAGGCTTAGGAAGGCTACTGATATTGAGTGCAGGAGGCAGAGCTGAGGGCATGGAGGAAGGGAAGGTCAGTGTACAGAGTGGAGGGGCATCGATCAGGGAGGAGGGGGCAGTGTGTACGGATGAAGGACAGAGTCTACAGGCAAGGTGGAGGGTCAGAGGGCAGTGAGGAGGGAGGGGCAGGGCAGAGAGATGGAGTGGAGGGGTAAAGTGCAGGGAGGAGAGGGGAGAGGGTAGGGAGGAAAGGCAGGGTCTACAAGCAAGACGGAGGGTCAGTGCAGGGTGGAGGGCAGGGCAGAGAGTCATGATGGAGGAATAAAGTGCAGGGAGGAGGGGGCAGAGTGTAGGGAAGAGAGACAGGGCAGAGGTGATGGGAACAGGAGCAGGGGGAAGGGAGACAGGACAGAGTGTAGGGATGTGGTGACCAAAGACTTTGGCAACATGTAGAGAAAGCACCTCACATGGTCAGCCGGTAAATTCACTATTCAGCGTGAAGCTCAGATACCAAAATTGTAAGGTTGCATTTTTGATCCCTGCAAGGTGCTGACTTTGCTGATGGTAAGTTAAGCAGCCATACAGGCTGTACAATAGGAATCAGAAGCCTTGAGGGAGGGAGGACGAGGACTCAGCTGATCATTGTTAGAAACGATGTGAGGACAGACGCTGGGCGAGGCCAGGATCAGATTTCTCTGTGATGCCTTTGCAGTCAAATAGCCAGTTTAACTCCACAAAGTAGAAGTGCGCATTAACATAGGCTCTAGTGAAAGAAGAGGACCCGGCTTGCTTCAGGAAGAGAGGAGAACATTCTGGACCAGTAGGATTCACTCAGATGAAATTGAAATCTGAATGATTTGTTGAACCCAAGCAAATAGAACTGGAAAGTTCAAAGTCGATGCTGCAGCATCTCATCATACCTGATTTACATCACTGTGACACAAAGTAATCCCAGCTCCCTGTTCGATAAAGAAATGAATGATATTTATTCAGAAATTAAATTGCTTCAACACACTTGAAAATTCAATGTATTAATTTGTGGTACCTTCTGCAGATCACAGTCCTATTAAATAAAACCTTGGGGGGAAAGTATTTTAACATAGAATCTGCATTTCCTGGACTTTCCTCAGTTGTGAAGCATCTTGTGTAGAATAGTCCCCTGACTCTCACTGTATAAGTTTACTTTTTTTAGCTATTTGCAGGAGTTAATAACATAGATCTTTTATTACTTAAAATAATTATCGCTTATCACAAAAATAATTACATAGAATTTACAGCACAGAAACAGGTCATTCAGCTCAAGTGCTCCATGCTGGTGTTTAGGCTCCTCTTGAGCCTCCTTCCACCCTACTTCATCTCACCCTATCAGCAAATCTTTCTGTTCCTTTCTCCCTCATGTACTTGTCTAGCTTCACCCTACTCAGCCTCAACTACTCCTCTTGATCAGAGTATTCTTTGGGTTAAAATGTTTTTGCCTGCATTTCCTGATTGGATTTATCAGTGACTCTTTTATATATTTATAGATAATGGCTTTGGATAATAAATCCAAACGCTGAGAAACATAAATGGGAATGTCTCGCCGAATGTGAGTGGCCCTAGCGAAATGTAACTTGTTGAAACCCTGTGGCAGGCGTAAACTTCTTAAAAATGTCAAACTGTGATTTCAATGAGCTCAATAATGTGAAAGCTGTTTCATCTAATAGAGACTTTCAGAGGGCTCTTCGAATGCAGGCTTATACGTCTTGTTCTATTAAGATGCAGTTTGCTGCCACCAAGCAACATTTTATTATGCATGTATAATAGAACTGTTTCTCTAATAATGTCCTGCAAGTATCAAACATTTATATTCCTGTAAGTCCTTCCTGGGTTTCTGCACCATATATTTTTGCTTGTTACAGTGTTGAGTCATTCCATGAGGCTCCAAGGCTGTTGTGGAACTTCAGCTGATGTGGGTAACACTGGAAAGCCTGACTCCCTGAGCTAGGAGTACAACATGGGATCAGATCAAAGGTCATGGACCTGAAACGTTAACTCTGTTTCTCCCTTCCGATGCTGCCAGACCTGCTGAGTGTTCTCGGCATTTTCTGTTTTTACTTTAGACCATAATACCGGAGAAAATGCAAAATACTGAGGATGCTGGAAAGCAGAAACTGCCAGGAGTGTTCAGCAGGCTGATTGATCAGCATCTGTGGAGAGAGAGAAAAAATATTAGGTCAATGACCATGAAGATGATCTATAATACTAGAGTCTTGATTCTCCATCTAAACCCTTCTTTTTTGATGAGGGAGAACCCTTGCATCTCCTGCTCATTGACCCCCTGTCCCACTTTACCTCTGAGTCACTGAATGCTAACATGCAGGTGCAGCAAGCATTTAGGAAGGCAAATGGTATGTTGGCCTTTATTGCAAGAGGATCTGAGCATAAGAGTAAAGATGTCTTGCTTCAATTGTCTTGAACTTTGGTGAGACCACACCTGGCGTATTGTGTACAGTTTTGGTCTCCTTACCTAAGGAAGGATACATTGGCCATTGAGGGCGTGCCATGGAGATTCACCAGGCTAATTTGTGGGATGGTGGGATTGTCCTATGAGGGGAGATTGAGGAGACGGGGCCTGTATTTTCTAAAGTTTAGAAGAGTGAGAGGTGATCTCATTGAAGCATACAAAATGTTTGGGTGGACAGGGTGGATGCGGGAAGGATGTTTCCCCTGGTTGGGAGGTCTAGAACCAGGGGACGCAGTCTCAGGATAAGGGGCAGGTCATTTAGGACCAGGATAAGGAGGAATTTCTTCACTCAGGGGTTAGCGAATCTTTGGAATTCTCTACCCCAGATGGCTGTGGAGGCTTAGTCATCGAGTAAGTTCAAGACGGAGATATATAATGCTAATGTATGTAGCATTAGTATTGCTACATACTCATGACATCAAGGGATATGGGGGTAGCATGGGAAAATGGTGCTGAGGTGTCTAGACAATCAGCCATGATCTAGTTGAATGGTGGAGCAAGCTTGAGGGGCTGAATGGCCTCCTCCTGCTTCTATGTTCCTACCTCTACCTAACAGTGAATACTGTCATTGTTGACGTTTTCGTTGTTCAATAAACTGGGAACAGTTTTTAAGAGCTTAACAATAACAATACATGAATACGCATGGCGCCCTCAGGCCTACTTTTAGCTAGAGGACAATGGAACAGCCATGGAATAGAATTACTTTTTATTCTAGGTGCCAATTCAGTATATTAAATCTGAGACACTTTATTTATCTCATATTGTTTATAAAAAATTAAACGAATGGTGCTAAAGTTAGGGACCTGATAATAACAGAGCCAGTAATGGAAGGTGTGCATTTACAAGGCACCTTTCATGGCATTTTAAAGCACTTTACAGCCAGTGAAGTGTAATTTAATACTCCAATGGATTAGTACTGAGGGAGTGCTGCACTGCCAGAGGTGTCATCTTTCAGACACAATAATCCATCAATCGCAGCCCACAACTCAGAGAATCAAGAGTGTTAGCGTAGGTTTTCATGTTTAAGTTTCTGGAGAGGGACCTGAACCCTCAGCCTTCTGGCTCAGAGGTGACAGTACCACCCAATGGTCTAGGGATGTCCAGCCCATGACCATGGACTGCATCTGACACGCTTTGTGACCTCAAATGATTTACTGAGCAGGTTTCTGATTAAAGAAACACATGCCAGCAGAAACAGCACCAGTGGGGAATTTTTAAAAACATGGGCATCGCTGGCTAGGCCAGAATTTATTGCCCATCCATAATTGTCCTTGAGGAGGCGATGGTGAGCTGCCTTCATGAACCACAGCAGTCTACGTGTCAAAGGCACGGTCATAGGGAAGCAGTTCCATGTTTTTGACCCAGTGATAGTGAAGTAACGGCGATATAGTTCCAAATCAGGATGGTGATTGACTTGGAGGGAGAATTGGAGATGGTGGTTTTTTCCACGTGTCTGCTGCCCTTGTCTCAGAGGTTGCGGGTTTGCTACGTGCTGTCGAAGGAGCCTTGCTGAGCTGCTGCAAACGTCTTCTTTTCCATTACAAAATAATTAAGCCTCTTCAAAAGAGTCTGGGACTTTCAACCCTTTATTCTTAACAACTTTAGCTGTACATTTGCATGAATCAAGTCCCTGCAGTAAAAACTCTTGGTTTTTTAAAAAAAAAAGCAAATGTCACGGCTGTACACGGATCCACAGAGCACTGGGCTTTATGCAGACACAGGAAGCAACGCTGACAGCTCTGACAGACACAGTTATTCTCTGGAAACCTGGGGGTGAGGTCTGAAATAACCCACCCCGCAGTTCTGTGGGAGAGAGAGTGGGCGTTAGTGTGCGTCAGAAGGAACTCCTTTGAGCAGAAGATGAGCAAACGTACAGAGGAAAGAGTTTGGCTCACTTTGATGAAGGTTTAATTGATGTTAAAAATGATTTCATACTTGTCATTAATCCAAAGCCAAACTTGGTAAGAACATCACTGTTCTTTTGACACCACTTACCCCACAGCGAAACAGATGCCCCACTACACAAAGCTCTAACAAATCCCTACACCTCAGCTCCTGACCCTCCCTCTCCAGAATCCCAATGAATCGCTCTCGGATTCAGTCCTTTGACTCTGTCATCCCTCTGGTACGTCAGCCAATCTTTCGTGAGTGAGAGGCAGTTATTCACCTGTGGAAGTCTTCACAGTTTGGCCCGCTCCTTACTGCTCAAGAGCAGGTACTAGTTTACCTCCTTTCTACCCCAGGGGTACTGAGGTCAATTATATCACTCCGATTGCCAACTGGGGGTTGAGAATAATTAACTCAACACAGAGCAATGGCATTTTACTGATTTGTGGGAGCCAGCATCGTTCTACATTAGTTCAGTTGCCCACTAAGCCATCAGGGAGATCTATCCCAGCGATAGGACCATTGCCTAGTCCGAGCTGAATTGCTGTGAGAGTTTCTTTCACGTTAAATTGATCCAGCATGCCTTCAGCTGCCTGGGCCCTAAGCTCTGGAATTCCCTCCCTAAACCTCTCCACCTCTCTACCTCTCACTTCTGCTTTAAGACTCTCCTTAAAACCTACCTCTTTTGACCAAGTTTTTGGTCACCTGTCCGAATATCTCCTGCGGCTTGGTGTCCAATTTTGTTTAATAACACTCCTGTGAAGCGCCGTGGGACTTTTTTTTACTAAGTTAAAGGTGCTATATAAATGCAAGTTGTTGTTGTTGTTGGAAGTCAGTAACAGGAATTTCCAGCACATTACATCACCATAGTGATAATGTAGTGACTGTACAATTTTAAATGTTAAACTGTGTGGCTTAACATAAATGTTTGTTCTCAGTTTGTGGACTGTGTTAGCAGGACCAGCATTTATCACTCCTCTCCCTGTTTCCCTGAGAAGGTGGCGATGGTGGGCTTCAGAGGGAGAGAGGGAGAAATCAGGCAACGACAGATCTGCAAATGTAACATCAGCTGTGGGAAAGTTGCTGGAAACTGGTACTGGGTCTGGTACTGGGCCTGACTGCAATCAGTCCTAAAATCGAGCCCTAGGGTGACTGAACACTTGGACAGGAATCAGAACCATAGAACACTACAGCACAGAAAACAGGCCATTCAGCCCTTCTAGTCTGTGCCGAAATCAGTTGCCTGTATTGAAGATCATTTGGTGATTACATGACCATTTTGTAAATTTAACCCTGTATTTTGTCACAGTGCTCCTCCATATTAACTACACCCCCAAGCTGGTGTCTGCGAATTTTGAGTTGTATTTCCGACTGCCGAATTCAAACCATTTATGTAAATATTGAACAACAGAAGTCCCAGCACCGAACCTTATGGTAAACCACTTCATACCTTTTGCAAGTCTGGGAAACTATCTTTAATGCCTAGGGGCCCGATTTTAACCCTTTGCAAGCAAATGGACAGAATTTTATGGCCCCTTCCATAGGAGGGATTTTCCGGTCCTGCCAAAGTCAATGGGACCTTTAAACAGCTCGCTGCATTTTATGGCCACTCACCCGCTGCGATGGGGCCATAAAATCCTGTCCTATGGGTCCTGAGTGAGCTAAAATCAGACCTGGTTTTAACTCTGTTTTCAGCTTTGTGGCCAGCTTGCTTCACATTCTTCTACTTGTCCCCTGACTCTGCATACACTGACTTTAATCGCAAGTCTTAGCTTGTAAGGCAGCTTATCAAAGGTCTTCTGAAAATCCAAATATATTACATCTACTACATTACCCTTATCTGCCCTTACTGTTGCAGCCCCAAAGCATTCAATAAGGTTATTCAAACATGATCTTCACTTTCAAATCTGTGCTGATTAATCTTTATTATATTTTCAGTTTCTAGATATTTTTCTATTACATCTATGTAATTATCTTTATCTTTCCTGTTACGGACATGAAGTCAATTGATCTATAGTTCCCTGGACTTGTTCTATCACCCTTTTTAAATATCAGAAACACATTAGCTGTCCATAATTCTTCTGGCAAAATATAAATATATACACATATATATGCATATTTAATATATAATACTTTATATATAATATTTAATATTTATATTTAATATATATTTAATATTAAGTATATATATATATAAATAAATAAATGTTTAAAATAACTGGATGCGATTCACCTCGACTAGGGGATTTTTTTCTCTCTAAATTTGATTATTTTAATGATTATCTTCCTCCTTTCTATCTTAAATGTCTTTAATTTTTTTTAATCCCCTCTTCTATTGTAATTTTTATCATATTGAATTCATATAGCACCTTTCACAATCTCGGGATGTCTCAAAGTGCCTACAGTCTGTGAAATGTAGTCCCCATTGTAATGTAGGAAACACAGTAGCCAATTTGTGCACAGCAAACAGCAATGGGATAGTAACCTATTTTGGCCATGTTGGTTGAGGGGTAAATATTGGCCAGGACACCGGGGAGAACTCCCCTGCAATTCTTTGAAATCATGCCATGGGATCTTTTACACTCAGCTGAGAGGACAGATAGAGACTGGGTTTCAACATCTCATCCAAATGATGGCTACGCAACACTCCTTTAGTGCTCTACTGAATCATCTCACTCTAGAGTGGGACTTGAACTCACAATGTTGTGACGTAGAGGTAAGACTGCGACCAACTGAGCCACAGCTGACACCAATCCACCAGCCTCACCTGTAGGGAACCAGGTGATGGCAGGATTGAGCTCAGTGCTGGGGCTCCTCTCGAGAAAATTGTGTACCAACATTCGAGGGGTGTTCTGAGCATGTGCTTGGGATGAAATTCTTGTATAGGCTCAGATGTGAAGAGTGGACACTTGACTGGAGATTAATGGCCCCGGCCCTTGGGAAAGGAAGATGAGAGATTGGAGGATACCTTAGAAATCTAGAATGAAATGAATTAGTAGTTCAGAACTTGAATATTGCTGAAAAAGAGAGACATGTTGCCAAAGCGACCAGCCCACACTTGCAAAACCCAAAACAAAACCTCTGCTGTTAGATGTGATTCTGTGATTGGGCAGCACTTGCTGGACTACCCTGAGTGTGCTAATAGCTACACCAACAACCAATTTAAGATCACCAGCCGAGCTGGTAATGTTTACTCATTTACACTTGATAGAAGCAACATACATTCATACACAAACAAAAGGAACATGTTCAAACCTTGTGTCTTTTTTGAATTACCCATGAGCTTGGGAGCTTGTAGTTCCCTGTTTCTTTCTCCACGGTAGTACCTCAGCCAATCAGAGTCAACTTGCCAATCCATCAGCACCCTTTTCTCCTGTGGTATAAGTTGTAGTGACTTTTTTTGAAATTTGGCATTCTTGTGTTTGTCCTGATGTGTGCAAGATGAAAAACTTCGAAAACATGTCTCTCTGTTCAGCAACATTGAAGTGACAATTTAACAAACATGACAGGCATGAAAAGACCGGCTGGTCCATCAGTCTTGCTCATACTCATGATGGCCGGGTCATCGTGACCAGACACTTTGCATCCACCCATGCGCCACCCCCCTACCCCCACCCCAATCCATTCCCTCACACTCCCTGCCTTCCAAATACATTTTTTTTTTAAATTGAAGTATGAAGATCACAAAGGCTAAAGAATAAAGAGACAGATCTGAGCAAGTCCTGCGTCATCACAGGCCAGAGAACTTCTCACCAATCAGTAGCATGCCTCAATAAGCTCAGCAGAGCCAGGAACACAACACTTGACGCAGATATTGCTCTGTTGCCATAGCAACCCTCAGACTTGGCTGTACTGCGTTGAATTGTGGAATACATCTCATTCTTGACCATATAATTACAATTTTACATTTTAATGTGTGGATCAACTTGTAGTGAGTGTTAATGTGGAGCCCTGTTCCTGCTGCCGCTCCACATGTATTTTCAAAAAACCGATTGCAGTAACGTCAAGTACGGGCATGATGGGCCGAACGGCCACCTTTTCTGTGCTGCACAATTCTACGATTCGATTCTATTCAGTACAACTCCTTCCCCTCACTCGGCTCTTCCCACTCCCTCCTCTTTATTTCCTGTCCTGTAATGACGAACTCCCCCCTTTCCCTCTCCAGGCACCAGGATTTGCCCTTGGAGTGTCCTTTACTCACCCTCGCCGCCCTCTCAACGTATGTTTGTGCCTCTGGCTCTCAAATACCCACCACCTTGGAGGGAAGAGAGCAAATAATTGGAAAAGATTTTCAGAACAAGAACAGGCCCTCATTACATTCCAGATGGGCAATAAATGATGGTCTTGCCAGAGACACCCACATTCTGTAATAATCACATTCAGCCGAAGAAAAGACTGGCTAAAAAGTTGGACAAACTAATAAAAAGTCTGTTTTACAATGACTTATGTCTCTTAATCAAAGCTCTCCATCTTTAAAACAAAGGCGTAGTGAGTTAGGGGTGTGTGTTAAGTTTAAATCCTGTGTCTGAGAACGTAATTACATTTGTCTGTGCAGACAACCGGCTGCCAGGATTAGATTTTGGAAATGTGCATGAATAATCCACTCCCTCTTTATTAAAATGCCGCCAGGAAAATAACTTCTCCCTGTTAAATTAGTAAAACCAACATGTGATGGTGACAAGTTCAAAGCTAATCAAAGGATGGACGCTTTTGCTGTGAGCTAAGGGCTGAAGCTTTGGATCTGAGAGTGCACAAGTCTCTGACCTGATCTCTCCTTTGTACTAAGTGTAAAGGGTGAAAAGCTCATTTAGTAGTGCGGCAGCTGATTTCCTGCCCGTATTCTGACTTGTACCAAGTCCCATTCACTCATCCGTCATTACCTGTGCTCACTGAGTTTACACTGGCTCCCAGCCCAGCAACACCTCGAATTCAAATTTCTCATCAAATCTGTCCATGGCCTCTGTAATCTCTTCCAGCCTCATAACCTTCCGAAATCTCTGTGCACCTCCAATTCTGGCCTCCTTTGCTGCACCATCGGCGGCCGTGCCTTCAGCTGCCTGGGACCCTAAACTCTGGAATTCCCTCCCTAAACCTCTACGCCTCCCTCTCTTCCATTAAGAGGCTTCCTAATACCTACCTCTTTGATCAGACTTTTGGTTACCTGAAATAACTATTACAAAGGTGAGGGATGCTGCTAGCAAATGGGCCGGGAATCTGTTGTTACTGAAGCAGCTTTTGCCAAGGCTCTTCAGTAACATTAGTATCCCACTTCCGACTTTCCTGACCAATCATGGAAGTCCTGATCCAGGAGGCTGCAGTGATTACAATGAAAACCCAAACTTCCTCAGGCACTGGTGGCTCAGTCATGTGGGGAGGACGCTGATCCTCTGACTATAGACCCTGTGCGGCTTCCTTTGAGTTGCAGCTCTATGACCGTTCATGTGGCTGAGGAGAAGGCGGCCAATGCTGTTGCTCCGACTGTTCCTGATGCTTCTGGTGTTGGGTGTTGCTACTCTTCTTGCCCCTCATCAAAGGTCCAAGGTTTAAGCTGCTCCTATGCTGATAACTGGGAAGATCAGATCAAGGTGAGTAAGTCCAAGGAAGGCGAAATAGCTTCCAAAAAGTTGGAAATTGCCTGTAAAGCAGTGAATTCAGGCTCTTGGAACAAGAGCTGTTAGCACAAGTCTTTTACATAGACAGGGCAGCAGCTATTCAGTTTCACTATTTCAGGGCTTTCCAGCCTGTCAGTTTCATTGATCAATGACCCCCACCTTGTTGACCCTGGTGAGTTCCACGTTGCTCAGGAATCCTGTGCACTGATTACTAAAACAGGAATTCAGGCTTATAGGCTCGACCCACTATTGAAATGACTGGCCTGATGGATTAACGGGGGTTTCCTGTTTGTCTCCAAATGCCTCCAGAAATCGGCAGGATTCGTGTTGGGCTTTTGACCCACTGGTATTTTATGTGGGGGGGATTTAAGCTCCCACCTGCACCTGAACCTACCCCCCGCTACCACCACTCACCCCGCCCAACCCCCTCCCTCCACCTCCCCCCACCCATTCTGTCTTGTCAGTTAAAATTCTGCCCAATATCTCCATATGTGGCTCAACGTCAAATTTTGTTCGATAATCAAGTTGCAAATTCGATTTGGAAGCAATGGGAGGTTTGTTGCCAATGTTGCGAAAACCATCTCGCAATAAAAGCCATCAGCAAAGCAACAGGGCATTGACACCCATCATTTCCCACGGAGGCTGTCTGCTATATCAATGGGACCTTTTAATTTAAAAAAAAATATATATCAAAGCTCCTTGATGGGAAGTAATCACGGGGCCCAGACTTACTTGTACAGATTTCCTTCCGGCACTTTCTTCCTGCTGTGTCTCCCACTTACCACAGTAGTCGAGCCTCCGCTGATGATGTCAGTGATGCATGCGACAGGGTGTCTCGCAGGCAGACACGGGGGGTTATCGATGAACAAAGAATTACTCATTTCACCGACAAATGAAATAACAGATGGAAGCAAATTTGCAAACCATCTTGCAAAGAGGGCGGTGTTGCCTCACTCACAACGGTGAGTTACAGAAATCTGCACCGACGTGGAGGGGGGCTAAGTTTTAACGTAGCCCCACATCGGCAGGCAAATCAACAGGATTGGATCAGCCCGTTTTACACACACCCCCCTCCCCCTCTCCCTTGCCCAATTATACTTCCACTCATGCGGAATATAAAACAGCCAGCTGATCCAATCCTGTTAAAATTGCATCTGGAACTACACCCAGTTCAAGTGCTGAACCAGCCAGAACCTCCCCATCCCATTGATTTGGGTTTCATTCTTTCATGGGATGTGGGCATCACTGGCAAAGCCCTTACTGCCCATCCCTAATTGCCCTTGAGCTGAGTGGCATGCCAGGCCGTATCAGAGAGCAGTGAAGAGTCATGGAGTCACACGTAGACCAGAGCGGGTAAGGATGGAAGATTTCTTCCCCTCAAGTACATTAGTGAACCAAGTGGGCTTTTGCTACAATCAATGATAGTTATTATGGTCACCATTACTGAGACTAGCTTTATATTCCAGATTTATAAATTGAATTTAAACCCCACCAGCTGCCATGGGTGGGATTTGAACCCATATCCCCAGAACATTAGCCTGGGTCTCTGGATTACTAGTCCAGTCATGTTACCACCATCTCCCCATAAACAGTTAAAGAGTCCTGTCTGTGACTAGCAGTCCCATTAATATAGGCTGTTTGTGGCAGTACCACATCAGAATTCAATTCAACCTCCCCTTTCTCAAAAGGAGACAGCAATTTAATTTCTCTTGCTGAAGATTCACACTCCATCTTCGCGAATGGAGAATATTTCACAAGTGATTTCTCTTTTCTCTTTCCAGAGCAATTTACAATGTTGACACAGCTCGGGTGTACATTGTCTCCTTCACTGCATTGTAACTATAATAATTCTGCTTTGCTGGAACAGCACAGTTTACCAGTGAGGCATCTGTTTAAATCTAAAAACTAGAGGTCAGAAAAACAATCTCAATGACATATTTCTTGATTTATTTTCACCCACTCGAGAACAGGGCAGGGAATGCCAGCGGGGTATTGCACCATGAGGTGCATCACAGCCAGGCTTATTACCACTTGGCAACCACATCAACACAGCAGTTGATGAAAGCAAGCTGGAGGTGTAGTTCCAGCTAATCATTCTCTGCCCAACCCAGGGGTTCTGAGGCTAATTATAGCACCCCCTCCAACTCCACTACCAGCTGTACCTGTTTAAATGAGCCACCTCAATGACACTTTCATTACACAACTCAGCCAGGGATCCAGAGCCATCGTTCTGAACAGTGTAAGGAGCAATTCTATGTGGTAGCCAAGATTAGGATGCAGAATAACTGCATCTCCCAGGTGTGTAAGACTATCTCACACCTGATTCAGCATCGCATCCACTTTGACACCTATCCCATTTGTTTCCCTTAAAAATTTCAGATCAAATTCCAGGAAATAAAACCCTAGTTTTTGTAATCTCTTCCCGGAATTTAATTCTTGCTGTCCGGACGTTATGTGATTGAATGGCTGAGCAGGTCAATGTGCTGAATGGCCTATTAATGTTCCTAATGTTACGATATTATGATGAAAGAATTTGCATTGAATTCCCACATCTGCATTAATTTTAATGGCACTTGCCATCATTAATAAATCATTTATATTGCCTTCAAGCTGCTCCTTGTTTAGATGGAACCTTTGATTCATGGGTCTTGAGCAGGAATGACCCTTGATCCAACATGGCATTCCCACCAGCTGCTACTGTGGCCTATGCCCACTGCTGCCCTCCTGTGGCCAGTGCACTTACAGCAGTTTCATGTAGCAATAAAGGGCGGAGTTTAACACCGGCAGGATTTTATGGTCTCGCCAAAGTCAATGGACTTTTGAATGGCTCGCCGCATTTTAAGGCCCTGTCCCCACAGCAATGGGGCAGTAAAATTCATGCAGCACAGAAGGAGGCCATTTGGCCAACCATGCTGGTGCTGGCTCTTTGAAAGAGCTATCCAATTACTCCCCCTGCCCTAATCTTCCTCCACAGCCCTGCAATCCTTTGATTATCAAGCTTGATTAGTGATGTGATTTGCCAAATTTGCCAAACAAACATTGATGATCATAACACAATCCATCAGGCAAAATCTAAACCCAGAACACACATGCCCCAGCATTAATTGGACTCTGCTGTTTCGGGTTCGATGGTGAGTTGACTGGTGTGTGGAGCAGAAGAGTCATGCACGAAATGCTGGTCTGAATGTAGCATAAAACTAACCTTGGGAGAAAGCTCCAAGGGCCTCCAGACTCTCTCTCTGCCCCATTCTGTCCGTATCCCCTGGGTGCTTGGTAACATATGAATGCAAGGAGAGAGCTAAGACCCTTTACAGTGATTCTGCGTAAAATTAAGCTAAAGTAAAACCTCCTGTTTCCAGTCTAGCTGTAGCAGATTTCATCCATTAACCATCAGAGCCCCATGAGATGGGTTTCAGGAAAGGGTTTGTATCCCAGGCATCAGGCTCAAACCTCCAGCTTAATTGTGTGAACAATGTTAATGTGTTGAAATATGGGTTCTCTGGATGTGCTAAGGGTTCTTTGGAAGTTTCAGTAATGAGCCCTTGAGACTTGTATGTTTAGACATGCCTTTTCTGCCTGCTGTTTTGCCTGTCTGAACATCTGGTTGAGTTTTCCCCACTCCTGCTTTGCTTTGCCAACTGTGGAATTGAGGGTGGTTATCTCTTTCTGGTACTTTTGTACTGTCTCTGAAATTTGTTTGTTTAGATCTCGAACAGCTTGGCTCACTGAAGACCCCAGTTTATCAAGCATTTTCAAAGGAGTATACTCAGCTTGAATCTGACTCTTTAACTCATCCAGTTCAGCTCTGTTGCGAACATTTTGTTGTAGAGCAGCTTCATTTACTTCATTTACTTTGTGCATGTCTTGCTCCTTCTAAATTACTTATAGACTCACAGACGTTTACAGCACAGAAGGAGGCCATTTGGCCCATCATGCCAGCGCTGGTCAACTAAGATCTGACTACACTAATCCCATTTTCCAGCACCTGGCCCATAGCCCCGGAGGCTATGGCAATGCAAGTGAATATCTAAATACTTCTTGAATGTTACAAGAGTTTCTGACTCAACCACCCTTTCAGGCAGTGAGCTCCAGACTCCCATCACCCTCTGGGTGAAAAAAATTCTCCTCAACTCCCCTCATAGCCTTCCACCTTTTACCTTAAATCTATGCCGCCTGGTTATTGACCCCTCTACTAATGGAAAAAGTGCCTTCCTATCCACCCTATCTATGCCCCTCATTGTCTTATACGCCTCCATTAGGTCCCCTCTCAATCTTCGCTGCTCCAAAAAAAACAACCCCAGCCTATGTGGACCCTCATCAAATGCATTACCCTCATCAATACTCTTGGTTACCTCCTCAAAAAATTTGATCAAATTTGTCAAACACGACCTTCCCTTAAAAAATCCATGCTGACTATCCCTGATTAATCCGTGTCTCTCCAAGTGCAGATATATTCTGTCCCTCAGAATTATTTCTAGTAACTTCCCCACCACCGAGGCTAGACTGACTGGCCTGTAATTTCATGGTCTATCCTTTCTTCCCTTTTTTAATAATGGGACAACGTTAGCAGTCCTCCAGTTCTCTGGCACCTCACCTGTGGCCAGAGAGGATTTGAAAATTACTGCAGGGCTCCTGATATCTCTTCCCTTGCCTCCCTCAGCAGCCTGGGATACATCTCATCCAGGCCTGTGGATTTATTCACTTTTAAGGCCGTTAAACCCACTAGTACCTCCTCTCGCTCTATGTTAATTTCTTTTAATATTTCACAGCCATCCACCCTGATGTCTATACCTGCATTGTCCTTTTCCATTGTGAAGACTGACGCAAAGTATTCATTGAGGACTGTACCCACGTCTTCCGGGTCCACACACACATTACCTCTATGGTCCTTAATTGGCCCTACTCTTTCCCTAGTTACTCTCTTGCTCTTTACATATTTAAAAAACCCCTTTGGGTTTTTCTTTATCCTACACACCAGTGTTTTCTCATGCACTCTCTCAGCTTTCCTCATTTCCTTTTTAAGTTCCCCCTACACTTTTTATACCCCTCTAGGGACTCTGCCGTATTGAGCCCTCAGTATCTGCCATAAACTTCCCTTTTTTTCTTAATCCTAACCTTTATGCCCCTTGACATCCAGGGTTCTCCGGACTTGGGCCCCTTGGTCCTTACGGGAACATATTTGCCCTGTACCCTCGCTACTTCCTCCTTGAATGCCTCCCATTGCTCTGACACAGTTTTATCTGCTCCCAGTCTCTTGGGCCAAATTGTATTCCACCTTAGTAAAATTAGCCTTTCCCCAGTTTAGAACTTTTATTCCCGGCCCAACCTTATCCTTTTCCATAATTTATCCTAAATTTAACTGAGTTATGATCACTATCTCCAAAATGCTCCCCTACTGATACGCCTTCCACCTGCCTGGGCTCATTTCTGAATATTAGGTCCAGAACTGCCCCCTCCTTTGTTGGGCTTTCTATGTACTGGCTAAAAACATTCTCCTGGATGCAGCTTAAGAACTTTGCTTCCTCTCTACCTTGCACACTAAAACTATCCCAGTTAATATTTGGGTAGTTAAAATCCCCTGCTATTACTGCCTTACTATTCTTACACTTCTCTTAAATTTAATTACATATTTGATCCTCTATCTCTCCCTGACTATTTGGGGGCCTATAATACACACCCAACAGCGTGTTTGCCCCTTTTGTGTTTTTTACTTCTACCCATATTGCCTCATTTGATGATCCTTCCAAGATATCATCCCACCTCACTGCTATAATTGATTCCTTGATCAATATTGCGAACCCCCCCTCCTCTTCTATCCCTCTCTCTATCTCTTCTGAATAGCCTATAACCAGGAGTGTTGAGTTGCCAATCCTGCCCTTCTTTTAGCCAAGTCTCGGTCATGGCTATGATATCATACTCCCACGTGTCTATCTGTGCCCTCAGCTCGTCTGTCTTATTCCTCAGGCTCTTTGCATTAAAATATATTCCATTTAGCCTTTGTTAAACTCACTTCTTTCTTATCTAGCCTATGTTTCCTCTGCCTTCCTGTCTCAATTGCTAGCGTTTTAACCTCTAATTCCATCTCAGCTTCTCTCCGCTCTGAACTACTGTTCAGGATCCCATTCCATTACCTCAAGTAGCTTTCCTTCATACACAGCCATCTGCTAACTCTTCACTGCCATCGTTCTCCCTCACTCTGAGGTCTTTTGTTAACTTCCCTCTAGGGTTTTGCTTGTTGCCCTCTCTCTGGGCTCTCTTGTTGCCCTCAGTGCTTTATTGGGAGTGTGCTTTACTTTCTTCCAGGATCTGCGTTCTCCACAACTTGGAGTTTAAAATATCTGTCAAAGCCTTTTAATATCTCACCAAAGTTATCGAGTATTGATCTATACGTTGGCTGTGGAGTACTTCACCAGCAAATAACCCAAAGACGACTAAAAACTTATCAACTTATACACCTTCTGATTCCTTATTTAATCCTATAAGTCCCCCGGCAACTAAAAATTGTCTTCTTCAAGACTCTCATTCTTGGGTCTGGTTTAACTCTTTCCATAGCACAAATATGTCTGGCTCTTCTAATTTGCTGTCCGTGGCCATTTTTTTTTTTCTCTTGTAGTTGCCGCTTTAAATGTTGCCACTCCTTAACGACTGTCAGTCAGGTGACCATTTTTTCACTCGGGCTATCGGCTTTCCGTACTGTGAGCTTCCTGTGTTTTTTCGGGTTTTGGTGGGCTCTCCAGCGACCGTGGCTGCTTTTGTTTTTGAACTTCTAAACTTTCAAGGTAGGAGCATTTCTTTTCTCTGCAGGCCCACTCCTTTGGAGTGCTGGCACGTTCATGGTCCAGTCAGGGCCCTTTTTTTAACTTAAAATGACAGCACTTTTCTCCTCTGCCCTTTGTGTTTTCTTTCAGGTAACTTTCTTTTTCTCAGCAGCTTCCTCTATACTCTGCAGTTTTTCTTATCAAACTTTTGACCCTGCCAGCAGATTTTTATTTAACTTTTTTTTACTGCAGCTGTCTTTCTCTCTGGATGCTGAGACCCTGGGGCCACCATCTATTCTAAAATGTAAGTACAGCTATTATTTTTTGTATTTTTACTCACCATCCCATGAACTGTGTCACTCAGATTCTTACAATTTTCTACAATGGACTTCCACTCACTCTGGTGGATTCCTCACTTCCAAGTCAGTAATAAAGCTGCTTCAACTTTTTCTTCAAGTGTGCATCTCTCTGGTTCAGCTTCAATTGCTTTTAGTGTTTTATACCTTGGGATGCTGTTCTGGGTTCATGGTTTAAAATGCCACCTTTCATATCACCCATGTACACCCTCCCCTATCACTGACTCACCCACCCATTTAATCCCCTCCCACAGCCCCATGTACACTCTCCCCTATCACTGACTCTACCCACCCATTTAACCCCCTCCCACAGCCCCATGTACACTCTCCCCTATCACTGACTCTACCCAAAACAAAACAAAAACAGAATTACCTGGAAAAACTCAGCAAGTCTGGCAGCATCGGCGGAGAAGAAATCAGTCAACGTTTCGAGCCTCCATGGCCCTTCGGCAGAACTGCAGCATAGTTTCAACAAGGGAGAAATATAAATTGGTTTAAGGTGGGTGGGGGGCAGGGGGGAAGAGACACATTGAGGGTGTGGTGTGAGCAGATAATCAAAAGATGTCAGAGACAAAAGGGTCAAAGAGGTGTTGAAGGTGGTGGTCTTTGTCTGAGAAAAGTGCTAATTAAGAATGGAATACAGGATATTCAAAGTACAGCTCTAGTGGGGGTGGGGTGGAAAGACTAAAGGTTTTAGTTTTAGATTTAAAAATAATGGAAATAGGTGGGGAAAGAAGAATCTATATAAATTATTGAAAAAAAAGGCGGGTGGGGGGGAAAAGAAACGGGGTGGGGATGGGGGGAGGGGGAGTTTAAGATCTAAAGTTGTTGAATTCAATATTCAGCCCAGAGGGCTGTAAAGTGCCTAGTCGGAAGATGAGGTGCTGTTCCCATGTACACTCTCCCCCATCACTGACTCTACCCACCCATTTAATCCCCTCCCACAGCCCCATGTATACTCTCCCCTATCACTGACTCTACCCACCCATTTAATCCCCTCCCACAGCCCCATGTACACTCTCCCCTATCACTGACTCTACCCACCCATTTAATCCCCTCCCACAGCCCCATGTTTACTCTCCCTTATTATGGGACCCTTTAATCCTTCCAAGAGTGTGAGGTTGGCTTTAATGCTTCTCAGTGCTGAATAGATGTTGACTACCTGGGCTCACAATAAAGAATATCCACTATTTATTCCACCAATGGATGGATTGAGTATAAATGTGGAAATTCAAATACAAAAGGAACATCTTGAAAGTGCAAAGCCAGTCACTTTATAAGGCCTGATTATAGCTGAAGTATTCAGTGACTGCAGCGCACATACATCTTTGAGCAGAGGATTCGTTGACACATTTTGACAAGTTTTCACATGTCAAGGACTCTGCAATGGGCGTCATGAGAGGTCTCTGAAAATCAACTTGGATGAATCATTCAGTCGATCTTATTTTGGTTCGCTGAGTGGCTGATGCACTTGGAGACTCAACAAACGTGTTTAAGAATCTCTTAACCATGCTAGTGGAGTGTCCACCTGAGTCTAGTGTCTGTTTGCCCAGTATGAGTGCCTACTCTCACCCCCTCGCCCAGAGAATCTAGTTGTAAGTTTGTAAATGTGCATAGAGGGTAGAGTACAACTAGACTTTAATTACAACAACAATTTTGCATTTCTTGAAGCACATTTAATGTAATAAAGCACCCCAAGGCGCTCCACAAAAGTTGGCGCTGAGTCCCATAGGCTGGTCAGAACTGAAGCTTGGCCACAATGGTAGACACAAAGGCATTGTCTTAAAGAGAGAGAGGGGCAGTGAGGTTTATAGAGGAAATTCCAGAGCTTAGGGCCTAGATAGCTGAAGACACAACCACCAATGGTGGAGCGATTAAAATCAGGCATTTAGATGTAGCTTATCAGCACTGATAAACCTCCAACAGATTGTACAACTAGGACTACCCCTTAAGGGTATCTGGAGTCCAGACTTCAGTGGCACAATGCTGGTATAAAATTGGATTTAGCGCGATGGGTAACAGTTGATTCAAGGCCAGGCTATCTGCCAGTACTAAAGAGCTGGGCTTTTTTTGTACTTAATTACTGATATTCAGGAAAACACAGAACATAATAAACCTCAGGTCCCATCAGTGAACCAGGCTGGTTGGTCAAACATATGGTTCCCAAGCCAGAATGAACTGCTCACAACTGGCACAATAAGCAGCACAACTCACCCTTACACAGACGTGGAAATGCACCTTACCGCATCAAACTGTGGCCCCACCAATTGGAGGTGTGAGCATCTGGAGGGTTAAGAACACTTGATCGGTAACACTTGATGTAGCACACAGTTAGATCAGCCTTCCTGAGATAGACTGCTGTGAGAAGAAATAATATTGCCTGAACAATATTCATAAAATGGCACGGAGCTGATTGTGGTATTATTCATGAGGTAGACAAAAAGTATCATACATCTTGTGGGAGAAGTAGCAAAACTGCCTTAACAAATCTATAAAGCCATCTGTGGGATATGCTAAACTGGATTGAAAGTAAAGACTGAGAGAAATGAATTTGCCGTAATATTGCACCCCTCACACACTCAGCACACCCCATAATGCTATTCACAGCCAATGAAATTTACAGGGCAATCATTCTTGTTGTGCTGACAAACATGGCAGCCAATGCATGCACAGCATGATCCCAAAAAAAGCAGAGAGGCAGATGACCAGCTTATCTATTTTGGCGTTGGTTGGGTGATGACTATTGGCCTGGACAGAAACTCTTGCTCTCCTTTGAAAAACACTTGAGTAGGCTGACAGTGCCTTGGTTTAACTTCTCACCCACAAAAAATGCTGCACCTCCAACAATGTGGCACTCCTCAATACTGCACTGTCAGGCTGGATTTTTACTCAAGTCCTAGACTAAGTCCAAGACGCATCAACCCACAATCTCCTAGCTCAGGGGCAAATGCTGAACTGAACCAAGCTGAACCACCTTGCTCCCACTCTGACCTCTCTGTCCTTGGCCTGCTACAGTGTTCCGATGAAGCTCAACGCTAACTCGAGAAACAGTACCTTATCTTTTGTTTTGGCAATTTGCAGCCCTCTGTGCCCAATATTGAGTTCAACAACTTTAGAGGTCATAACCTTTGCCTCCATCTTGTTCCATCTGTTTTTTGGGGGGTTTTTTGCTCGCTTGTTTCTTTCTTTCTTCCTCCATGTTGCATGCAAATGGCTGCTATATCGCCATTCACACCTCTTCTGGACGCCACCTTTGTTTCTTTATTGCACCCATTACCACCCGCTTTGGATTTAGCATTTTTTTTTGTTTGTTAATCTCTCTTGCTCGCCACCTATCACAGACTTTCCCCTTTGTTCTTCCTGCTCCCATGCACCCCCCTCCTCTACTGGCTTAAAAACGCTTACATGTCTATTTTCCTTCCGTTCTCTACACAGATGTTGCCTGACCAGCTGAGCATTTCCGCCTTTTTTGTTTTTATTCCAGATTTCTAGCATCTGCAGCATTTTGCTTTTGTATTAGCGCAAGATGAGAGGGAACTGGATTCTATAAGCAGAGGGACTGGGCACAAATCTAGAGAGGCCACAGCTTAGAAATTATACAGCATTGGTGGATCGGAACAAAAGAACAGGAGGAGGCTATCCAGCTCTTCAAGTCCGTTCTGACATTCAGTTAGATCATTGTTGATCTGTATCCCAACTCCAACCATCCACCTTGTTTTCCAAACCCTTAACACCCTTACCCAACAAAAACCTATCAATGTAATATAAAAGCAAAATACTGCGGATGCTGCAAATCTGAAATAAAAACAGAAAATGCTGGAAAAAACTCAGCAGGTCTGGCAGCATCCGTGGAGAAACAAACAAAGTTAACGTTTCGAGCCCGTATGACTCTTCTTCAGAACTCTTCACAGTTCTGAAGAAGACTCATACGGACTCGAAACATTAACTCTGTTTCTCTCTCCACAAAAATCTATAGATCTTAGTTCTGAAATTTTCCACTGATCCCCAACCTCAACAGTTTTTTGGGTGGAGAGAGTTCCATATTTCCTTGTGTGAAAAAGTGATTCCTGACATCACCCCTGAACAGATTAGTTGTAATTTTACAATTGTGTCCTCTTGTTCTGGACTCCCCAACCTCTAAATCCGCTAATCGTCCTAAACACCCTTTAATCTTCCAGTTCGGGAATGCAAGCCTAGTTTATACAACCTATAGAGTCATAGAGGTCTACAGCACAGAAAAGGCCCTTCGGCCCATCAAGTCTGCCCTGGTCAAACAACTACCTAACTATAAATACCTGGGATCATTCTGGAATGTGCCCCCCATCTGGGCGGTGTCCAGAACTGAGTTAGTTACTTCAGATGGAGTCTAACCAGGGTTTTATACAACTGCAACATTAACTGCCACACCTCTGCATTTCAGCCCATTTGAGTTAAAGAGAAACATCTGCAAAAATCCCAAAAAAAACCCGCAAAAAAAGGGTGAAAATGCACAGGATGTCCATCCATTATCTGCAAAGATGTTTTGAGTGTCCTGCATCAGGACGTCCAAGGTCAGACCTGAAGAAGAATCAATATGAATTCAGGTTATGGGGAATGGTTAAGAAAGTTGGGTTTGTTTTCTTGGGAAATGTAGAGACTTTGGTTGAAGTTTTTCAAGATGAGGACGAGAATTGATTTTACCAGTGGGTCACAAATTAAGTATCAGGAAGTTGGGCTTAAGAAGTATGAGCGGGGGAAAATTTTTACCCAAAGAGTAATCAGGTTGATGAATATGAAGAATTATGTAGATTTTAGAGGCAAAAATATCCATAAGCATACATAATATTTACAATAATATTATATATATTTACAACACAGAAACAGACCATTTGGCACAACTGACCCATGCCAGTGTTTATGCTCCACATGAACTTCCTCCCACTTTTTAATCATCTCACCCTATCAGTGTATTCTTCTGTTTCTCTCTCCCCCATATGTTTGCCTTAATACAACCATGCCATTCGCCTCAATGTGCTAAGTTCCACATTCCCACCACTCTCTGGGTAAAGAAATTTGTCCTGAGTTCCCTTGGCGACTGTCTTATATCAACATCCTTGTTTTGATCTCCCCCCACAAATGGAACCATCTTCTCCACATATACCCGATCGAGCCTCTTCATAATCTTAAAGGTATCTGTCAGGTCACCCCATAGTCTTCTTTTGTCTGGAGAAAAGGAGACCCAGTCTGTTCAATCTTTGCAGATAAGTATAACCTCTCAGTTCTGCTATCATCCCAGTAAATTTATGTCATGCCTTCTCCAGTGCCTCTATGTCTGGAACTCTCCTCAGTGCTCCAGGTGTGCTCTAACCAAACTTAGTTAATTCAATCAATTTGGGTTTGAATTCCTATTTTTGAAACATCTAGAAACAGACAACTTTTAACAGATAACTCTTGATGCTGACTAGAGTTTTAACAGTTGTGATCTAAATTTGAGTTTAATGGTGAGGGATGGGTTGAACCAAGGCCAGTCTACTTGTCAGTACAAATGGGCTGTCGTATAATTTATGATAGTTGGGGGAGGCGTAGAACATCAGTAGAATGATAGTGGAATGCTCCATCTTACATCTTAAGGTACTTTTAAAAAATGAACTCTGAAAGATTGTTTTGTCTGGATCTCATCATATGAAAATCAATGTTTATAATTGCACCTTTGAATCAGCAAGCAAAGGTGCTTTTTGACAGTCTCAACTACATAAATGATAAAGCTTGAGCCAGAGTAGAATTAGAAACCGAGGACTATAACATGCATTTCACATCAATTATGAAAACATGTCAACAACCCACCAGGTCACATCTACTTCAACTCATTATACCCGGCTTCAAAACTTTCAACTTCCTTCCAGGAAGTGGTGCTGTCACTGGACTACTTTCTGTCATTTTGTAGAAAGATGTGTAGCTATCACTTGGAGGTGATGGTATAGTGGTATTGTTACTGGACTGGGGATCTGGGTTCAAATCCCACCACGGCAGATGATGGAATTTTAATTCAATAAAAATACTTGGAATTAAAAGTCTAATGATGACCATTATCTGGTTCATTAATGACCTTTAGGGAAGGAAATCTGCTGTCCTTACCTGTGTTACCAGATCCACAGCAATGTGGTTGACTCTCCAATACCCTCTGAAATGGCTGAGCAAGCCTCAAAACCACTAAAAACAAGTCAGCACCGTGGGTGTACCTACACCACATGGACTGCAGCAGTTCAAGAAGGCAGCTCACCACCACCTTCTCAAGGGCAATTAGGAATGGGCAATAAATGCTGGCCTAGCCAGTGATGCCCACATCCCAAGACCATTCGTTCCATCATGAGTATGATGGGTCTTTGAAAGAAAAAGTCATACTTAATTCCACATCTCCACTTTTTGTCCATAACCCTGTAAGTTCCTCATCCTCAAGAACCTGTCCAACTTCCTTTTCAAATTATTTATGGAAAGCGCTTCCACCTTCCTGCTTCAGGTCGGGTGTTCCAGATCGCAACAACTCTCAGTGAAAAATCTCTCCTCAGCTCCCCTCTCAATCTTTTGACAATGGTTTTGAATCTATGGCCTCCAGTTATTGACCCACTCACCAGAGGAATATAGGAACATAGGAAATAGGAGCAAGGGTAGGTCATTTGGCCCCTCGAGCCTGCTCCATCATTCAACTAGATCATGGCTGATATTCTATCTCAACGCCATTTTCTTGTGCTATCCCCATTTCCCTTGATATCTTTAAAATCTAGAAATCTATCCATCTTTGCCTTGAACATACTCAATGACTGAACCTCCATAGCCCTCTGAGGTAGAGAATTCCAAAGATTGACCACCCTCTGAGTGAAGAATAGTTTTCCTTTTATAATCTATCAAAACCTACCAACCCCTTTGAAAATATCTATTTGGTCACCTCTTAAGCTTCTCTGTTCCAGCAAGAACAGTCCCAACTTTTCCAATTTCTCCTTGAAGCTGAAGTCCATCATTCCTGGTAAGAAATCAGTTGACGTTTCGAGTCCTCACGACCCTTCGGCAGAACTGAAGTCTAGTTAGGAGAGGGGTGAAATATAAGCTGGTCTAAGGTGGGGGGCGGGGGGAGAGAGAAGTTGAGGGTGGGGTGGTTGTGGGGATAAGCAAGCAGTGATAGGAGAAGATAATCAAAAGATGTCACAGACAAAAGGATCAAAGAGGTGTTGAAGGTGGTGATATTATTTAAGAAAAGTGCTAATTAAGAATGGAGGGCAGGATACTCAAGGTACAGCTCTAGTGGGTCTAAGAAAAGTGCTAATTAAGAATGGAAGGCAGGATACTCAAGGTACAGCTCTAGTGGGTCTAAGAAAAGTGCTAATTAAGAATGGAAGGCAGGATACTCAAGGTACAGCTCTAGTGGGTCTAAGAAAAGTGCTAATTAAGAATGGAAGGCAGGATACTCTCCTGCCTTCCATTCTTAATTAGCACTTTTCTTAGACCCACTAGAGCTGTACCTTGAGTATCCTGCCTTCCATTCTTAATTAGCACTTTTCTTAGATAATATCACCACCTTCAACACCTCTTTGATCCTTTTGTCTGTGACATCTTTTGATTATCTTCTCCTATCACTGCTTGCTTATCCCCACAACCACCCCACCCTCAACTTCTCTCTCCCCCCGCCCCCAACCTTAGACCAGCTTATATTTCACCCCTCTCCTAACTAGACTTCAGTTCTGCCGAAGGGTCGTGAGGACTCGAAACATCAACTGATTTCTTCTCCACCGATGCTGCCAGACCTGCTGAGTTTTCCCAGGTAATTCTGTTTTTGTTTTGGATTTCCAGCATCCGCAGTAGCTTTTAGCTTTTTGTTTTTATTCCTGGTAAGATCCTGATATAACTCCCCTGAACCTTCCTTTCCAGGTGACAGTCTTTTGAATGCTTCACTTGAACCTGCTTCCACCGCAGTCTCAGGCAAAGCATTCCAAACCCTAACCACTCACTGCGCCAAAAAAACTGCTCCTCATTTCACTTTTGCTTCTTTTACTAATTACTTTAAATCCGTGTCCTCTCATTCTCGATCCTTTCACGGGTTTCTGCTTATTCACTCTGTCCAGAGTTTGAAAGGTTACGGATGGGGTTCAGTGCAGAGAAGTGTGGAAGGATGCACTTTGAGAGGACTAACATGGAAGGAGAGTATATAATGGTTGGCACAGTTTTGAAAAGTATAGATTAGCAGAGCACCCTGGTGTTCTTTAAAGGACAAGTTGATAAGGTGGTTTGAAAAGCATATAGGTTACTTGGGTTTATGAATTGTGGGATATAATCTAAAAGCAAAGAGCTCTTGCTAGAACTTTATAAATCACTGGTTACGCCTCACCTAGGATATTGTGAACAATCTTGAACACTTCAGGAAGCATGTTCAAATGAAGCATTCAAAAGACCGTCACCTGAAAAGGAAGGATGTGCAGGGTTACGGGGAGAATGCAGGGGAATGGTATTAGGTGATTTGCTCATTCGGAGAGCTGGTGCAGATGCAGTGGGCTGAATGGCCTCCTTCTGCACCATAACCTTCTGGCCTGTCATATCCACCCACTCTACCATTACCATCAAGCCAGGGGATCAACCCTGGTTCAATGAAGAGTGCAGGAGGGTGTGTCAGGAGTAGCACCAGGCATATCTAAAAATAAAGTGTCAACCTGGTGAAGCTGTAACACAAGACTACTGCATTCCAAACAGCATAAGCAGCAAGTGATAGACAGAGTTAAGTCGTCCCACAACCAATGGATCAGATCTAAGCTCTGTAGTCCTGTCACATCCAGTCGTGAATGGTGTTGGACAATTAAACAACTCACTGAAGGAGGAGGCTCCACAAATATCCCCATCCTTAATGATGGAGGAACCCAGCACATCAGCGCAAAAGATAAGGCTGAAGCATTTGCTACAATCTTCAGCCAGAAGTGCCGAGTGGATGATCCATCTCAGCCTCCTCTGGAGGTCCCCAGCATCACAGATGCCAGTCTTCAGCCAATTTGATTCACTCCATGTGATATCAAGAAATGGCTGAAGACACTGGGTACTGCAAAGACTATGGGCCCTGACAATATTCCGGCAATAGTACTTAAGACTTGTGCTCTAGAACTTGCTGTGCCCCTAGCCAAGCTGTTCCAGTACATCTACAACACAGGCATCTACCCGGTTATGTGGAAAACTGCCCAGGTATGCCCTGTACACAAAAAGCAGGACAAATCCAACCCGGCCAGTTACTGCTCCATCAGTCTACTCTTGATCATTAGTAAAGTAATGGAAGGGATCATCAACAGTGCTATCAAGTGGCACTTGCTTTGCAATAACCTGCTCACTGATGCCCAGTTTGGGTTCCGCCAGGGCCACTCAGCTCCTGACCTCATTACAGCCTTGGTTCAAACATGGACAAAAGAGCTGAACTCCCGGGGTGAAGTGAGAGTGACTGCCCTTGACATCAAGGCAACATTTGACCGAGGGTGGCATCAAGGGGCTTGAACAAAACTGGAGCCAATGGGAATCAGGGGAAAAATTCTCCACTGGTTGGAGTTATACCTAGCACAAAGGAAGATAGTTGTGGTTGTTGGAGGCCAGTCATCTCAGCTCCATGACATCACTGCAGGAGTTCCTCAGGATAGTGTCCTCGGCCCAGCCATCTTCAGCTGCTTCATCAATGACCTTCCTTCCATCATAAGGTCAGAAGTGGGGATGTTCGCTGATGATTGCACAATGTTCAGCACCATTCGTGACTCCTCAGATACTGAAACAGTCCATGTCCAAATCCAACAAGACCTGGACAATATCCAGGCTTGGGCTGACAAGTGGCAAGTAATATTCGTGCCACACAAGTGCCAGGCAATGACCATCTCCAATAAGAGAGAATCCAACCTTCACCCCTTGATGTTCAATGGCATTACCATCACTGAATAGTCCACTATCAACATCCTGGGGGTTACCATTGACCAGAAACTGAACTGGACTAGCCATAATAATACTGTGGCTACAAGAGCAGGTCAGGGACTAGGAATCCTGCGACGTGTACCCCACCTCCTGACTCCCCAAAGCCTGTCCACCATCTACAAGGCACAAGTCAGGAGTGTGATGGAATACTCCCACCTGCCTGGATGAGTGCAACTCCAACAACACTCAAGAAGCTTGACACCGCCCAGGACAAAGCAGCCCACTTGACTGGCACCCCATCCGCAAACATTCACCCCTTCCACCTCCGACGCACAGTAGCAGCAGTGTGTGTACCATCTACAAGATGTATTGCAGGAATTCACCAACTTCGACAGCATCTTCCAAACCCACAACCGCTACCATCTAGAAGGACAAGGGCAACAGAAATATATCGCCGTTCCTGCAGTGTCGCTGGGTCAAAATCCTGGAACTCCCTCCCTAACAGCACTGTGGGTGTACCGACACCACATGGACTGCAGCAGCTTACCACCACCTTCTCAAGTGAAACTAGGGATGTGCAATAAATGCTGGCCCAGCCAGCGACGCCCACATCCCATGAAAAAAAACAATTCCGTCATTCTATGTGATTCTGTTTCACCATCCTGGGCAGAATTTTATGCTTTGCGGGCGGAAGTGCGCCCAACTGGATCGGGCGTGAAATTGCACATGATGACATCGGGCGAGTGTCCCAACATCGACCCGCACGCATGCAATCTTCATGTCGGCTGGTACACGCAGCTGTCGAAGCCATGTCCATCATCAATTAAAAGGCCACTTAAGGCAGTTAAAAAGCCAATTGATCCAGATTTTACATAGCCCGAGCGATTTTGCGCTCGTCGCACGGGTAATCAGGCAGGCGGGCAGCCTACTTTTTGCAAAACCTCATCCAAGGGTGGGACAAAAAGGTTCAGCAGCACTGCCAGTGTGAGTGATGAGGAGTTTAGGAGATAGTTTGCTGCCGGTTGCTTATTTGAACTTGACAGCCTAATCTCTGCTCTGAGCTTCATTCTTAGCATTTCTAGGCTTCATTTCAGGACTCATTGGTGTCTCCAAGGTCCTCAGAGAATTTTGACCGTGTGGACCCTTCCAGGTATCAGACCTGTTTCCCTGGTGATAGGGGTTGTGGAGGCAACTCCTCTGAGGAGGAAGAGGTGGGCAGAAGGGAGAGGAGACCAGGTGTCCACGGGAGCGAGCTGTGGGAGGAGAGGCGCAGGCACAAGGGGTGCAGGGCCAGCAGGTAGTCCAAGGTGTAAGGGGCCGCAGAAGACGCCACTATCCGGCTGTCGGGATTGCAGCTACCTCAATATGTCGGACATGCAATGCAAAGGGAGGCCCCACCTCTCCTGTGACCTCCATTTGTCAGATGACTGGGCCTGAGTTCAGCTCCGACTGTGTAGGTAGACACCCCATGCCAGTGGCTCTGAAGGTCACAGTGGCTTTCAACTTCTATGCCTCCGGCACTTTCCAGGGGTCACTGGGGCATCTGGGTGGCATCTCCCAATCAGCTGTCCAGAGTTACATCAAGCTGTTGACAGAAGCTCTTTCAGGCGGGTATTGACTTTCATTCATTTCTGTACGGACGAGGCCAGCCAGGTTGAATGACCCAGAGGCTTTGCAGCGATTGCTGGGTTCCCCCGTGTCCAGGATGCAATCAACTGCACACATGTGGCCAACAAGGCGCCAGCGGGTCAGCCGGGTACCTTTGTCAACAGGAAGGGATTTCACTTGATAAACGTGCAGATAGTGTGTGACCACAGGATGCTGATTCTACAAGTCTGTGCAAGGTACCCAGGCAGTTCCCATGACGCTTACATCCTGAGACACTCCCAGGTGCTGAGGCTCTTCAGTGCTCCAGCCCGATTGGATGGATGGCTGCTGGGTGACAAGGACTATCTGTTGAAAAGGTGGCTCATGACGCCTCTCCACCACCCAAGAACAGAGGCAGAGCAGCGTTATAATAGGAGCCATGCCTCCACAAGGGTGGTGATAGAGAGGACCATAGGCCTTCTGAAGATGCGCTTCCGATGCCTGGACCGTTCAGGGTGCACTACAATACTCCCCAGAGTGGGTGTCATTGATAGTTGTTGCATGCTGCACTCTCCACAATCTGGCACTGGCAAGGGGGGACCCACTGGAGGAAGAGGATCTTGAGGCAGCTCCACAGGCCACAGATGGTGAGTCCAGCAGTGAGTCAGAAGAGGAGCACAGTGAGGAGAACGCTGAGGGTGTGGAGGCAGACCTCTGTATCCTTCAGGGAGGCAGGGACACCAGGGACGTCTTGATCCAATGCCCCTTCAGCTAGGCTGCCAAAGATCTGCTACCACCTCAGGCCAGGGCTGTCGCCTCCATCCCGGGATGTCTGAAATGACCTTTTCATTTGAACTCAAAGTGCATTCAGTGCCTGTGCAATGAAGTTTAGAGCCACTCACGCCCAGACTACTGGCGTACCCTGCACCAAATAAATAAAAAAGGTGAAGCATAGGCCATTACAACAAAAGCAAAATTTGTATAATTTTGACACTCAAAATAAATGAACATTACCATATCTGGTACTAATGCCCAGACCAGTAAACATATAAACAAAACATTACACAACAGAAGATCACTCGTGAACAGTCCTCCTTGTGCTCACTTATGTTTGCGAGTGCTGTGTCTTGGTGCTCCCCCCTCGCTGGCACCAGCATTGGAGACTGCTGGCTCTGGTGTCTTGTTGGCCTTGATGACCTTGGTGGTCATCCCCAGCCCCACCTGGGAGAGAGCGGCCAGTGCCACGGCTGGCATCTTCCCAGTCATCACAGTTTCATCAGATGCCACGATCACTGGCAAAGGGGTGGAGGAGCTGCTGCTGTCATCCAAAGCGCCCTGAGAGGTGCCCTCAGAGACAACAAGCAGGTCATGCACCAATGTGAGGTCGCACTGGACCTCCCTGCTCGCCATTGATGGACGGGCACCTAGCTGGGATACTGGGTACCTCACTCATCTCCCACACGGACACTGACCAGGTCAGGTCAGTGCCTGTGTGAGGGCTTGCAGGTCCGAGCGCATCCCCAGGAGCCCCTGATTCTGCCCTGGAGCTGCCTCTTCACGAGAGTGGCCACACTATCAATTGAGGAGGCAGTGCACTCGGCCATGAGGGTCAACACTGTGCTTACGCTCTGCATGGACTCTTCCACAACGGAGACCATGGCACGCAGACCCTCATGGATCTCCGCCAGATCCTTCCGCACATCCAGCATCTGCCACCTAATGGATGACTCCAGAGGCTCATCATCAGCCTTCGACTCAACATCGTCCTGGTCTCCAGCAGTCCTCTGACTGCCAGCACCCTGGGCACTCTCTGCCTCCGCCTGTTCCTCAAGTGAGTGTGAAGTGCCCTCACCAATGTGCACCAACATTCTAGCTGCTGATCTAACGCCCTCCGAGGTGCTGGTATCTGCGCTGGTGCCTGGTTCAGAGAGCGGGTGTGACCCAGGCCCATCTGAAGCCCGGCAGTCCTCTGGCGTCAGAGGTGGCTCTTCGGTGTCCTGCAATCGAGTGCGTGCTGGCAAATCTCAGGGAGAACAATGACGTGTCATTGGTGTAAATCATCACACTGTCACTATGCATGCCAGGCACCCTGGTGACACAATGGAGATCTGAATCATGGTACCATCATCTTTCAATGATCAATGGGGAATCCAGTTTTGAGGCTCCCATCAATGAGGAGACGACAGTAGAATGTTTGCACAGTCAGACACTCACCTCTGTGCACTGCGCTCTTCCCTCCATCAGAGACCCCTGTCTCTCCACGACCGGCTGAATGAGGTGGGTGGTGGCTCTCCAGCGTCCATTTCAAACCTCATCAATATTAAGAGGTTTGGGGGGAGTCTCCGCCTGTCCTTGACCTCTCTATGTTGTTATAGCTCCTCTTCTCCAGAAAGGACAGAACACTGATTAGTCCACTCTCTACCCGCAGCGCCATTGCAGCCTGGCCAGCCCTGCCTGAGGAGCACCTCACAGGGCACATCTGAGTTGTGGCCCTCAAGCCGCAAGGCCCTCAGTCCAAGCAGCTAGGGCTCACCCCCTTGGCCAGCTCCGGCGTCACTGACAGTTGGCACTCAGACTCTAACACCCCTGAGGTCCACAAGGGGGCAGCCAGCCCTTAACAATTCTCCACACTGATCCATGCCAACACGGTACTCACCCTTGCCAAGTCCAGCAGGCTGTTGAACCTCTTGCGGCAATGAACCCGTGTGCGGCTCACCACGTCGTGGCTGCTGACCTCGGCTGCCACCCCCTCCCAGGCTTTCTTGGTCTGGTGGCCTCCTCCTGCCATCCCTGGGAACGAGGGTTGTCCCGCCTGACACCCACCTCCTCCACGAGGACCGCGAGGCGCTCGCCTGAAAAATGGGGGGGGGGGTCCGAGTGCCCACCCAGCCTGTCCTCCCGCCTGACGTCTCCAGCCGCTGTTGAGGCCATTGCCCCAGTCTCCAGGCCGCTGCAAACGATTCTCCCCTGGCGGCCTTCAGGGAGCTGTTTTTAAACCTCCCGCTGGGTCACCATTGGACCTGATGCCCTACAGGCCCCCTGCCCCCGCTCTCGCCCGGCCCTTCCCGGCCATTGGGAAGATGTGTTTCACGCAGGGCAGGCCTTAATTGGCCAGCCAGCGTGAAGCCGTGGTTGTGGGCCGATCACGGCCGGGGCCCTGTTTCCCAACCGCTCCCAGGCCCATGATCAAGCCTGCCCGCCAAGGGTTAAACTCAGGCCCCTGTCTATGTCAGCCTGAAGTCTTTAATTGTCCTCGTAACTATTTATTACTTGTCAAGATTTTTACCATTTGCAGACTGCTCCCTACACCTGAGCCTCGGTCATTTATAAAAGTTAAAGAGTAATGGATCCAAAACTGACCCACTGGCAACACCTCGAAAACCAGCTCCCAGTCTGACAAACACCCATTCACCACCACCCTGTGCTTCCTATCACTCAGCCAATTTCACAACCACATCAACACTTTCCCCTGGATTCCACGAAGTTCATCAAGCCCATCGAGTCTGTTCCACCATTCAGTATGATCATGACCGATCTTGGGCTTCAATTCTATTTTCCCACCTGTTCCCCTTATCCCTCGATTCCCTGAGAGACCAAAAATCTGTCTATCCCAGCCTTAAATGTATTCAACAATGGAGCATCCACAACTCTCGGGGATTTCCAAAGATTCACAACCCTTCTGAGTGAAGTCATGTCTCCTCATCTCAGTCCTTAACAAGCCTCTTGAGTGACTGTATGTCGAATGTCTTCAGAAAGTTCATAGATACATCTGCTACAGCAACCTCATCCACTTTTCTGTTACCTCATTAAAGAGTTCAATCAAGATAGTCAGACATGATTTGCCTTTAACAAATAAATTTTGGCTCTCCTTAATTAACCCACGCCCTTACGACTCAAAGTTTATTTTGTCCCTGATAATGCTTTCCAATAATTTCCCCACGACCAATGTTCGGCTGACTGCCCAGTTTTCTGGTACAGCCCTCTCTGCTTTCTTGAATAATGTTATAACATTAACAACCCTCCAATCCTCTGGCACTACTCGTGGATTTAATGAGGATTGACAGATGAGCCACAAGTTTGCAAAATCCAAGGCTGACACTTGACTTCCATACCAGGAATGTGTATGTGTGTGTGTAATCTCGGTCAACATTTCAGAGCCGTGCTGAGAGAATGCTGCATTGTTGGAGGTGCCACCCATCTGAAAATGTTGCGCCTTTGTTCAGGTGACAATGAAAGATCCTGTGCTACTATGTGCAGCAGAGCAGACAGGTCCCTTGTGTCCCCAGGCCAACATCCCTTCCTCAGTCAACAGATTAACCTTTCATTCATACCATTGCTGCCAGTAGGATATTGTTGGTGTAAAATGGTTATCATGTATGTCTACATAACAGAGGCTGCACTTCTAATCGAGTATACCATTCATAGTGGGCATGTGGGTGCCAATGTGGTTGGTATAACCTAGGGGTTTATAGAGAACAGGGGAGTGGGACCAATTGGATAGCCCCACTAAAGAGCTAGCATAGAAACATTGAAACATGGAAAATAGGAGCAGGAGTAGGTCATTCGGCCCTTCGAGCCTGCTCCGCCATTCAATATGATCATGGCTGATGGCTGATCCTCTATCTCAACGCCATATTCAAGCGTTCCCCATATCCCTTGATGCTTTTAAAGCACAGAAACTTATCTATTTCCTCCTTAAATATATTCAGTGACCTGACCTCCACAACTTTCTGAGGTAGAGAATCCCATAGGTTCACCATCCTCTGAGTGAAGAAGTTTCTCCTCATCTCAGTCCTAAATGGTCTACCCCATATCCTGAGACTGTGACCCCTTGTTCTAGATGCCCGCCCAGCCAGAGGAAATATCATCCTGCATCCAGTCTGTCCATCCCTGTCAGAATTTTATGTTTCAATGAGATCTCCTCTCATTCTTCTAAACTCCAGTGAATACAGACCTAGTCAGCACAGTCACAATGGGCTGAATGGCATGTTATACAAGTGGAAACATTCTGTGTTTTTTTTAAATTCATGCACTGGCTAGGCCAGCATTTATTGCCCATCCCTAATTGCCCTTGAGAACTGAATGTCTTGCTAGACCATTTCAGAGGGCATTTAAGAGTCAATCACATTGCTGATGGGTCTGGAGTCACACGTAGGGCAGACCAGGTAAGGAAGATTTCCTTCCCTAAAGGGGCATTAGTGAACCAGATGGGTTTTTACAATCGACAACAGTTTCATAGTCATCATTCCAAATTTTTCTTGAATTCAAATTCCACCAACTGCCATGATGGGACTTGAACCCGGGTCCCCAGAGTATTACCCTGGGTCTCTGGATTACTAGTCCAATGACAACACCACTACACCACCTATCTCTATCAAAACCTTCTGTCATTTTAAAGACCTCTATCAGGTCACCTCTTGGCCTCAGCAGATTAAATCGATAGTATCATTGTCTAGAGAGATGCAAGAGCCTGTAAACCAAACCCTCGTACAGGTGCTCCCACAGGGCAAACGTTACTGCTGAACACAGGAGCATGGATTTACTGCTGTTGCTGCTCATGGACTTCATTAATCTCTTTTCTGACAATAAGCTAAGCAGTGGAATGCCAACTCACTGAAATTAATGACTTAGGGGTCTCCATATAATTCTTTTTTTGTTCAGATAATCAAACACCAATCGGAAGAGCAAACACCTTTTCATCTTCTTTTGATGTGTAATGTAATTATTTGCTACAGGCTACGTCACAACCCTGTCTCTATTGACACTGATTGAGAACTCATATCCCGGTTGTCTAAGATTTCATTCGTGCAATGTTGTTGTTAAGAGGAGTGGAACATATTGAGTAAAATCACTTAAACTCTGCCATGAGAGCAAGTAAATATATGTTATTGCATTTTAATCTCTTCTCTCTATTTCCTGCCTTCCTCTCCAGAAGGTGTTGACTTTTGCTGGGATGTGATTCCACCGCACCATTTTCTTCTGCATAAAAGCTACTTCTTTGTTGAATTATTCCTTCTCGGAGTGCAGGCAATGCCAGCATTTATTGCCCATCCCTCAATGCCCTTGAGAAGGTGATGAGCTGCCTTCTTGAACCACTGCCTTGTAGTGAATTGGCACAATTGAGTGGCTTGCTGAGTCACTTCAGAGAGAACTTAAGAGCCAACGAGTGTAATTCTAGAGATGTTCATTGCAATTAAACATTTTTGACAGCGAGGAATTGCTCTTTAGTGTGTGAGGACAGCGTTATTAGTCACAGTTACACACATCAGTGATGGACAGATGGCTTAGCGTAGCTCTGAGTTAGTTAAGACATTCTCAAACACCAGAAACTTGAAAATGACACCGTTATTGTGCTGGGAAAGGTCACATTTTTGCCCAAGTTGCACAAATCAAGTACAGTTACTTGGAAGAAGACTTGAATGGTTTCACCTGCACACAACGAGTTGTTGAAATGTGAAAATCTAAAAGGGATTCTAATGCAGTTTTGCTGACTATATGTGAAGTAACTGGTTAAAATTCTGCTGCGAAATATTGGTAACCCATTCAGCACTAACACCTTCATAAGTGTTACAGGTAAGGGACGTTCATACAAACACATTGTCAGTTTGTTATAAATGTCACACATGACAATTTATCCAAGTTTTGTAACAATGGTAAGGATATTTCGGATGGCGGAGTTCCCTGTCTCGCCATCCAAAGAGTTGGCGGGGAATACATCCCCACCGACTCTGCCTGCCCCACAGGCATTTCACACTCGAATGAGCTTTCATTGGCTGCAGGCAGGACTTCCGCCCCTCATTCGGCTAATCAGATTGGCCAACAGCTCTCTAGCCCCTGCAGCGACAGAAGCTCCAGTGGACAGATGTGGGAGTTCATGAAGACGCCAGACCCTAAATCCCAGGAGTGGATGGAAAGAGGAATTTTCAGGGTCTCAGGGTGGGGAGGCTGGGGAAGGCCTAGAGGAGATGGATAGTAGGTGATTGGGGTGTCGGGGGAGAGGCCAAGAGTGAGGAGGGAGTTCCAACGGCCACTGGACCTTAAGTGAGGGGGGCGCCTGAAGTTAGGAGGGGGCTTCTGATGGAGGCCCCCCACAACCCACTCCACTCCCCTGCCTAAACCCGGTCATTTTCAGGCTTCCCCTATACCCTAAAAATTGAGGCTGGGTGGGAAACAGCCCTTAAGTGGTCAATAATTGGCCACTTAAGGGCCTCAACTGGGGCAAGGGCCTGTCCAAGGCCTCGCCCGCCCCAGCGTCAAATCTCTGAGAGGTTGGGGTGGGCGGGAACCCCACGGGAAGTGCATTCATGTTATTTCACCCCACTCCCCCACCCCCCGATCCCGCCTAAAAAAGGCGCCAATGGGGAGCGTGAATTTCAGGTCAATATTGGGTTCTCCATTGAGAAAGAAAGAACAAATTAAACAGTGCCTTTTACAACTTCAGGGTATCCCGAAGCACTTTGCAGCCAGTTGAGAACTTGCGAAGAGTTAGACACTATTGTAATGTAGGAAATCCTGCAGCCAATTTGTGCACAGCAAGATCCCACAGTCAGCAATGTGCTAATGACCAGATCCTCTGTTTTAATGGTTTTCTTTGAGGGAGAAATATTGGCCGAGATTTTCCGGCCCCATGGCGGGCGGGACCCGCTGTGGGCGAGGCGGTGCCCCAGCCAGAAGTCCATTGACTTGTGGCGGGACCAGAAGATCCCGTCGGCGGGGGGAGGTGGGGGTCGGAAAAATCCCGCCCATTTGCTGGGACACCGGGGAGAAGGCCCCTGCTCTATTTTCCAAAATAGTGGCCATAGGGTCTTTTACATCAGACCAAGAGAGTAAAAGGCAGCACTTTTGACAATGCAGCACTCCCTCATTGCTGCGCTGGGAGTGTCAGCCTGGATTACGCGCTCAAGTCTCTATTAAAGTTCAGTCTGATAACTGGAGTAATCTATGAAGGCTCAAAGTGTCTGACCATCTTTCATTGATAGACTGTAGGTAGCCCACGTGAAATCAGTTTGGCTAGTGTCAGCTAATCGAGTGTCAATCCAAGGCACAAAACATTCTCTAATTTCTCTAATGGTATTTAGCAATATCATTCTGTCAGCCACAGGGTTAGTGTTGGTAATGGTATAAATGTCACAGTAGTACAGGACCGAGTTCCTGATCTATGGTTGCAACTGCCACACTTAGTTGGAGCAGAGTAAAGGACATGTTACCTGTGCTGGGAGCATTTTGTTGGGCAGAGTAGAGGGAGCTTTTGCCCTGTGCCTAACTGTGCTGTGCCCAAAATGGGAGTCCTTTGACCCTGAGTGCCCAGGCTGAGAAAGTGTGCTTGGCACCAACAGCGATGAGCAAGGAAAATATATGTTAGTAGCTCCAAGAAAAAGTAGAACAAAAAGTTACAAATGGGCCACCCCCTACAGTCGAATAGCCTGGGTAGCATTCCCGGTCCAGGCTCAATCATGAAGAGCACTCAGGTAGGTGAGGTTCCATAGGTTAGCCAGGGGCTGTGGAACTCGCACCTCAGTGAGACTCAGTGCCTTCTGGAGAGAGCGGAGAATTGGGTTGTACAAAATTGGAACTGTTTCCATTTTATTTTACCGTACATGCCTGTATCCTCAATCTGTTGTGGCAGAACTAATTAAACAAGCTGCCCAGTCTGGAGTAATTTATGAAGGCTCAAAGTGTCCGGACATCTTTTATTGATAGACTGCAGGTAGCCCACGTGAAATTAATTTGGCTAGTGTCAGCTCATCGAGTGTCAACCCAAGGCACAAAGCTTTCTCTAATTTGATAATAATCAGCAATGTCACTCTGAGGTGCCACAGGGTGCCCGGTATAGGTAACTTGGGTTGAATTGTGTCTGTGTGAGTTTCATCAGATCCAATTTGGGCTTTGGCAGCAGCCTCCTGTAACTAGGTGTTAATTATATTGATCTCCCCTCAAAGTCTCTGTCCAATCTATTAATGATTTCATGCCCCAGGCTCATATGGAAGAAGTGGCACATCAACCACCTTATTGCGCTGATAAATCAGTCCCATCTTTAATTTAAAATGCCCCTCAAGATTAGATGTGGGTGATTTGTAATTTCCCCATACCTTTATGAGGTGACCTTTAGAAACAGACCAGACAAATTTTATAAACTCATTTAGCAAGATCCTGACTCTCTGGCAAATTCTTTCACCATCTCATTGGGAAATGTTGTTGAGGATATTAAATGCAGAAACCTTGTCTTGTTGGGATGCTCCTAAAAGGGGGAGAGCAGGAGAAATTGTTTGACTGAGCGAGTTGTTGTGAACTAGAATGCGCTGTTTGAAAGGGGCAGATTCAAGAGTAACTTCCAGCTTGACTTAAAATGGAAAAAACTGCAGGGCTACGGGGAAGGAGCACAATTAATTGGATAGATCTTTCAATCAGCTGGCACAGGTCTGATGGGCTGAATGGACTCCTGCATTCTATGATTCAATGAAGTACACTCTGGGTATTATGTACACCACAGTCCTAGGCTTCAGGAGCTGCTGCCTTAGCTTTACTTAACCTTCACCCCCCGTCAGTTCTCTCCCTGTCTCTCCTGAGGGTGCTGAGAGACTGAGGTTTGAGCCGGGATGGGAGTTGGGGGGGCGGATGTGCGAGGGTTCAGCAGCAGCTGCTTCACAGGGGCCGCTGCCTGATGGTGGTGCCAGCGGGCATTCGGGCACAGCAGCGCCAATTCTAAACAAGGATAGTAATGCAAAGCGCTTTTGCTTATTTACGTGTGTTGACGATATCCATCCCCTCCCGCTAGTCTCTGGGGCTTTGCGCATTGCCCACCCTGGATGGGATCGCCCGCTCGCGCCATGCTCACAGGGTTTCCATGTCATCGCTTCTGCCGTCTCCCAGGATTTCTGTGCAGCCAGAGTTGCCGACGTTAACTCCGGGTCCGGCAGGGCCTCGGTTTTAAAGTTTTCATCCTTGTTTTCAAACCTCTCCATGGCCTCACCCCTCCCCACCTCTGTAACCTCCTCCAGTTCTTCAACCACCGGCGCCCCTCCAATTCTGGCCTCCTGAGCATCCTCGCATTTCCATCTCTCCACCAATGGCGGCCGTGAATTCAGCTGCCTGGACCCTGAGCTCTGGAATTCCCTCCCTAAACCTCTCCTTCTCCTTTAAAATGGAAGGAGGTCGGGGCGGTTTGTTGGACATTCTGGAAAGTTGTAAGAAGTTGGACTTCTTGGGGGAAATTAATAATCAACCTTCCTTGTATCCCGTAGCAACAGGTTTTCCAAGATAAACAGAATGACTTTGAAGTGTCATGAATGGAAAGTCTAGTTTGTCTTGTGCTTTTAGTGTCTGAGTGTTATATACCAGAAAGGCATGGACAAGGGAATAAGAATAATTATATCAGCCAAGAGTGATAAAGGTATAATTTGTAGTTGGCAGAATGATCCATTAACTATAGTGTGGAAAACAATGGTTAATAAAGCTGAATCTTCAAAGAGTTTGAGAGCAGTTTGGTCAGGAAGTCATGTTTGAGGCAAGTAGCTCTGGAGTGAACTACTACAGCTGTTTATAGGAATAAACTGTCTTCAAAGGAATGGGTATGCCTTAAGGATTTTTGTGACATGTACCTTTAGGCGAGGTCTGATTGATAAAGGAGTTTGGTCTTCAACAGGTCATCAAAGGGTTTGATAGATAGAGACAGATTTCATCAACAACAACTTATATTTATATAGCACCTTTAACATAATGGAAAACCATTCTCTGTTCAGTTGGGCTGGTCACTGTGCTGTAGTGAATAAACTCCAGCAACAAGTGTACCATTCTCAGTCAAAGTGTGCTATTGTGAACCGGAGGAGGGAGGAGGTTGACTGATAATTCAATGTTAAGAGTTCTTGCTGTTGTCCTAGCCAATATTTAGCCCTTAACCAACATCACTGCAACAGATTATAATTGTGGGAGCTTACTGTGCATAAATTGGCTGCTGCATTTCCTACATTACAACAGTGACTACACTTTGCAAACAACTCACTCGTGTTGGTTTAGCATTTCAGTGCTTCCCACTCAACCAGTTGGCTTTGATTCCTGATTTCCAGCATTTACTATTTTCTTAAACAATCTCTATGAACGCCGGTCAGACTGATTGTAAGTCACAGATGGTCGGGGAAGGTGGGCATCTCCTCCTCCCAGAGCTTTCAGGATCAGGTCAGGATTTGTGTGCTGTTGGAAAGCTTCAAGATGTTCCAGCACTTTCAGAGTTCCAAACTCTGCAAATAGAGTTTAATTTACTGAAAGAACATCACCAAAATCCTCTTGGCTCAGGATATTGATTATGGTTTACAACCGCCCAATAAATAACAGGAATGGTTTACCTTTATCCTTACAGAGTGATCCACTCCAGCTTAAAAGTTGCTTCAGTCTGTCAGAATTAGTGCAAAATTGATCATAAACCCTGGTGAGCGTTATATTGGTGAAGTAAATCTTTCAGCTCAAGGTGAAAAGATTATAGCTGAATGACTGCAGGATGTGGTTGGCTGTTTGAGTTATCTGTGCCAGGAATTCCGGCCTTGGCTTTAATCCACGCCTCCCGCCATTGCTCCATTACCAACGAGAATGTGCTGGGTGAGGATTTAAAATGCAGGCACAGTAATCACCTCCCTGTTTCTGCTAGCTAGGCACCATATTAATTCTCAGATTTCATCAACAACAACTTTTATTTATGTAGCACCTTTAACGTAATGAAACATCCCAAGGTGCTTCACAGGCGCATTATAAAACAAAGCATGACACCGAGAGGCATGAGGAGATTTAAGGTCAGATGACCCGAACTCTTGGTGAAGAGGTCGGTTTTAAGGAATGTCTTAAAGGAGGAAAGCGAAGTAGAGAGTTGGAGAGATTCAGGGAGGGAATTCCAGAGCTTGGGGCCCGGGTAACTGAAGGCACGGCCACCGGCGATGGCATGGTTAAAATTGGGGACGTGTAAGAGGCCAGAATCAGAGGAGCGCAGATAAAGAGAGGCCAGGCCGTGGAGGGATTTTAAACAAGGATGGAAATTTTACAATCATGGCGCAGGCCAGCGGGTACAAGATTGACAGGAGAACCAGACGCGCTGCGAGTTAGGACTGGGCAGCAAACGTTTGGTTTACGGAGGAGTGCAATGGAATAGCTGAGCCTAGAGCTAACAAAGGCATGAAGGAGGCTTTCAGCAGCAGAGGAGATGAGACAGGGGCGAAGTCGGCCATGTTACTGAGGATTTCAGGCTAAGTCAGTGGTGAAGGCCCCATAAAAATGCGAACGTGGGGCCCTATACGGACATATGAAACTGACGCCAGGAAAGACCATCATGGTGGACGGAGCATCATGACCTCTGCCCCTTGCCCAATTCCTGCAGCCTCACAAACTCCTGCAAGAAGCAAAAAGACAGAGGAAAATCCCCGGGGCCCAGTAAGGTGAAAAATAATACTCCGTAGAATTCCTGTCCAACCCCCTCAGGTGATCAAAACCAGACCGGGGAATCGAACAGGCCAAGTGTTATCTAAAAAGACGCCTGCTATATGATGCGTTCCTCGCACCGCTCAAAAACCGATCCAACTCCCTCTTGAAGACAATGTAGAGATTTAGCGTCCACCACACCATTTTTCTTATTCGTTCATGGGATGTGGGCATCGCTGGCCGGGCCAGCATATATTGCCCATCCCTAATTGCCCTTGAGAAGGTGGTGGTGAGCTGCCTTCTTGAACCCGCTGCAGTCCGTGTGGTGTAGGCACACCTACAGAGCTGTTAGGAAGGGAGTTCCAGGATTTTGACCCAGCGACAGTGAAGGAATGGCCGATATATTTCCAAGTCAGGATGTTATGTGGCTTAGAGGGGAACTTGCAGGCGGTGGTGTTCCCATGTGTCTGCTGCCCTTGTCCTTCTAGATGGTAGAGGTCACAGATTTGGAAGATGTTGTCTAAGGAGCCTTGGTGAGTTGCTGCAGACATCTGGCAACATATTCCAGAGTTCAGTACAATCTGGGAGAGGAAGTAAGACACAAATCCAGTCTATTCCTACCCTTGTGTAGTTTAAACTTGTGAGCCAATTCCTCTCTATGATACAGTTAGGGCCACAATGTATTTTAATGTAGGGTGGTGCTGATGGTGGGATCTGGCTGAGAAATCTGAGAGTGAGTAAAGACAAGGCCTGAAAATGTGCAGTTTTATAAAGTGTGTTTTAAACTTCCCATGGAAGGAGGAATACAGAGGGACCGCTTTGTTCAATTTCTTCTCATCCTTACAGAATACTGACCATACCCTGCTGCCCCTACACCATCCAGCTGGTTCCTAAATGAATCCAGTGTCCAGGCCTCACTTGTTCTTCATGACAGCATATCTCACCTGTTGGTCGCATGGTGTGTACAGATATTTTTCCTGGCAGTTTGCCCTTCACACCCTGACCTTGTGCCCCCCACACCCTGACACTGTGCCCTCCACACCCTGACCTTGTGCCCTCCACACCCTGACACTGTGCCCTCCACACCCTCACACTGTGCCCTCCACACCCTGACTTTGTGCCCTCCACACCCTCACACTGTGCCCTCCACACCCTGACACTGTGCCCTCCACACCCTGACACTGTGCCATCCACACCCTCACACTGTGCCCTCCACACCCTGACACTGTGCCCTCCACACCCTGACATTGTGCCCTCCACACCCTGACACTGTGCCCTCCACAGCCTGACATTGTGCCCTTCTCATTCTCACCTTGTGCCCTCCACACCCTGACCTTGTGCCCTTCACACCCTGACATTGTGACCTTCACACCCTGATCTTGTGCCCTTCACACCCTGACATTGTGACCTTCACACCCTGATCTTGTGCCCTTCACACCCTGACCTTGTGCCCTTCACTCCCTGACCCTGTGCCCTTGACATCCTGATCCTCTACTCTCTACTCCCTCTGCTTTGATCTACCCCTTATAATTCAAAGTTGATTTTTTTATGTCCAGGGAAACATTACATTTTTCAGTAATTTGAAATAAATTACTTCAAATAACCAGGAGTACATGATATCTGAATGTATTTGTTAATTGTACATTAGATGTGATTAATTGTGTCCAGGTGATGGGCATTAAATAGGGATTCACATGAACTCCAAGAAATAGACACAGACTGAAACTGTGGTGGTTGGGTTTGGAGTGCATGCTTGTCATATGTATCTCTGTAAATAAAGCTTAGAAACAAGTGTAAATATTGGATCCAGTTCTACCCTTTATCTCTGGATAGAACAGTATGTCCTCAGTTTATTTGCTCCAGCCTGTTTAAGTATCTTATATAATGTTGAAAGGTTCCAGAGATGCCTTTTCTCGAGACGATCCCCTCTCTATCTCGTCGTTCTTTATAAACTATCCTCTAAAGAAAATGCATGTTTGTGCTGACAGTGTTTAATGTGGATGAACAAAATCTATTAGTGAGGCAGTGAAAGGGATTTGAATGAATGTAGTTGTACTGAATGTAAAAAAAAAAATTCCAACAAATTATGCATGAAAATGAAAGGGCTGTTCATCCCTCGGGCCTGAATGTAATTAGAAATTCTGACAGCTCTGCTTTTGGCCGTTTGATGATCATTCACATCACACAGGCCCTAGTCCTGATGAGGCAAGAAAGAGACATTACATCGATTGCCTCAGCAATCAGCAGCGAGCAAAATCCTCACGCAAGTGCTTTGACTCTCACTCAGGAAGCACAACATGGACCACAAAGTGTAAGAGAAAGACTTGTATTTCTGTAGCGCCTTTCACAACCACAGGACGTCCCAAAGCACTTTACAGCCAAAGAAGTGGCTTCGAAGTGTAGCCACTGAAGAAATGTAGGAAACGTGGTAGCCAACCTGTGCACAGCAAGCTCCCACAAACAGCAATCTGCTAATGACCAGGTAATCCATTTTTGTGATGTTGATCGCAGGCTAAATATTGGTCAGGGCACCGGAGATAACACCCCTGTTCTTCTTCAAAATAGTGACCATGGGATCTTTTATGTCCATCTGAGAGGGCAGATGGGGCCTCAGATTTAACATTTCATCTGAAAGATGGCACCACCAATAGTGCAGTGCTGTGCACAGTGCAGCACTCCCTCAGTACGGCACTGGGAGTGTCGGCCTGGATTTTTGTGCTGAAGTCTCTGGAGTGGGTCTTGAACTCAGGACCTTCTGACTCAGCAGCAAGCTTGCTATCCACTGAGCTACAAAAAGCAGACAATGGCATATATGTCACATGCCATTTCTACAAGAGATAGGCTTGTTCGATTCTGGCTTCTTGCCCATTATCAATTGGTGGCCATGCCTTCAGCTTCCTCAGGCCTAAGCGCTAGGAATTTCCTCCCTCAACCCCTCTACCTCTGTATCCCTCTTCCCTCCTTTTAATGTCCTTAAAACTCACTTCTTTAACCAAGCTTTTGGTCACCTGTCCTAATGTCTCCTTATGTGGCTTGGTGTTAATTTTTGTCAGATTTACACTCCTCTCTGAAGCACCTTGGGATGTTTTTCTATGGTAAAGATGCTATATAAATGTGGACTGCTGTTGTTCAATCTTCTCCCTTCTCCCTTTTAAAGCTAAAATGGTGCCCCCAGTGTGCTCAACCTTTCAGATGCAGTTTTAGCAACATCCATTGGTGCATATTGATTTAATCACATTGACTGTTGTAATTATGAAACCATCTGAAAGAATTGAGCAAGACACAACAGAGTAGTAGGCAAGTGTGAATGGAAAAAAGTGTGTGAGGAAGATTGATGAAGGAATGATGGTCGGATGACTCTGTGCTTGGTTTATTTAATGATCATAGGTGGAAGGTAACTCACAGAGGTAAGGAATCCAACAGGGAATTATTCCAGGGAAGAGGTGGGATGGACTAGGAGATGATGGCGTGAATCTAGATCAGAAAACTGGATGCCAGAAGGGGGCAAGTGTCCAAAAAGGAAACTTGGCTTTCAGTGAGAAGCAAGATGACTGGCTGTGATGCTGCCTTGAATGTTACAGGTGTACATGTTACATATGTACAGGGCACTAGATTGGTTCCTGGGATGAGGTCCTATGATGAGAGGCTGAGTAAATCGGGCCCAAACTCTCTGGAGTTTAGAAGAATGAGAGGTGATCTCATTGAAACATACAAGATTCTGAAGGGGCCTGAAAGGGCAGATACAGAGAGATTGTTTGCCCTGGCTGGGTAATCTAGAGCACAGGGGCAACAGTCTCCAGATCATGTCTATCAAAATCTGTCTAATTCTGCCTTGAATAAATTCAATGATCCACCTCCACTGCTTTCTGGAGAAGAGAGTTCCACAGACTAACGACTCTCTGAGAGAAAAAATTCTCCTCATCTCAGTCTTAAAAGGGAGCCCCCTTATTCTTAAACTGTGGCCCCCAGTTCTAGTCTCCCCCATGAGTGGAAACTTCCTCCTGGCGCCCACCCTGTCAAGTCCCCTCAGGATCTTACATGTTTCAGTAAGATCACCTCTCCTGCTTCTAAACTCCAATAGGTATAGGCCCAACCTGTTCAACCTTTCCTCATCCCAGGAATGAGCTGAATGGACCTTCTCTGAACTGCTTCTAACGCAATTATATCCTTTTTTCAAATGAATAAACCAAAACTGTACAGAATATTCCAGATGTGGTCTCCCCAATTCCTGGCACAGCTGCAGTAGATCTTCCCTACTTTTATATTCCATTTCCCTTGCAATAAATGCCAACATTCCATTTGCCTTCCTAATCACTTACCGTACCTGCAAATTAACTTTATGAGTTTCGTGTACCAGGACACAGAGTTCACTCTGTACCACTGAGTTCTGCAATCTCTCTCCATTTAAATAGTATACTGCTTTTCCATTCTTCCTGCCAAAGTGAACAAGTTCACATTTTCCCAAATTATATTCCATCTGCCAAATGTTTGCCCCCTCACTCAACCTGTCTATATCCCTTATCAGACTCTTTACCTCCTCTTGCCAATTTACTTTCCTACCTATCTTGTGGACATCGGCCAATTTAACTACCATACATTCAGACCCTTCATGCAAGTCATTGATATAGATTGTAAATAGTTGAGGCCTCAGCAGTGATCCCTGCAACACTCCAATAGTTACAGCTTGCCCACCTGATAAAGAACCATCTATCCCTACGCTTTGCTTCCTGTTAGCCAACCAATCCTTTATCCATGCTTCTATTTCCACCCCCACCTCCCATCCCCACCCCCCTCCCCCCACCCCCCCAACCCCCCTATACCACGTGCTCTTATCTTGTGTGATGTGTATTATGACACAGCTGATGGTAAAGGCTGAGCTGTTCAAATCCCAGAGGGAATCTTGAAACAACTGTCATAACCCATTTTTGCAATTTGTATATTCCGAGATGCTGACTTTGAATTCAGTAGAAATAAGACCACCGAGTTCTCGTGGTTTTTATATAAAACTAAATTAGACATTTATTAATTTAACAACAAATTAAGCACATACACATGGTTATAAATTACTAATATAATAGCTTTTTAACAAATCCCCAGATTAATCACCCCCAGGTAAATCTCCATTAAGGCAACAATAACCCATAGACTTTAAATAGACACCAGGCAAAGCACATTTGACCTTACAAATTCCAAATGAGGCTCCTTTGCAAGTTGGTTGGAAGTGTTCAGGCTGATTAGGTCTTAAACGCCTCTACCTTACACACACAAAACTCCTTTCTTTATATACCTAGCTTTTCCTTTGAATGTAAATTTTCCATTGTATCACTTGGTCTTTTGAAGTTCTTCTAACAATAAAAACCCTTTCATAGCATCAATTTTATTAGTAAGCTGAAAATATAAACACATTGTTTGGCTTCTTCCAGCTTGGCACGAGATTTTACCCGCAGTCTTGAATGGTTTATTCAACAAATGCAAATGAACACTTTACCTTACTGTTCACCTAATTAACATCTCAAAACTACTAAACATCGAAGCACCCAGAATAGCTGGTTTTAATCCAATTAAGACACACACAGACACACACCTATACACAGACCCCCACTAGAATTCTATTTTAAAAGTTATTTCCAATAACATTGTACACATTAATATCTCCTCATGACATGTGGCACTTGCCAAACGCCTTTTGGAAATCCAAGTAAACACCGGCAGGTTCCCCTTTATCCACCTTGCTTGTTGCTTCCTCAAAAAACTCTAAAAAATTAGTTAAACATGATTTCCAACATGATCTTAAACATTCACTTCCTCCACCACTGACGCACAGTAGCAGCAGTGTGTGTGCCATCTACAAGATACACTGCAGCAATTCACCAAGGCTCCTTAGCCAGCACCTTCCAAACCCTCAACCACTACCGTCCAGAAGGACAAGGGCAGCAGACACATGGGAACACCACCCCCTGGAAGTTCCCCTCCAAGCCACTCACCATCCTAACTTGGAAATATATCGCCATTCCTTCATTGTCCCTGGGTCAAGATCGTGTCACTCCCTCCCTAACAGCACTGTGGGTGTATCTACACCAAAGGGACTGCAGCGGTTCAAGAAGGTGACTCACACCCTCTCAAGGGCAATTAGGGATGGGCAACAAATACTGGCCTAGCCGGCGATGTGCACATCCCATGAAAGAATGAAGAGAAAAGGAATCTGATGGTATCATCCCACCTGATGTCACTTCCTAGTTCTTTTATTCTTCCATGGGATGTGGGCATCGCTGATTAGTTCAGCATTAGTTGCCCATTCCTAATTGTCCTTGAGAAGGTGGTGGTGAGCCGCCCTCTTGAACCGCTGCAGTCCATGCGGTGTAGGTACACCCACAGCGCTGTTAGGAAGGGAGTTCCAGGATTTTGACCCAGCGACAGTGAAGGAACAACGATATATTTCCAAGTTAAGATGGTGAGTGACTTGGAGGGGAACTTCCAGATGGTGGTGTTCCCATGTGTCTGCTGCCCTTGTCCTTCTAATGGTAGATGACACAGGTTTGGAAGGTGCTGATGAAGGAGTCTTGGTGAGTTGCTGAAATGCAGCTTGTAGATGGTACACACTGCTGCCACTGTGCGTCGGTGGTGGAGGGAATGAATGTTTAAGGTGGTGGATGGGGTGCCAATCAAGTGGGCTGCTTTGTCCTGGATGGTGTCAAGCTTCTTCAGTGTTGTTGGAGCTGCACTCATCCAGGCAAGTGGAGAGTATTCCATCACACTCCTGACTTGTGCCTTGTAGATGGTGGACAGGCTTTAGGGAGTCAGAAGGTGAATTACTTGCCGCAGAATTCCCAGTCTCTGACCTGCTCTTATAGCCACAGTATTTATTTGCTGGTCCAATCAAATTCTGGTCAATGGGATGTTGATAGTGGGGGATTCAGTGATGGTAATGCCACTGAACATCAAGGGGAGATGGTTGGATTCTCTCTTGTTGGAGATGGTCATTGCCTGGAATGTGTGTGGCGCAAATGTTTTCTTGCCACTTATCAGCCCAAGCCTGGATATTGTCCAGGGGCAAGAATTTTTAGCTCGGCGCGCAGGCACATGCCTGACCCGCTCAAGCGTGAAATAGCACGTGAGGACGTCAGACGAGTGTCCCGATGTCATCCCACGCTCGCGCGATAGTTCAGTTGGCAGGCGCGGCGAATGTCAGAAGTGCGCCCACCGACAAATAAGAGGGCAATTAAGCCCATTAAAGTTCCAAGTGTCTCTGATTTTTCGTGATCTGTCCAACCTTACGGTTGGCGGACGGGCGAATCGGCCGGGTGGGACTTTGCATTTTCGATGAAACCTCATCCAAGGGCGGGATGAGGTTTCTGTTACTAATTATTAAAAAAAAAATGTTTGGACAGAATTTTCATCATCTCTACGTTCAGGTGACTGATTTTGATGCGTGAACATTTTGTTCTGGGTTTTAAAATCTTTACCGATTTGCTTTTTAAGTTCTTCAGCTCCCCGAGGCACCTCTCTGCCTTCAGGGGGAGCTTTCCTTCCGTAATTCATCATGGCAGCATTCGCCTCCCGCCCCCCACCCCAACAGCGCTGAGCATTTCGGGGCGCGCTTCACGCTGGCTGGCTGGCTGTTGGTTGGCGTGGTTGGGGGGGCCGATCGCGGTTGGTGGTTCGTTTCCCGGGCCCACCGATCGCGCACGCCCGCTGAACTAAAAGTACCGCCCCGGGTCTTGCTGCATTTGGGCACCGACTTGCTTCAGTACCTGAGGATGGTGCTGAACGTTGTGCAATCATCAGCGAACATCCCCACTTCTGACCTTATGATGGAGGGAAGTTCATTGATGAAGCAGCTGAAGATGGTCATTAACGTCAGTCGAGACCTAATGTTAGGCCGGAAGCAAATCTTGCAACCCACCCATTCCTGTGGGTGGCCTGCCCAACGAATTGGGTTAAAATCACCCTATGGTCATGTCACCCTGTAGGGTGTTGGCAGTTAACATCACTTGTTCAGTCAGTCGTTAAGTTGTCTATTTTAAACATAACAAATTCTGTCCAATTTAGGTTTATGCCATGAGACATGTACAGGGGTAAAAAAAAACAAGTTTCCCCTAAAGGAAAAGGCTTTAATCAGATTCTGTGGTTAAATTGCTTGAGGAACAGTTTATTTGTAAGTAATTTTATCAACTTATGAAGGGGAAAAGAGAACAGCACTGACCCAGAAATGATCAGAAGTGACTTTAAGCTTCTGTCTATTAACAGATTTTCAGATGTCAAGCATGAATTGCATCAGTGAACATCACCATTTAAAGTAGGAAACCTCATATTCTTAGCTTAGAAACCACGTGCATTTATATAGCATCTTTCACAACCTCAGAACAGCCAATGAATTATTTTAGAAGTGTACTGACTGTTGTAGTGTAGGAAATGTGACAGTAAGGTCCCACAATTAGCAACACAAAAATGGCCAGATGATCTAGGAACATAGGGCTTAGGAGCAGGAGTAGACCATTCAGCCCCTCGAGCCTGCTCTGCCATTCAATAAAATCATGGCTGATTTGGTTGTGGCCTCAACTCCACTTTGGTGCCTGATCCCCATAACCCTGGACTCCCTTGCTAATCAAAAATCTGTCTAACTCGGCCTTGAATAAATTCAATGACCCAGCCTCCACTGCTTTCTGGGGAAGGGAATTCCACACACTAATGACCCTTTGAGAGAAAAAGTTTCTCCTCATCTCCGTCTTCTCCTTATTCTTAAACTGTGCCCCTTGGTTCTCGTCTCCTCCACAGGTGAAAACATCCTCCTGGTATTTACCCTATCAAATCCCCTCAGGATCTTATATATTTCAATAAGATCACCTCTCATTCTTCTCAACTCCAATTTGGAGCAGGTTCGAGGGGCCGAGTGGCCTACTCCTACTCCTAATTTGTATGTTCGTACAGGCCCAACCTGTTCAACCTTTTTTCGTAAAATAAGCCCTTCATCCCAGGAACAAGTTGAGTGAACCTTCAAGTCGAGTGAACTGCTTCTAAAGCAATAAGATCTTTTTTCAAATAAGATGACCAAAACTGTACCTGGCCTTTTATTTATATTCGTCCTTGGGATGTGGACATCGCTGGCTAGGCCAGTATTTACTCCCATCCCTAACTGCCCTTGTTTAGAGGGCATTTAAGAGTCAACCACATTGCTGTGGGTCTCGAAAAAGGCTTTAATCAGATTCACATGTAGGCCACACTAGGTTTCCTTCCCTAAAGGGCATTAGTGGACCAGATGGGTTTTTATGACAATTGGCAATTGTGGTCATCATTAAACTTTTAATTCTAGAATTTTAAAAAATTTAACCATTTGCCATGGTTGGATTCAAACCCCAGTCCTCACACAACTACCTTGGGTCCCAGTGACAATACCACTATGCCACCGCCTCCCATATGATGGTGATTGAGGGATCATTGTTAGCCAAGCCCCTGTGAAAACTGCCCTATTCTTCTTCAAAGTAGTGCCATAGGATCTTTTCCAGGGACAGGAGGTTTAACATTTCATCCAAAGGAATGCCTTTCCAACAGTGCAACACTCCCTCTGAACCATACTGAAATGTCACATTATTTGCTCAAAACTCTAGAATGGAACTTGAACCCACGATGCTGTACCTCAGATCTGACAGTGCTACCCACTGAGTCACATCTGATACCGTCGCTTAGTGATCAAGGCTCTGATTTCTCTAGGTGACGGCACACTATGAAGTGACGAAACTATTAACAGGCAATTAGCATGCTAGACATGTCCTGGGTCCAGGCACATAGTGAGGACAACAGCAAGGTCAAAAAGAGCTCAGGAGAAGGCGTAATGGCTTAGGTGACACCAAGTTGGGTTTCAAGATGTGTAGATTGTCAGGAGAAGGGAAGACTGAGGGACATAAGGAGCTCAACACTTTCAAATCCTGGGCATCTACATACAACCCCAAGACATGACTCAGCTTTCAAATGCTTGATGACAGTAGGAGCATTTTCTGTTTCATTGCCTGTGTCAAGTGCTCCCAGGTTAAGTGGAATATAGTTAGGTGGAGCGTAACGGTTACTCTACACTATCCAATGAAGCACTCCTAAGTCTGCCATAGCACAATTTGGTGGAAACTAAAGTTGCCTCAAGTGTGCCACACCGATGCAGCCAGAGTGCCAAAGGCAGAATATCATTCACCCCTGCCCCAGTCTGACATTATTCGACAGTTCCTGTGCTGTCTAAATTAAATACTTGCCCATCTGTTCTCCATCCACACCCCATGGGAGCTAGTGTGCGATTATTATATTTCATTTCACTTGGGTCCCTTGTCATCAAGAGAGAGAAGAGAGAGAGAGAGAGAGCAGGTTCTCACCCTGACAATCTGGGCTGAATTTGAAGTCAAAGACCGGGGTTTCAACCACAGACACCATCAAATATTTTTTAAAAAAACATCAGTAAATTCTTGAAATCATAATTGTTCACTCTTGGAGTGATTCACAAGAAGGGAAATATGTACCTCCCTGGGTTAACTGATTTTACCATCTCATGCACTGAAATAAACACTAATATGACAGTCATGAAGGGATTAAGGTGTCAGCAATAACCTTATCCCTATAATGTCAAGACATTTCAACATAACTGAAATTAAAAATTGGCTTTAACATGAAATCTTTTTGCACTGAAATATCTAAAAATGAGCAGCTGTGGGTGGTTTGACATTTTGTTTCCTCCAACACTCCCCCACATTCTTACCATTCAGTTCAATTGTTAAAACAAGGATAATTATGACCATTTCTTATCTCTGTTACAGAAAAGAGTAATTCCACAGATAAACCCTGTGCTGCTTTAAAATAAGTGTCACTGAGAAACTCAGGTGAGGGAATTGGAGCTGAGCGGTGCCAAGGTTGAATAAAGTGGCGGCAAAGATGAGATTGGTTGAAGAATAGCGGTTCAGCCACGCTAAGCTTGGATTTTAGGTCACAGGAGGGAAATAAGACTGAGGGAGCATTGCAAATATTCGCTGGACTCAGTGGTGATGCTCACTCCTGAAAGTAAGTGGTCCCCATGTCCTGTGCTCAGGAGTGCGCCTGTACCGTCTAATATCTGACCATAGCCAAGGAGCAGAACGATAGTGCCACCTTGTGACCTGAACCAGATTTTGTACCTTACTGCAGGCGGCAATGAAAGCACTTTCGTAGGATAGGGCCAGATGTGAATCATTAAGTGTTTAATTTCACGGACAGCGCGTGAATGTACAGAATGACAGTTATAAGTAAGTACTCACTTACTTAACTTAACTGTACATAAGAGACATAACAAACCTTGCTCGTGGTTTGACCAATGCTTTCAAACGAGGCAGTAAAAGGGGAAGGAGAGGGAAGAGCAAAAGGGAAGATGTCTGCATTTGTTTATCATTTCTTCCTCCCTCACATTTTCCATTTCTGGTGAAAGGTCACTGACCTGAAAAGTTGGGCAGAGTCTGCTGCTCTCACTGCTGGCGAGATTAAGTGGGGGGGGAAGGGCATGTAATTAGATGGGTTGATGCCGTACTGGACCCCTGCTGCCTTCCCACCCAGGCCTGAATTAAGTTCTGTGTGGGAAAGCCAATAGTCACCTTTCACATCCCCACCACCTATCGGGGCCCTTAACTGGCTAATTAAGGACCCCTTAAGGGCCTCATCCCAACACCGCTGGTATTAACCCAGCTGCAGGAGGGCCTGTCACCAGGTGGCATGCACGACAGGTAAAACCGTGTGGCCCATTTGTCACCTCTGGGAGAGGAGGGGATCTCGCGATCAAAGGCACTGAGCGGCATCTGGACATCAGGAAGGGTTTGGTGGGGGGAGGTGGTGCCCTCTGAGAGCCACCTCACTGCCCTTGCTGTCGACACCCCTGCACCCTACTCCCGTCAACCCTCACCCCCGTGAAACCACACCCCACCCCACCCCCCCCTCATTAATTACCCGTGGCCTGGGTTGCCCTGTGATCCTGGGACCCTGGTGCCTGTCCTTCCGGCAGCAGCCACAACCGCCCCAGTGGCGCTGCTGAGCACAAGTGCTGCTGGCTTCTGATTGGCTGGCAGCTCTTGGGCGGGAGACTTTCCATGCCCAGGGTCTTGATTCAAGGGAAAGGTCTGTTGGTGGCCTCGCCACTGCCTGATTGGCATGTGACTCAGTGAGCATTCCCAAAAAGATGCCGTGCAGCTCTCTCTCCAGCTCTCCAGCCGGCAGGCTAGACTCCTGATGCCTCACCAAGATTCCACCTGTTAACTCTGTTTCTATCTCTACAGTTGCTGCCTGACTTGTTGAATATTTCCAGCATTTTCTGATTTTAATTTAGATTTCCAGCATCTGCAGTATTCTGCTTATGTCACCATGAGATTTCTAAAGGTCCACCTGAATGAGTAGCTAGGACCTCAACCAAATCAGCACAACTGCCCTCTCAGGTGGTCGAAAAAGATCAAAAGCCCTATTTTAATGAGGAATAGGGGAGTTCCCTCAGGGTCCTGGGGACAATATATACTCCACCCTGTCCAACGTCACTAAAAAGCAAATTATCTGGTCCTCAGAACATCCCTGGTGGAAAAGCTCAATTCTGTTTTCAATTGCTAAGGTATGCGAGGACTCAGACAGGCTTATCGGTGTTCATCCAATGTTTGAATAAGCTATCCAGGGTCACACATAAGGATTAGAGACTAGTCAGCACCTATGTAAAGCCTCAGTCAGAGATTGTGTCAGCCTTCCTCCCCCATGACATGCATTACCTGGGAAGGGTGGTCTCAAGGTATCACTATTGAATGGCTAAGGTGATAATTGATGAGCATGATGTCCTTTCCTCCTTCTTTCTTTTCATGTGTTAACATAGAATTATATAGCCAATACACCACAGAAGGAGGCCATTTGGCCCAACGACTCCATGTTGGCTCTCTGTAGAGCATTCTAGTCAGTCCCATCCCTCCTGCTCTATCTCCTACAAGTATATTTCCCTCAAGTGCCCATCCATTTTCTTTTGAACCCATTCATCATATCCGCTACCACCACCCTCATGGGCAGCGAGTTCCAGGTCATCACCACTCGCAGTGAAAAAAAGTTCTTCCTCACATTCCCCCTGCATCTCTTGCCCAAAGCCTTAAGTTTGTGTTCCCAAGTCCTTCAACAGTTTTTCTTTGTCTACCTTATCTAAACCTGTCATCATCTTATACACCTCCATCAAATCTCCCCTCAATCTTCTTTGCTGCAAGGAGAACAACCCCAATTTCTCCAACCTAACCTTGTAGTTTGTAAAGAACATATCTTTTTATTTCTGTTGGACTGTGGGCTAAAATTATAATGGCAGCAGTTTGAAGGACATGTCCACTGGAACAGTGTGAGAGATATATACAATGTTGCTGTCCTGGAACAGAGTGTGCAATGAAAGACAGGATAGTGCCGAGGAGGAGTCTGGTCTAATGGGGAACTGCCTGGCAACAACATTTTAATTGGCTCCTGACCACGGTTTGTGTGAGAGCAATGCAGCAGAATAGCTCCTAGCCTGAAAGGAAAAAGACCTAAAACCGCTTGCTCCTGTGTGTGTCAGATTCCAGATTCATATCTCCAGATTCATATCTCTCTCTCTGAAAACTCCTGTCAAGAGGAAAAGTGGAAAATCACCGTTAGAGACATCGAAAGGCAAGTAGTCAACCAGCGAACTACAGACTGAAAGTGCTGGAAGATCACCTCGTGTCATCAACAAAGAACTGAAAGGAATTGGGGAGACCAATCAAAATCAACCCATCGAAACCTGTACTCTGGATTGGTGTTATTGAACTGTTTTATCCCATCCTTAAAACCCATGTTTTTGTGTGTCTTGTACGTGTGTGTATAGGGATTTGAGAAGGGGGTAGAGTTAGAAATTAGCAGTTCATATTTCTTTCTTTTGCCACTGGTTAATGACAGTTTGGTCAATAAGCAGTTATTTACTTATTACGTCTACGAATCTGGTGCTCATATTCTGTTAACCTAAATTAAACAATTAGGCGGGTTGATCAAACTTTTCACATTTGTCACAGCTCAGGGAGCAGTGGGGCTTGATATTGCAGAGCACTATCCCCGGTGAGTCTTGACAAGCTAAAATCCCTCATCCCTGGAACCATTCATTCTGGGAAAATCTCCTCTGCACCCTTTCAAGAACCCTCACAACATGTGAGATATAACTTTGGATTGCTTAACTTCAAGACAAATTCTTCTTAATTGAGGAGCTCAAGGGAAACCCAAAGGCCCAGAGTTAAGAACACCAGCCAGGGTGGAAAAACTAAGAGACAAGATGAGTTGCAAACAAGCAGTAATGATTAGGTGACTTCCTCAATCTTGAGTTTAGGATCTATAGTTTATGAGAGGAGGGGACAATTGAGTGAGTTGAGAAATTCAATAGCTTGAAGTCCTAGGGAAGGATGAAGTGGAGGAAGAGGCAGAGTCTTCATTCAAACACATTGAGAACATTATTTAATAATTGGAATGTGGAGGTCGCTTGTGAGGCCAGCATTTGTTGCCCATCCCTAAGCTGCCTTCTTGAACCACTACAGTCCATGTCGTGTAGGTACACCCACAGGGCAGGATTTTATGCGTTGGCGAGCGGGGGTGGGGCCCGCTCACCGACGTGTAAAATGACGCACGGTGACATCAGGCGGAACTCCTGACGTCACCGCACCCCATTTAAATTTTCAGGTAGGCGGCGGTGCAGCAAAATCAGCTCCGCGCCCGCCGACCGGTCAATGGCCAATTGAGGCCATTGACAGAGTCAATTAAGTAATTAAAGGACCTGCCCATCCAACCTTAAGGTTGGTGGGCAGGCCAGGAGCCCCAGCACGAATTAGAAAAAGCATGAAACCTCATCCACGGGCAGGATGAGGTTTCATGTAGGTTTTTTATAATTTTAATGAAGTTTTTGTAAAAATTATGGACATGTCCCAACTCATGTGACAGTGGCACATGAGGGGATATGTTAGGGAAATTTTATTTTTCTATCTTTAGCTTTTTGACATTTAGAGCCAATCTCCCTGAGGCTGCACTTAGCCTCAGGGAGATGAGTGCACTCTCCATTTTGGGATTCCTCCCCCGCCCACACAGGAAGCGCATAGCGCCTTATTTGGCCCGCCCACGTAAAATAGCACCGCGCCCCCGATTGGGGGCGCCGATCGGAAGCACGCCCGCCCTTCAATTTCACCCCCAATAGGGGGAGAATCCTGCCCACAGTGTTGTTAGAAAGAGCGTTCCAGATTTCATACCCAGCAACAGTGAGGAACGACGATATATTTCCAGGTCAGAATGGCGAGTGGCTTGGAGGGCAACTTGCAGGTGGTGGTGTTCCCATGCATCTGCTGCCCTTGTCCTTCTAGGTGGTAGACGACATTGGTTTGGAAGATGCTATCGAAGGAGCCTTGGTGAGTTGCTGCAGTGCATCTTGTAGATGGTACCCACTGCTGTCACTGTGCGTTGGCGGTGGAGGGAGTGAACATTGAAGGTGGTGGAGAGGAGGATGATGTGTCAGGGGAACAAGAGAGGCAGGTTCAGAGGAACAGAGACTGAGGAACGTCAATAAACCAGAGACAAGACCAGTCGTGAGACAATACGAGGATAAAAGTTTCAGTATTCTCTCCTGAATGTTTTTGGAAATCTTGTCAGATTGAAGAATTTTCTTCTCATTAGGAAGACTTGTCTTCACAGAAAAAAATTAAAAATCTGTTTGAAAAGGTTTGACGTAAGTGTCTGATTAAAAACCAGCTAAATCAAAGGGCAGAAGGATCAAAGGACTTCCCTCAAAGGGATAAAGCAAACGTGAACTGTTTGGGAAGATTTGCTCTTTTTTAATGTCGATGATGCATAAATCATTTATTTGGTCTTTTTCTAAGTTTTTTCACGGCAACGCACAATTGCTGATCTTCAGTGAAAGAAGAAATACTGTACGCCATTAGAGCAAGTGTCAGCTTGGCTCAGTGGGTAGTGCTCTTGCCTCAGAGTAATACAGTCGTGGCCCCCACTCTCACCTCAGCACTTGAGAAGGTCACCTGAGCTGCTGCTACAATGCAGTACGGTAGAGGGGGACTCAGTTTAATGCCTCATCCAAAAGACAGCACATCCAACAGTGCAGCACTCCCAGAGTACTGTATCAGCCTGGATCAGGTCTCTGAGGAATGAGACTTTCAGACTCAGCATAATGCCTGCTACCCACTAAACCACAGCTTACAAATCAGCTCCTACAGCAAGAGATCCCATCAAGATGTCAATGATCCCTCCAGAGTCTAGGCACCCCACAGAGATACACACAGTGACAATGAGAGGCAGGTATAACAGTTAGCGAGACATTAACCCCGCTCACTCGAACCAGTCTCCAAACTTGTCCGCCTATTACATATAACGGTTTGCATCCTATACTACTGACCGAGGAACAAATGGAATTTAAAGAATAATTTTAAAATTCAACAGGAATGCACTTACAGGGAATCTAGAAACACAAAGAAGAGGAAAGGAATAGAGGGGTTTTCTTAAATTCATTTTCGAGATGTGGGCTTCGCTGGCTGGGCCAGCATTTATTGCCCATCCCTAGTTGCCCTTGAGAAGGTGGTGGTGAGCTGCCTTCTTGAACCGCTGCAGCCCATGTGGTGTAGGTACACCCACTGCGCTGTTAGGGAGGAAGTTCCAGGATTTTGACCCAGCGACAGTGAAGGAACAGCGATATATTTTGCTGAAAGGCTTAGAAGATATAAGGGTTAGTAGGAGGCTGCATACAGCATAAAAACTGGCTTGGACATATGGTCTGTTTCTGCATTGTATATTCTGTGTAGCTCTATGTAAAAAATAAAAAAAATAGGTGGCTATGCCTTGGGGTAAACAGGCAGGTCACGTTTTGTGGATTCAGTCTCCAGCATACTGCAGGTTAGCAGAAATAACCTTTCCCAGTTTTTGACCATTGTGAAGTTAATACTAGAAAAGCATTCAAATAATTGGTACAGTACATCAGCTATGAAGGAAATCAAGGCTCATATTTTTATAGGGAGGAAGGAATGAAGGAAATGATAAAAATAGAAGTTATGAAGGCAGATTTTCCAATGTGTCTGAAGGATTTAATCAGACTCCCAGACTCTTTGTCTCCAAGTTCCCAACACTTGCTCCCAGCGTGCAATGATAGTTGGGGAGTGAGTTCATAAACCAGCCCTGTAGCTTAGCACAAATTTCTGTGCATTTCACAGATAAATGGGCCTGTTTGGAGTGCAGTGTTGTCTTTGGAGGCAACTGCATCAGTCATTGTGGTCACACAATATCCCAGAAAAGTGGCCACTTACTTTCTTTCAGTTGAGGGTGAAGACCAGAATTCCTCTGTTATTCTGCAAATAGTGTTGTGGGATCTTTAACATCCTTCAGAGCTGGGGCAGACCTGAGCCCTTGGTTAAAATTCAGCCAAAGTGCAGCACCTCTGACAATACAGCACACTCTGAGTACTACACCAAAGTGCCAGTATGCACTCATTATTGCATAAAAGATCTAGCAGCAAACAGGCCATCCAGCCCAACTGGTCCATGCCTGTGTCTATGCTCCATATTAGTCTCCTCCCGCACATGGGAACACCACCACCTTCAAGTTCCCCTCCAAGTCACTCACCATCCTGACTTGGAACCATAGTGTCGTTCCTTCCCTGTCGCTGGGTCAAAATCTCACACACCCTCCCTAAATCAGGGGAGAAGGTGGCGTAGTGATAATGTCACTCGACTAGCAATCCAGAGGCCCAGGCTACTGTTTTGAGGACATGGGTTCAAATCCCACCACGTCAGATGGTGGAATTTAAATTCAATTAATAAAATCTGGAATTGAAAACTAGTCTTGGTCTCAGTAATGGTGACCATGAAACCATCATCAATTGTTGTAAAAACCCATCTGGTTCACTAATACCCTTTAGGGAAGGGAATCTGCTGCCTGGGCCTATAAATAACACCAGACCCATAGCAGCATTGTTGACACTTAACTGCTCCCTGAAATGGCAAAGCCACTCAGTTCATGGGCAATTAGGGACAGGTAATAAACACTGGCCTGACCAGGCAGTTACAGGTTGAATTTTACAGGGCTGTAAAATGCTGCAAGCCATTCAAAACTCCATTGACTTCAGCGGGACAGTAAAATCCCACATCTTGATTATTTTTTTAAAAATCTTTATCTCACCCTTATCAGCATACCCTTCTGTTCCTCCTTCATGCGTTTATCCTGATTCCCCTTAAATACATCACCTCCCAGGAGGGGGCCCTCGTTCAAAGGCACTCAGCGCCTCATCGAAAAGAGGCAGTGCCGATATCTTGCCGGATCTCAAACCAGCAGGCGAGGCACCTGACACCTCAAAAAATTTCCACCCGACTCCTCAAAAAGTTTCCACATGACCCCTTCACAGTCAATGACCTTTCGTCAGAGCTGTTTTTCTTTCTCCACAGTAAGGACTCAAGCTCTAGAGTGGCAACTATGAACTCACAGCCTTCTGACTGAGAGGCAGCAATGCTATTGATTGAGTCAAGTTAACACGTTGCTGTATTAAGATATTGCTGCTCACTGGAACTCTAATGGATATATCTCAAAAGTATAAAAAATGGTCACTCCACTTGCGATTCTATAACTAATTGTATAGCCCATTGATTGTACTAGGACTGTGTAAACAGTGACTTGAAATGGGACTAGGCAGTTGTAAATCAGATTGAGGAACCTTCCAAGCTGTTTTGTAATGAAATGACGCATTGATTTTCAAACCACTTTATGGGCCAGGCAGATAACTCATCAAATCTCCAGAGTAATGAAAACAGCCCACAAGCGTATAAAGCTGCTAAATGCAATATGAAGAGTTGTGGGTCAGGAAAGGCATGGGTTCGAGACTCGCTTCAGGGGCTGAAGCACATAATCTCGATTGACACTTCAGTGCAGTGGGATTATCTCCCCAAACCTCTTCGCCCCTCCTTGTTTAAGATGCTGTTTATGAACGAGGAGCAGGAGTAGGCCATTCAGCCCCTCAAGCCTGCTCCACCATTTAATAAGGTCATGGCTAACTCTTTGACCAAGTGTTAGCTTGACTCTGTTGGTAGTTCTTCCATCCTTGCAGCCAGGGGGGTGTGGATTCAAGTCCCACTTTAGCACATAAAATCTCAGTTGACACTCAGGGAATGCTGCTTTGTCAGAGGTGCTGTCTTTTGGGTGAGACAATCTGCCTATTGAGCTAGATGCGAAAGTCTTCAGCGTTCACTTTGAAGAAGGGCTGGCACCCTAGCCAACATTTACCCATCAAACAACACCAGCAAAACCAGACTAACTGCTGATTTACCTCATTGCTGTTTCTGTGATCTTGCTGCACGCAGACTGGCTATTGAATTTATCTCATGGAACAACTGTGAGACCCGCCCCTGTACTCTGTTCAGCCTGGAAGGAGGTGGCTTGCAGGGGTCAGCGGTGTGGGGGTCGTGTCTCGAACCTGAGGGCAACGCAGGAAGAGGCTGAACGACCTCTTGAGTTCGGCAAGGGTGAGTAAGTCATTCTTGTGCCAGGAGGCTAGAGGGAAGGTTCGAAAATGCTGGGGCCTTGGGAAGATGTCGAGGTCCAAGGCAGCATTTGGCAGCAATATCACTGCTGGCGACCCCAGTGCCTCTGTGGAGGAGTCGCTGTGATTCCGGCTGGAGGATATGGACTTAAACTTAAGGGAGGTACACATCTTATCTTCTAAGCATTGTGCAGATCATGCATTTGTCTCTTACCTTGGCGGCAGGATAACATTAAGTTACCTACGAGTGATAATCATTGCAATGTTACACGGAATTTCAGGAGAAGCGAGAGAAAGAAACAGGACTGGAGGTGGAGTGTCCGGTCTGGCAGTCCTCACGCCACAGGAGGAGGAGGTTCTGTTGCTGCCCTCATTGGAATGGACCCGCTCCATCGGCAGAGGTGACATCGGAGGGAGGACTGAGGCTGGGGAGATTGCAAGGGACTGAAACCAGACCTGGGACACATAGGGGGAGCAGGCTAAGGTGGGGGTGGGGGGTGGGGGAAACTGATGCCTGGCATGCTCACATGAATAGTACATGTGTGGTTTATGTGGTCAAAGACAGGGAGACTTCCTAGTGGAAACATTGAGTTTGCTGCAAGTGTGGTTTAATGGTTGCAAGTTGTCATATCTCATAATCCACATGTTGCTAATGGTGTTGAACATTGTGACCTTGAAAACCCATTGAAGACTCTCGAATGCCAAGTAACGCCCTTTTTTCTGTATGTCCTACGCAGGTGAGCCTTCTTCTGCCGAACCCACCAGGTGTGTGGGACCAACAGCTGCATCCGAGGATGAAGAAGAGCCCTTGGAGGGTGCAGCGTCCTATCCTCTCCTTGCATCAAGCACCACTGCAGATACTGGCACCTTGGCAGGGATTAGTGGGTCAGGACAAGGGCAGGCACAATCCGATGAGGGTATTTCACATCTGCACGTGCGGCAGCCGGAGAGTGTGGTGGAGCAGGCCTCAGGCAGTCAGAGGAGCCTTTGCGGTGATTTAGATGAAGCTCTGGAGTCGTCCGTAAGGTGCCAGGTGTTGGATTTCTAGCACAAGTTGCTTGGAGATTTGGCGGGTGTACCAGAGGGGTTGAGTTCTCTGACCCGGACTGTGGAAGTGCCCATCCAGGCTATGTGCACTGCGATCACCCACTCTTCAGAGTGCCAAGCTCCCTCCAAGGACAGACTGAAGACTGTCCTGGAGGGAGCAAATCCACCATATTGCAGACATAATTATGAGCTCAGGGGCCCATAGCCTGGGCGGCAGGGGGACTGGGTGTCTGGACACTCCACCAGCTCCTGGGACCTCACAGGAAGACAGGGAGGGCCACTTGGCCGTCGTTGTGGGGGATGCTGCCACCATCTGGGCACTTCTAATGGAGGCGGCTTCTCCTCCACCCACCCACTATTGACGCAGCCCTCCTCGATTGCCGTGGCTACAGAAGCTGTTCCTGTGACTTACAGGAGTCTTCTCATGTGGTGGGGCCCTCACAGCCTCAGCCTCACAGTCGATCCCTGCCAAAATCATCCAGGGCAAGGGAAGTACCCACAGCCTCTCTCCAGTGCAGCAGCAAGCGAGGGAGGAGCACTGCGCCAGGGCACCAGGAAACGCTTTAAGAAAACTCCACAATGGTCACCAAGCAGGTCACATGGGTGCGCCTTGTATATGTGATAATTAGATGTGCCATAGGCAAGTTGTCTGCACCTTCCAAACCCACGACCACTACCATCAAGATGGACAAGGGCAGCAGATAGATGGGAACACCACCGCCTGGAAGTTCCCCTCCAAGTCACTCACCATCCTGACTTGGAAATATATCATCATTCCTTCACTGTCACTAGGTCAAAATCCTGGAACTCCCTCCCTAACAGCACTGTGGGTGTACCTACACCACATGGACTGTAGTGGTTCAAGAAGGCAGCTCACCACCACCTTCTCAAGGGCAATTAGGGACGGGCAATAAATGCTGGGCTAGCCAGCGATGCTGATAATCCCATGAATGAATATTAAAAATAAATAAATAAATCTTATATTTACTATCCTTCATGCAGAGGTTCATTCAATGTATAAATACTGCTGAATTTTTATTAGGAAAGTATCATTGACTTGTCAGTATTGGACACGAGTCAAGATGCCTCAAATCCTTAGAACTCAAAATGTTGAGCGTGCTGACAGGAGGTTCCCAGTGATCTCACATTCCATATGGAATGGCATTGAGACACATGTAGTTCATGCATCTCCTGGCCTATTGCAACCTCTGCCTTATCAAGGCAACCCTTGTGTCATGACTATCCATCCACTCACATGCAGGGCCTTTCACCTCTCCATTGGAGCACTCTCTCACCTCCTCTTCAACCTCATCATCAGAGTATTGACCACTATTTGACGTCCCCTCTTCCTCAAAGACATCCCCTCTCTGAATGGTGAGGTTATGGAGAGTGCAGCACACAACAATCATGAGTGACACTTGTGATGGAGTGTACTGCAATGCTCCTCCTGATCTGTCCAAGCATCTGAATCTCATCTTCAGCAACTCAACTGTCTGCTCCACAATGGTCCTGTTGGTTCTGTGGTTGTCGTTGTAGCTCCTCTCTGCATCTGTTCTCGGGACCCTCACTGGAGTCATGAGCCATCTCTATAAAGGCTAACCCTTGTCACCTAGAAGCCAACCATCCAGGGCATCACATGTTGAACATGTCTGGGAGTTCTGCAGAATGTACAAGTCGTGGCTGCTGCCTGGGCGCCTCATGCATACCTGCATAATCCGTCAATTGTTGTCTCAGACCAACTGGATATTCAAGGAGCAATAGCCCTTAATAAATGTCCAGGGCTGCCCAGCTGGGGCCTTTCTGGTGACATGAGTACAGCCAATCGCTCCCTGGGCCCTGGGGAAACCTGTGATCGCCACAAAGCCTCTGGCTTTTTCCAATTGACTCTGGCTGTCCATTGAGAATGCAATGTACTGACCTGCCCTTCTGAATGTTGGATCTGTGAAGACCTTAACAGAGTGATGTGCTGAAGGCTGCATAATGCCTCCACATGCAGCCCGGAAGGATCCAATGGCAAAGACATTCGTGCAACAGTCACCTTTACGGGCAATGGCATTGGGTGACCACCAATGCAGTAGGAAGCGATCTGCCCAGCCAGCATGTCACAAAAAAAAAAGAAGTCACTGTGGCTCTGGAGAGCCTGGGTCTCCTCTGGGACTCTGTCTCTGACACCTGAAGGTGACTCATTCCCTGCCTTTATACTCGAGTGGCAGCATTAGTCCTCCTGAGCCTCCATTGATGCGTTATTATGCATGCATCGTCTTCTTGGTCTGGCACAGATCTGCCACCCTCAGGCACTGCCAGTGCAGCCTGAACCTCTCCATCTGCCCTTTCTCCTCCCCCTCTCAGTCTCCTCCTCCTCCTCCTCCTCCTCCTCACCTCCTCACCTCCTCACTGGAGCATGTATCTCCCATGGAGACAACTATTCCCATGTTTTTCCTACCAAGAAGGTTGAGGTGCGGTTGAGGGTCTAAATTCACCTCTCATCAGGAAACTGATGCCTCTAAAGAGCAAACGAATCCCCTAGAAACATATATTCAGCATCAAGGCACTGCCTGCAGTCACAGCGCCCTGAACTGCTGAGCTCAAACTAAGGACACAGCTCGTGACTTTAAATCCGCCCTTACGAGCTATCAGTTAAAAAAACGAGATCCCCACCTGGCATGAATCACATTCTCCATGTGATTTAATGCTCTCACCATGTATTATTTCAGTCGATTGGGACATTAACAAGCATAAATATCCAATTTAATTATATTTGAATAAGGTGGGAAGGCTCCTGATCTCTAGACCCACCCACCTGCTGATTTATTCTGATTGTTCACGATCACGTTGGGAACCTTAGGTTCTTCCTCTCTGTCCCTTCGTGCCTTTCCCTGGCCCTCATTTCTCTCCTGTCTTGACTCTACACCTGGAATTGCTACCTCTACCCAAGAATGATCCCTTACCCCACCCCGCCCCTCCCTTGTTTAGTTTAAAACCCTCTCTACTTCCCTAGTTAGGCAGCTCACAAGAACACCAGCCCCAGCACATTTCAGTTACAGACCATCCCAACGGTACAGCCCCCACTTTCCCCAATACTGCTGCCAGTGCCCCACAAACTGGAACCCACTTCTCCTACACCAGCCTTTGAGCCACGATTTCATTTCCTTAATCTTATTTGTCCGATGCCAATTTGCACGTGGCTCAGGTAGTAATCCAGAGATTATTACCTTTGAGGTTCTGCTTCTTAATTTGGTACCTAGCTCCTCATGCTGACTATGCATAGCCGCTTTCCTTGTCCCGCCTTTGTCGTTGGTACCTACATGGACCACGACAGCTGGATCCTCCCCCTCCCATTGCAAGTTCCTCCCCAGCCTCGAGCAGATGTCCTGAACCCTGGCACCGGACAGGTAACATAGTCGTCTGGACTCTTGCCTGTTGCTGCAGAGGACAGTGTCAATCCCCCTCACTATACTGTCCTACCACCACTACATTCCTTTTTCCCCTCCACTTAACCGGCTTCCTGTACCACGATTCCAAGGCCAGTCTCCTCATCCACCCTGCAGACCTCACTTTTGTTCACATAGGTAGCAAGTACCTTGTAGCTGTTTGACAATTGCAAAGTCTGAGGCTCCTCCACTCCTGTTTGCTCAGCCCCTTTACCTGCCTCACTCACAGTCACATCCTCCTGCCCCTCACTGCTAACTAAAACAGATGACCCTATTCTAACAGATGTGACCATCTCCTGGAACTAAGTGTCCAGGTATTTCTCCCCCTCCCTTGTGATGAGCAGGACCTGCAGTTCGGCTTCCAGATCAATAACCCCTGATCTGCAATTCCTCTAGCTGCTTACACTTACTGCAGGGAGCACAATATGATTGAATTTTATATCCAGTTTGAGAGGGAGAAGAGTGGGTCTAAGACTAAGTATCTTAAACTTAACTAAGGGCAACTATACAGGCATGAAAGCTGAGCTAGCTGAAGTGAACTGGGATACTAGGCTAGGGGATAGGTCAATAGAGAAGCAATGACAGACATTTAAGGGGATATTTCAGAATACTCAGAGTAAGTATATTCCTACAATAAAGAACATTTCTTAGGGGAGGACCCACCATCCATGGTTAACTAAAGAAGTTAAGGAAAGCATCAAACTTAAGGAAAAAGCATATAACTGCACAAAGATGAGTGGCAGGTCAGATGATTGGTCAGAATATAAAGAACAGCAGAGAATGAAAGGTTAATCAGAAGGCAAAAAAACAGTATGAGAGGAAGCTAGCTGGAAATGTATAAATAGATAGCAAGAATTTCTACAGGTATTTAAAAAGGAAAAGAGTAAGTAAAGTGAGTGTTGGTCCTCTGGAGAGGGACAGTGGAGAGTTAATAGTAGATAATAAGGAAATGGTGGATGAAGTGAAAAAATATTTTGCCCTGTCTTCACTATAGAGGATACAAAAACATTCCAGTAATAGCTATAAGTCAGGAGGTGGAAGAGAGAGGGGAACTTGGTGAAAATACAATCACCAGGGAAGCAGTACTGAGCAAATTGATGGAGCTGTGGGCTGACAAGTCTCTGGGTCCAGATGGACTTCATCCTAGGGTCTTAAAAAGAGATGGCTAATGAGGTAGTAAATGTGTGGGTGTTAATTTTCCAAAATTTGCTAGATTCCATCAGGTTCCATCAGACTGGAAAGTGGCAAATGTAACCTCTCTATTCAAGAAGGGAAGGAGACAGAAAACAGGAAACTATAGGCCAGTTAACCTGACGTCTGTCGTGGGGAAGGTGTTAGAATTGATCATTAAGAAGGTTATAACTGGGCACTTAGAGAAACTCAAGATAATCGGGAAGAGTCAGCATGGTTTTTGTGAAAGGGGAATCATATTTAACTAATTTATTGGAGCTGTTTGAAGGAGTAACATGTGCTGAGGATAAAGGGGAGCCTGTAGACGTGCTGCACTTGGATTTCCAGAAGGCATTTGTAAAGTGCCACATGTGGCATCGTGGTATTGTCACTGGGCTAGTTTTCCAGAAGATCAAGGGTAATTTCTGGGGACATGGGTTGGAATCCCACCACGGCAGATGGTGAAATTTGAATTCAATAAAAATCTGGAATTAAAAGTCTGATGATGACCACAAAACCATTGCTGATTGTTGTAAAAATCCATCTGGTTCATTAATGTCTGCTGGTTCTGGCCTACATGTGACTCCAGACCCACAGCAATGTGGTTGACTCTTAAAAGCCCTCTGAACAGGGATGGGCAATAATTGCTGGCCTAGCCAGTGATTCCCACTAATGAATAAAAAAAACAAATAAAAGTCCATGGTGTAGGGGTAACATATTAGTGTGGGTAGAAGATTGGCTGGCTGGCAGTAGACAGAGAGTATGCATAAATGGGTCTTTTTCTGATTGTCAGGATGTGACAAGTGGAGTCCTGCAGGGGTCTGTGCTGGGGCCTTAACTTCTTAACAATTTATATCAATGGCTTGAATGAGGGGCAAAGACATGGTAGCTAAATTTGCAGATGACACAAAGATAGGTTGGAAAGTATGTTGTGAAAAAGACATAAGGAAGTTGCAGACAGATATCGATAGGTGGAGAGTGTGGGCAAAAATCTGGCAGATGGAGCAATAATGTGGGAAAATGAGAAGTCGTTCTCTTTGGCAGGAAGAATTAAAAAAGCAGAGTTTTACTTAAACGCAGAATGGCTGCAGAATTCCAAGGTGCAGAGGGATCTAGGTGTTCTAGTGCATGAGTCACAAAAAGTTAGTATGCAGGTACAGCAAGTAATTAAGAAAGCTAATGGAATGCTATCCTTTACGACGAGAGGAATTGAACATAAAAATAAGAATATTATGCCTCCATTATACAAGGCATTGATGAGACCACACCTTGAGTAGTGTGTGCAGTTTTGGTCTCCTTATTTAAAGAAGGATGTTTAATGCATTGGAGGTGGTTCAGAGGAGGTTTACTAGATTGATACCTGGAATGAGCGGGCTTTCTTATGAGGATAGGTTGGGCAGGCTGGGCTTGTTTCCACTGGTGTTTAGAAGACAGAGGGTGACTTGATTGAAGTATATAAGATCCTGAACGGTCTTGACAAGGTAGATGTGGAAAGGATGTTTGCTCCTGTGGATGAGTCCAGAACGAGGGGGAACTGCTTTAAAATTAGGAGTCACCCTTTTGGGACAGAGATGAGGAGAAATATTTTCTCTTAGAGGATTATGTGACTTTAGAAATCCCTGCCTCAGAAGGCAGTGGAGGCGGGATCATTGGGTATTTTTAAGGTGGAGGTAGATAGCTTCTTGCTGGACAAGGGAATCAAAGGTGGTAGATGGGAATGTAGAAGTCGAAACACAGGCATATCAGCCTTGGCTTTATTGAATGGCAGAGCAGGCTCGGAGGGGCCGAATGGCCTACTTAGGCTTCTATGCTCGTAATACGTCGGCAGAGACGGGAGAGAGACCCCTTTCTGGTATGCATTATTCTGCCCATGGCATGTTTCAATCTGCGGGAAACTGACACCTGCAGTCTAAATTGCAGTTCTAGAAAGTTCCACTGATGGATCCTCGTTCACTGCGTTAGTGTAAAAACACAATAGCCTAAAAGTTTCTTTGCCATCCAAATTTAGGGATTAATTACACCCAGAATCTCAGGAACATTTATGAACAACAGGCAGAGGCAATGAGCCAAAAATATAGTTTGATTCCTTACAGACATTGTGCAATATATTGATCCTGTGGCTTAATCCTCTGAAAAGTGTCAGAGGAAATTAATTGTACAAATAAATCCCACACTTGCTGAATGAATGTCTTTTTTTAAAGGTTTCTTATATTCATGGGAGAAAGTTGAATCTTGAAGTAAGCTGCTACTGCAGAATTGATGCCAAGTTTTGATGCTCTTATTCTTAAAACCATGGCCTCGGGATTTTCCTCTACAGCCTGTCTGAGCCAAGTTAGGTTAAAATGAATTCCCTCCCCCCCACTCACCGAGTCAGCAGACTATTTGGCCACAGAAAGCATCGCACCTAAGCCTGACCACGCCCTCACCTAACATTAGTACAAGTATTCTTTGGACTAAGGGAGCCACCAGAGGAATGGGAAATCTGGTTGGTTATCTTTCACCCTCCTTAGCTACAGATCTAATTCATGCACTTGTCAATTAATGGGTAACTTTTTTTTAACTGAACAGTTAAGGGTACAAAGTTGAACAATCAACTTGTCCAAATTATGATTTGTGCCATTAATAAAAAAAAGTCTATTAACTTGCCGCGGTGTTGACAAGGAATTGCCTCCTTTAGCTCTTCATTCTCTTTTTAAGTAGGATCGAGGATGACTTGCTTCCACTCCAGTTATTGAGATGGCTGGTCAGTCCAGTGAATGATCTGCAGACTCTGCCACATGCTGGGCAGGTGGTGCTGGAAGGATTGGGGTTGATAGGCTGTTTGGAGGCTTGTGTGTCCCCCTCCAACGTCTTTACTTTGCCTTTGCACATTCCCAATGAAGTCTCTCGACGTGTTCGGCGCCTTCTCGAATGAGCCTTCTCCATTTTGGTCGGCCACAAGCCAGGATCTCCCGTGAGTCGACAGGGATGTTTGACATCTTCAGGGATGCTTTGAGGACATCCCTAAAGCATTTCCGTTGTCCGCCTGGGAGTGTCCTACTGTGGCCGGTTTCCAAGTAGAACAGTTGCTTTAGGAGCCTGGTCTCAGGCATATGGACAACATGTCCCGCCCAGCGGAACTGCATTAGAGCGATTGGCACCTTGATGCTGGGCATCTTGTCTTGGCAGAGGGTGCTGCTGTTGAACAGCTTTTCTTTCCACTGGATTTGGAGGATCTTGCGAAGACACTGCTGGCCGCCCTTCTCCAGTGCTTTGAGTGCCTGCTGTAGGATGTCCAAATCTCCAACGCATATGGGAGTGTGCGGATCATTGCTGCCCAGTAAACCCTGACACAATTGCACCTGATAGCCATGCTAAAATATACTCAGATTGGATCCAACTGATACCAAATTTCCTGACATTTGATGCTGTTTGCTAAAGTAAACAGAAAAATTGTTTCTATCTTGCTTGTCCATTTGACATCATTTTTTCACTTCAGATTTTGAATCAACTATAAGGTAGCGGGTGCAACAATGCCACGCCCGACAAGTCGATATCTTTAGTTAAATAATGGCCTTGTTATTGTAGAATATTTCAATTGCAAGCAACAAATATTTCTTGAGGTCCAGGCACCATTTCAAGCTTCTGCACATGAAAATTTCTTCAAAGTGCAGTGAAAGAAGAAAGAATTTGCATTTATAGAGGGATTTAAGCATCTCAGGATCTTCCAACATACTTTGCAGCCAATGAAGTACTTGGAATTGTAGTCGCTGTTGTATTGTTGAGAATGCAGCAACCAATTTACACACAGCAAGCTCCCAATGACCAGATAGTCTGTTGTCTCAGTGATGTTGGTTGAGAGATATATTTTGTCCAAGCCACCAGGAAGAACCCCTCTCCTTCTCTTCAGAAATTGCCATGGGATCTTTCATGGCTACCTGAGGGGGCAGACTGGGCCTTGGACCAGAAACTTACCAATGTCGGACGGGCTGGGCGGGAACGAGTGGGGGCGGGCGTGGAGCCAATCGCCGCCCGCGATCAACTGTGCGCCGCCATTTAATGTGGGCGGACCAATTAAGGCCCGCCCAGCATGATGCACGGCTGGGGGAGGAGGGAGAGTCGGGGCCTGTGCCGAAAGATCGCAGGAATCTCCCTGAGGCACGGAGCTGCCTCAGAGAGATTAAGTACATAATAAAAGTTTTTATATCATAAAGTAAAAAATTATTTAAGCATGTCCCCTCATGTGACATGAGCTGGGACATGTTTGTAAATTGCTCAAAAATTAATTAATAGTTTTATAAAACCTTCAGGAAACCCCATCCCGCCCGTGGATGAGGTTTCCTGAAAAGCGTGAAGGCCGCTTGGGCTCTTCACCTGCCGCCAACTTTAAGGTTGGACAGGCGGTGTTGATAGCTACTTTAATTGGTTTTTTAATGGCCTTAATAGGCCGTTGACCGTTCAGTGTGCGCTCGTCGAACGAAATGTCTAAATGATGCGCGACGACGTCGGGACCCACGCTCAATGTTATCGCGCGTCATTTTGCGCGTCGGTGTGTCGGGCCCACCCCCGCAGGCTGACGGCAATACTCAGGCCTTGGTTTCACATCTCATCTGAAAGACAGCACCTCCAACTACGTAGCACCCCTTCAATAAATGAAAAGCATAATACTGTGGATGCTGGAAATCTGAAATAAAAACAGAAGGTTCTGGAAACACTCGTGTTCTGATGCAAGGTCATTGACTCTGTTTCTTTCTCCGCGGACGCTGCCTGAGCTGCTGCGTACTTCCAGCACTTTCTTTTTTATTCCAGGTTTCCAGCACCCACAGTCTTCCGCTGACTGATTGAAGGTGATAACAGTGACACGAGGAAAAGCTCCTTTACTGAGCGAGTTGTTAGAATCTGGAATGCACTGCCAGAGAGCGCGGCGGAGGCAGATTCAATCGAGGCTTTCGGAAGAGAGTTGGGTCGTTATCTGAAGAAGAAAAACCTGCAGGGCTACGGGGGGAAAAGGCTGGGGAATGAGGGTAGGGGAATTTCTCTTGCAGAGAGCTGGCACAGACACGACGGGCTGAATGGCCTCCTTCTGCGCTGTAACCATTCTTCCATACAACATTCTGTGATGCATCTGGCACGGAGAGAGAAACAATGTTAAAGTTTCGAGTCAAATATGACTCTTCATCAGGAGGCCAGAAGAATTCATTGAAAACCACTCCCCTCGCTCCGCTTGTAAAACTTTAAAGGATTGTATTTTTTTTTGCTTGTCCAAACCCTGGACATACCCAGGAGATCAGTCACAGCAGCTCATTTTAATTCTACCACCGCAGGCAAAAAAAAAAATCCTCATTTGAGACAATATTAAATATTACGTTAAAGAGGCATCCTTCTTTTCCATAAAGGCAAAATACTGCGGATGCTGGAAATCTGAAACGAAAACCGAAAATACTGGAACCACGCAGCAGGTCTGACAGCGTCTGCGGAGAGAAAGACAGGGTTAACGTTTTGAGTCCGTATGACTCTTCATCAGAGCTTTTCCGATGAGGCGATGAATAAAATGAAACTTGGGGCAAGGACAGCTTTGAGATAGGGGTGAGTCGGTGCTGCTGGAGGGAGAGGTCGAGTGTGTTCATATGGCGGCGCACGGCACTGAGTGCGGATCTCGGGATGCGACGGGAACAGCAGTCCGAGGAGCGTTTTGAGTCCGTATGACTCTTCTTCAGAGCTTACTTTTCCATTTTGATTTTCCCTCTCCACTTACCTTTCTTCCCCTGCGCTCCCTGAAGGCAGCACCTCCTGCATAAGTTTCCCTGTTTAGTGAGCCTCCTCCAGTACCTCAATCAATTGCTACACATCTCAATTTGATGCTGTCCCAAGAAATAGTTAAAGGTTTAAAGGTAGACAGTATGAATTAATGTGTGACTATTATAACATTTAGCAGCCTCATTTCATGGTGATTACACTTGATGGTTGTATCATTAGCTATTACAGCTATTTCTGGTAATGCTCAACAACAGTTTTGTACCTGGGATCCACCTGCTCTTGTCTACAGAAAGCCAACAAAAATATTTACCATCCTAATATTATCTTCCATGAACAACTTTGTAAAATCCAGCTGACTGCATGCTTTCATAGAATCACATAGCACAGAAGGAGGCCATTCAACCCATCCTGCTCGGGCTGGCCCTTTGAAAGAGCTATCCAATTAGCCCCACTCTCTCCCCACTGCCCTGCAAATTTTCCTCTTCAAGAATTTATCCAATTCTCTTTTGCGCCTGTTTCAGCTAAACAAAATAAGTGACAGCCATTCGCTGGTTTATTCCCCAGGGCAACGTCTTGACCAATCAGAGTCAAGCTGCCTGGTTTAAATTTCAAACAATGCATAGCCATGAACCATCAGCCACCATCAACCGTGCCTAGCAACGCCTCTACCAGTCAGGGTCCACTTGCCAACCAATCTGCACTCTCTTCTCATACAGTACAAATATGTTGTTTCCCCTAACATTGGTATTTTATTACAAATTGTCCTGATGAGTGCAAGACGAAAATCTTCAACAAAAAATGTCTCTTTTTTCAGCAATACTCAAGCGCTGTGCTACCAAATGGCTATTAATGCCTGTTTCTTGCATTTTGCGGGACATGATAGTTGCGAGCCCCTGACCCCAAACTTGCTTTCGTGCATCGCCTTATTTGATAAAGTCTTGATTGAAATATTCATCCTTGTTTTCAAATCCCTCTGTTGCCTCACCCTTCCGTATATCTGTAACCTCTTATCCTTGCACCCTTTTTTGAAGGAGGGTGTAACGTTTTGCAATTCTCCAGTCCTCTGGCACCACCCTGAGTCTAAGGAAGACTGGAAAATGATGGCCAGTGTCTCCGCAATTTTCTCGCTTCCCTCAGTATCCATTGGTTGGAGGATAAAGATTGGACCAGGGAGAACAGGCCTTGCTCTTGTTTGAAATAGTGTCGTGTGATCCTTTATAACACCTAAGAGGCTAACTTCACTAAAACAAATGTTTGTGCAAATTGGCTGTCATACCCTCTAGTTACAACAGTGTTGGAATGCTTGCAGTGTTCACAATCTCTTAGGACTGAATGCTATAGAACTTCAAAAGTAGCTCAAAAACAGAATTCCTGGAAAAACTCAGCAGGTCTGGCAGCATCGGCGGAGAAGAAAAGAGTTGACATTTCGAGTCCTCATGAGCACTCGAAACGTCAACTCTTTTCTTCTCCGCCGATGCTGCCAGACCTGCTGAGTTTTTCCAGGTAATTCTGTTTTTGTTTTGGATTTCCAGCATCTGCAGTAGTTTTTTGTTTCAAAAGTAGCTCATTGGGTTTAAAGTTCTGTGGGATGCGCTGAGTTTGTAAAAGACGCTACATGTAGTAACTTCCTGGTGAGTGGGAACCCAGGAGATCCACCCACAAATTTAAGCAGAGCTTTGTGATAGCCAAGGAGGACCCATTCCCACACGAATATGCCTACAAATGCGGTCCATGTCAAAACCAATAGATCCAAATGCCAAATGGACCATGCCACGGTTTGCCACTTGCAGCATCAACTTCACCTTCTCTCAGATCGACAACGCTTTTAACTTGCTCACAGGTGTAGCCATAGTTGCAGGCTTTGCCCATCCTTTCACAGGGAGATCTCAACGTCAAGTGATGACTTGCCCAGCGCTCCAGGATTTTGCACTCTTGGGGGGCGTAACTCTGCTCTGATTGGTCAGCGCACTCATATGACAAGTTCAGCTAATCCAGAGTTACCAGTGCGGAATTTTGGCTTATCATGCGCATCGCTCTATGGGATTCCGCTGACAGGAATGGTTGGCGCCTTTGACATTACCGGAATTTCGTGTCATCTGAGTTTGATCATCGTGATTTCACTGCACTCATTTTGTTTTATTTACTGATCAAAATCCACACCTGGATTTCCAATTATCCACATGTGGCTAGTGGTGAATATGTTGAGCAACACAGCTGTACTGCATGGATTGGTGAGTTCTATACCATTCAGCCCCAAGAGATTCCCAATTTTTGGGAATTCCTACTCGAGCGTGTCGGGTATCTGGTATCCGTTGAGGAGGTTATGTTCCATTAGTCTGGAATACATTTAGACCCAAATCCCAGAAAGAAAATTCTTGTGTCTGACCAGCTGAGCCGCTGTCAATTGCGCCTGTCCTCTCACTCACGACTGGAGCGCTGATTGAATACTGCAACTACTTGAAAAAAATACTTTTAAGATTCAAATGCTTGTGGTAAAAATCAATTTCTTCTTAGCCAGAAATGTTTGTGTTCGATATTTGTTCAGTAAACCAGCTCAGTTTCAATTGAGTTAACTCCAATGGAAGCAGCAGCTGTCAAAGTGATGAACTAGGTCATTGTGTGAATTGTGAATTTAGCAACTGGTGTCACAAGCTGCAGGTGACTCTCAAGAAATGGCTTTTCGTATTTGTAATTCGGACTGCTGAGTGTTAAAAAGCTACAGGCAGTTTAGATGTCAGTACCAGCGGGAAACATGGATGATAAAGTAGCCAGAAACCTGGTTGAAATTGCCCTCATTGTGACACCCAAATCCAGCACAGACTGAAGACCTGATTCTGTGTGATTCAGTAACTCACTACCTATTCGATAGTTCAGTGGATAACATTCTTGGTCCGATTGTGAGATTCCAGGTTCAAGACTCACTCTAGAGATTTGCGCATGTAGTTTTGATTGTAACTGGAGATGGATATAAGGAGGGGATGGACGGTAGAAACCAAGGCCTGAATTTTCAGCCCGGCGGGCTGGCGCAATCGGTGGGCCCAGGAGCGGTCAGGGAACGGACCGCTGACCGCGATTGGTCCTCGACCGCGATCTCGCGCTGGCTGACCAATTAACGGGCTGCGCTGAAATGCTCAGCGCTGCTGAAGGAGGGCGAGCACTGAAGTCAGCACAGGCATGGGAGAGCGCTCACAGAAAGCTCCCTGAAGGCAGAGAGATGCCTCGGGGAGCTGAAGAATTCAAATCCAATGAAAACAGATTTTAAAATCCGGAATAAAATGGCCACGCATCAGAAACAGTCACCTGAACTGATTGCACTGGAGGGGGTGCAGAGGAGATTCACCAGGATGTTGCCTGGGATGAAACATTTAAGTTATGAAGAGAGGTTGGAAAGACTTGGGTTGTTTTCGTTGGAGCAGAGAAGACTGAGGGGTGACCTGATCGAGGTGTACAAGATTATGAGGGGCATGGACAGGATGGATAGGGAGCAGCTGTTCCCCTTAGTTGAAGGGTCAGTCAGAAGAGGACTTAAGTTCAGGGTGAGGGTCAGGAGGTTTAGGGGGGATGTGAGGAAAAAATTTTTTACCCAGAGGGTGCTAACGGTCTGGAATGCGCTGCCTGGGAGGGTGGTGGGGGCGGGTTAGCCTCACATCCTTTAAAAAGTACCTGGATGAGCACTTGGCACGTCATAACATTCAAGGCTATGGGGCCAAGAGCTGGTAAATGGGATTAGGTAGGTAGGTCAGGTGTTTCTCACGTGTCGGTGCAGACTCGATGGGCCGAAGGGCCTCTTCTGCACTGTGTGATTCTGTGAACATATGAAAATTCTGTGCAAACATTTTAATTTTTAAAAAAATCAATATCGGAAACATCATCCCGCCCGTGGATGAGGTTTCCTCAAAAAGGCAAAGGCCGCCTGGGCCGATTTGCCCGCCCACCAACCGGGGACAAAAAAAAATCACTGTTGGTTAATACGTTAATGGCCTTAACAGGCCTCGTCATTGTTGGCAGGTGTGCTGCTGACTCTCGCACACATCCGCCAACTGAAATATCGCACGAGAGCGCGATGATGTCAGGACGCTCGCCCGGATGCTGTCACGCGCTGTTTCACACTCGAGCACGTTGGGCGTGCACTTGCACGCCGAGCGGGAAATGCTGCCCCCAAGTGGAGCATTGGCTGTCGTGTGAAGGCTCCTCGCGAGACAAACTTCAACACCTCTTTGTTCTTTTGTCTGTGACAGCTTTTGGTTATCTCCACCTATCACTGGCTGCTTGTCCCAACAAACCCCCCCCACCCCCTTTAAACCAGCTTATATTTCACCCCTTTCCTAATTTTACTTAGTTCTGTTGAAGGGTCATGAGGACTCGAAACGTCGACTCTTTTCTTCTCCGCCGACGCTGCCAGACCTGCTGAGTTTTTCCAGGTAATTCTGTTTCTGTTTTTGTTTTCAATATCCTCAAGGCCAGGTTATATTCAGCTCACAAAGGTCCTTTTGTGAGATTCTTGTTCCACCACAGCATTTTACGTTGCCCTCATCAATACCAGGCCTATGCTGGGCTCTTGGGTTTTAACCTTTGTTTCGTCGAAATTGTTAAACAGAATATCAAATACATGGATGGCTCTAAACGTTATTGCAAATAGGACCGTAACATAACAAAAAACTGTTTACAGAAGCGGTTATGTGTGATTTTAGTTAGATACAAACCAGCCCCCACCCCTGCCTCCCCCACCCAGCCATCCAATTTGAACTGCACCCTAAACCTACAATCAGACGCAATCGTCTGTGGGAGAAACCCAGCGTTGTGTTTTATCAAGTGCAGCTTTTTAAGAAAATTCAACACAGAGGATTGCTATGCGTCCAAACACCTGGCCCACGCTTGTCCAATCACATTGTATAGGATTGAAATTTTTAACCCAATCCCTGGCCTTTACCCTAAGTTAATTCTACTCGCGTCCTCCTTTCAAGTTTGGGAGTTAATAAAATTCCTCTGTTATTCTCGCCGACACCAAAACGAGCAGAGGGTGCAGGAGCCCCTTCCCAGTAATCATGTTCAGCACAGGTCACGCGTTAAACTACGAGAACAAGTTGCATTTATATAGCATCTTTAACATAGTTAGGCATCCCAAGGCGCTTCACACCAAGAACTAACACAGGTGGCACCATGAAGAGATATTAGGGGAAGTGAGGGGTACATTTGCAGGAGCATCTTAAAGGGGGAAAGAAATAGAGAAGCAGAGGCCTTAGGGAGGAATCTCAGAGGTTACCATGTTAAAGACACTATATCAATGCTAGTTGTTGTTGGTGGAAGCTAACATCTCCCAGACCATAAGCTGCCAGGGTTGAGATAGTTAAAATTGGGCCTTGGGTAACATTTTGGCTGCAAACTACAACATTTGTACCACGTGTTTCTCCCTCTCCTTCCTCCCATGGCCATAGACCTGTGGAAAACCACCTTACTACTGCAAAGGCTACAGTAAAAATGGAAAATGCTGGAAATACTCAGCAGGCCAGGCAGCATCTGAATCCTATCCTGTTCCAATGAAACTCAACGGATGATCAAGGAACAGCATCTCATCTTCCCATTCAGCACTTTCCAACCATCTGGACTCAAGGCTGAGTTCCACAACTTCAAATGATAACCACCGCTCCCAATGTTTTTAGACAGTGTGTTCTGCTAATGGCTCTGTGGATGCCATTTGCTGTGATCTACAAGGTGCTGTCTGAAAGAGCAATGGAAGTAGCAGCAATCAACTGAGAATTAGATAAATGCCTGAGGGAGAAAAAGTGCAGGGCTATGGGGAAAAGAGTAGGAATGTGGAATTAATTGGATAGCTCTACTAATGAGTTAATATAGGCCAAATGGCCTCTGCTGTCTGGGAGAGGGTGGCATAGTGCATGAACTAGTAATCCAGAAGCCCAGACAAATGCCCAGAAGACATGGGCTCAAATCCCACCATGGGAATTGAAACCTAGTCTCAGTAATGGTGACCATGACAACAAATCATTGATTGTTTTAAACACCCAACTGGTTCACTAATGCCCTTTAGGGAAGGAAACCTGCCATCCTTACCCGGTCTGGCCTACATGTGAGTCGGGACCCACAGCAATGTGGTTGATTCTTAACTGCCCCCTGAAATGGCCTAGCAAGGCATTCAGTTCAAGGGCAATTAAGGGTGGGCAACAATTGGTGGCTTTGCCAGTGACACCCACGTCCCATGAAAGAATTAAAAATATCTATGATTTATAACTAAACTAAATCCATCTTTTGTTTCTTTTCCCCGCCCCCACCTCATTTGCCTTGCCCTCATTTAATCTCTCCTACCTACCACCCTTTCATAGACCTTCCTTTTTGTTCCTTCCTCCCCTCCCCCCGCACCCCCACATCACCGTCACTAGCCCCCCTCCCCCCCTCCGCCCAACACACCCCACCCCTCCCTTTCCCTGCACCTGTACTTGTTTAAAGACCATTATAGCTCTAACTTTTCCAGTTCTTACAAATGGTCAAAGAGCTGAAAACATTAACTCTGTTTCTCTCTCCACAGATGTTGCCTGACCTGCTGCTATGTTTTTCTTTCTAGCCTCCCCCCCTCAGTGCTATGGTGATCTCACAGACAGATGCTTAGTTTAATAAAAGCATTGTAATGCAAGTTTCCAACTGAAAGACATACACAGTGGGCTGGATTAGCACAAAACAGATGGAGGCCTGGCATCTCCAGCAATAAAAGCATTATTACTGTTTACAGAGCAATTTCAACAAGCCAAACTCTGAACAACACAATGCCAGCTAAATGATTAAATAACTTACAGGCTGTAATTAAGTAGAATTATAGAATGGTTACAGCACAGAAGGAGGCCATTCAGCCCATTGTTTCTGTGATGTCTCTCTGAAGCAGCAGTTCATCGAATGCCACTCCCCAGCCTTCTCCCCACAACCCTGCACATTCTTCCTTTTCAGATAAGTCATTTCCCCATTCGATGCCTCGATTGATCCTGCCTCCGCCGCACTCTTAGGCAGTGCATTCCAGATTTCTAAACCCTTGCTGAATGAAAAGGTTTCTCCTCATGTCGCCGTTGCTTCTTTTGCCAATTACCTTATTCTGAGCCACTGTGTTTTAAATCCTCCCAGTGATGGGAACAGTCTTCCCCAAACCACCCTGTCCAGACCCCTCGTGATTTTGAATACCTCTATCAAATCTCCTCTCAACTTTCTAACCTCCAAGGAAAACAGTCCCAACTTCTCCAACCTATCGAAACCTAACCAAACATTGATACTCACTTGAGCAACTGTGGGCTAATCAAGGAGAGCCAGTATGGATTTGTTAAGGGAAAATTGTGTTTAACTAACATGCTGGAGATTTTTGAAGAGGTAACAGAGAGGAATGATGAGGGCAATGCTGTTGATGTGATGTACATGGACTTCCAAAAGGCATTTTTGTTATAAAGTCCCACACAACGGACTTGTGAGCAAAGTTATAGCTCATGGAATAATAGGGACAGTAGCAACATGGATAGGGAATTGACTGAGTGACAGGGAACAGAGAGTAGTGGCTAACAGTTGTTCGGACTCGAGGAAGGTTTATAATGGAGTTACTCAGTGGTATGAGTTAGCTCCACTGCTCTTCCTAATATATATTAATGACCTAGACCTTGGTGTACAGAGTACAATTTCAAAATTTGCAGATGTTACAAAACTTATGAATGTACGAACGTATGAATAAGAGCAGGAGTAGGCCATTTGGTCCCTCGAGCCTGCTCTGCCATGGCTGATCTGATAGTAACCTCAAATCTGCATCCCACCTACCCCTGATAACCCATCACCCCCTTCCCTCCCAAGAATCTATCCAGCTCTGCCTTAAAAACATTCAAAGACTCAGCTCCAAATTATACACCACCCTTGATTTTCACTCTCAGAACCATTCTTTCGTTGTTGCTGGCTGTATACCTTGGAATCCCTACATGGCACTATCTTGGGTGTCTCACCACCATAAGGATTTCCATGGAAGGCCCACCACTGCCTTTCAGAGTAACCTGTAATGGGCAATAAACCAGGCCATGCCAGCATCACTCACATCCCAGGAACAAATATTTTAGAAACTCCAATTTTGATTAGTGTGAACTAATGCCTGGTGCTTTAGACTGGGAGCTGCTGTTTGGCCTTTTTCTTGTACTGCAAATTAGACATTTCTTTCTCACACCCTCAGGTCAATAGTTGGTCTGGTATCCTTCTTGCAACTTACATCTTGCTCCTTTCTTAACTTTGGACCAGTTTAAACAAGTGAACTTCATTCATGTCAGTTCACTAGAGGGACTGGACGCCAGTTACAGTCTTAGCTACTTTGTCCCTTCATTTCATTCCATCTACATCCAAATTCCCTGTCCCTCACACGCTTACCTTCTGCATCTCCACTGTGTTGTATCATCTCCGACTCTAATTCGTTCTTTCACGGGACTCCAGAACTCATCGCCTTCCTCACTCTTCCATCCTTCCTACAATCTAAAGACTCTTAGAGGCTCATCTGGCATCACCTAACTTCTACTTCTTGTTATGTCATCCCTTCACTCCTACTCTTTGCTGGCGTCTTTCCCTATGGGCCGCCAGTCATCATACCTCTTATATGGCTCCTGTTAGCCCCTTGCTGCGTTTATGTTGGGGCTTGTCATTTTAACAGTTTCTGTGGGGTCAAGGGGTTGGAAACCTCCAACTTTCAAAGAGCTACTGTCCTTGTTACATCATTGGATAGATTAGCTTCCCACCCACCACTCCCTTTCCCTTGGGATTGTCCATTCCCAGTATAATTGGCTATTTTACTTTGACCTCTCTCTTCTCAGCCAATCAAACCTTTGAGTTTGGACTGTGGCAGTTCTGAGTGTGAGGTGCGACCAATTATTGTAATATGCCTTTAAGGAATTGCAGCATGACATCACTCTGCTCTAAACAATAGTGAAACTAAAACTGGGTCACATGGCAAACTTCTTTCCAGTGATGTCATGCTGCAATCCTTTAAAGGCATATTACACCACCAGCTTATCCGCTTTAACCCTTCCATTTTTGCAATGAAGACTGCTTAACATCTGTTTTCAGAGGCATTGCCTCCTGAAACAGTGAATCTGTCTGGCTCACCACTTGCTCTGGACTGGCCACTTCCACGGCAAATTATCTCCTTTGCTCACCCTTAAATGAAATTCAGCAACATTTTTCAATCTGGAGAAAGATTATTGCTTTCCTACCCTCCGTATTACAAAATTTCTCATTTTTATAGCATCTAACATGCATTCACATATATTTTATGAAGCCATTGTAAATATTGATTACGTGCAGGTACAATGAGACCTGGAGGTGTTTACACTGAAATCTTTGCAGATCGCAGGTCAGGTTGATGAGGCTGTGAAAAAAAATCCTACAGGAACCTTGGCATTATAAAAAGAGTGCAAAAGTGACCCTCCTCCTCCAGGTACCATGCCCTAAGAGGGTGTTGGCGACCATGGACTTCCATTGGTTTGCATTATGCTTGGCAAAGCACTGCAGTGGTTTGTCGTTACCTTCTGCATTATGGCTGACCAGGAAACTCTCTCGCTCTTACCGCCTGCCACCAGGCATATTGGAAGGATTTACAGACTGATAATCAAGCTGTTTGGCCATGTTATGAATGCACCTTCCTTGGAGTGAGACTTGAACCTAGAACTTCTAGCCCAGAGGTTGAGATGCTACCCACTGTGCTGCAAGACCTCAGAAAAGCAGTAAGTTATGCTAAACCCTTACAAATAACTCATAAGGCCTCCACTGAGGTATTGTGTCCAATTCTGGACCACAATATAAGGATGTCAAAATTTTAGAGAGCATGCTGAGGAAATTTCGTTGAGTGATACAAGAAAGGAGGGACTTCTTAGAAGGAAAGCCTTTATATCAAAGTAAGGCACAGACATGAAACAAGAAAAAAACAGGAAAGAAACAGAAATTGCAATGCTAATGCCAGAAATATACAGCAGATCGATCAATATTGGAAAGAGAAAAGTTGTTAGTTTTTGGTAGTCACTTGTCATCAGAAGAAGTAGGTTAATCTTTCTCTATGTGTGATTTCAATTGCATTGACCAACTGGCTTGCACCAATTCCTTAGGTGTGCTAGATTGTGGGAGCACCAACACCACACAGACTGCTGGGGTTTGAGGACAAGGCTCAGCACCACCTCGTCATGGTGACCAGAGATGGGCATCAACCCAGACCTTGAGAATACATTAAGAAAATCAAAGAGAAGTCATTGAGCAACGTTAAGCATTGGGCTTAAGAGCCTGTGGAACATATAACACAAACTGAGAAGGTGAGGAATTTGAAAGAATGAGATGGAGTAGAGGACAGCTCAATAAATCTTTGTTTCAATGTAGTGAGGATGCAGAAAGAATGTAAATGTGTATTTGGAGCTTAGAAGGAACAAGGGAGAAACATTTGAGAAGCAGCACTCATCATACAATCCATTAAATAGAAAGATAATAAAGATTGTGACAGAGAAATTCAATGTGAGGAGGTTCACCTTCCACATAATCTGTTAAATTTCCAATCCATCTTTAGTGCAAAGGTTAATCAAATTTAAATGGTTTCTTCAACTGAATTGCATGCAGCTGAGCTCTTTTCTAACAGGCCTTCATTGTCTATGTTTAATCTCTAACAGATTACTGGATTAAGGCTATAAGAAACAACCATGCCTGTGTGAATTTCTGTTTGAGTGTGTATTCAGAAAGTGAAGAGTTCCTGAGTGTATATCAGCACCAATTACTGGTGTATATGAGCACAATGACAAGAGAAATGCTGAGGAGCGAATTTTGAAAGAGTGAGGTTTAATTTTTAAACCAGAACCCATTGCATTCTTCATTAACTATTTTGTTTGGAGTTTGGGAAGCTGTTGTCTACCCTTACTGATAAACTGTGCTTAAATGTGACTGTTTCACCTGAAAAGGTGTTGGCTGCTCTTCTTCGTGAACAACTATAGTACTTGTGGTGAGGATTCTCCTGCAACTTATGAGCTTGGTTCAGCAGTGGCTAGAAGAGATGAAGTTCTACCCTTTCATATAGGAACTGGGTGATGGCCCCCCTCCCTGTAATACAACTGTTCTTTCCACTGCAGAACTTGGGATCATTGACCCCAGACATTAGGGTGAAAGCCACCCATTCTCTGATGGGCCTGGTTGATGCTATGTGTCAGGAAACTGGCTGAGCATCTCTCGGACCTGAGTTCAATAATGTCTAGGTGCCTGGGAATAAAGGCTTCCCTTCCCAAATGGGAATGGGAGGTGCAGTTCATGAGAACACCACTCGTTAATCTTCGATTTATAGAGAAATCATCTTCACAGTCTCCATAACTTGAATGTTTCCCTTAACCCAAAATTCAAGGTGAGATCTGACCAGGGCACTATCCAGTTCTAATTCATTACCCTTTCACGCTTCTCTTGAACAACTCCTGACTGCTGGTTCCCATGGCAATGACTAAAACTGGTGTATGATCAGCATCTGACCATTGGGCAATAATCAAGTTAAACAATGTAAGATAACTACAGGTAATAATTTATTTGGATAACAATGGCAAAAGAGTTTCCCTCAGTGAGACAAGTAACATATTTCACATTTTACATAGTGTCAACCAACCATCTTCAGTGAGAGAACATTATGAATGACTAGTACAATAATCAGTTTTAATGAAAGTTACAATTCTTTTTTGGAATTCATGGATCACAAATTAGCAAAATTATCAGCTGAAATTTCAACACCGATCCACCTGACTTTTGCTCAGGGGTGGCTCATGGACTGATTACATTTTCCCTCCTCCAGATCTCCTCCAGATGTTGCCTTTTTCTTTCCACTCAGCATCAGATGCATTTGAGGAGGAAGGAATTGCAGGTGGTGCCCCTGGCACAGTCACACAGTTTACCAATCCTGGGCCCTTGCTTGACTGCACATCTATCACCGATGTCACACTGAGGAACAGAAACAGAACCAATTACCAGCCAGGTTTCCAACACTCAAATATTCGAACGCCGCTTAAAAGAGCAATCCACTTGGGCTGACAGTTTTATAGTGTCTTTTAAATCTCAAAGCGCTTTACAACCAATGGAGTAACTTTTGGAGTGTTGTTACTATTGTAATGTAAGAAATACAGCAGCCCGTTTACATATAGCAAACTCCCACAAACAGCAATGAGATAACGATCAGATAATCTGTTTTAGTCATGTTGGTTGAGGGGAAGATATTGGCCAGGACAGTGGGAAGAATTCTCCCGCCCTTGGTACGGGATCTTTTGCATCCACCTGAGAAGGCCTCGAGGGCTTAGTTCCAACTGGCAGACAAAAATAGAAGATGTAATTGAGCTGTTGTCAATGTAGAGTATGCACAAATAAGCCTTTAGTACCTCATGGCAACTTTTAATTTCCTAAATTGAATCTTGTTTTTTCACCTCTGCAAGGAGAAAGCATTTGAGCTGTTGGGTAGGAGACATGATGCTGAAGTTGTGCCTTGATTGCATTGACTGCTCAACTGACCAGCTGGTCTTTGGGTTTTGTACATTTGTGCTGATGTTGTGCTTGGCTGCGATATCCCCAGAATAGAATAATCTGCCGGGATTCACTGTCTAAACTCATGTATGGAGAAAGGCATCACTATGGTAACCCTCCCCCTATATTAGATTGTAAATCTTTAATAATAGAGAGAAGTGATGGCAAGTTAACACTTTAATAGCCCGTGTCTGGAAGCTGGTGTAAATTTAAACTTTTGGGTGCACATTTTAATATAACAAAACAAATTGGAAAACCAAACAATTAATTTTCCCCATAGCTATGAAATAATTTCACTCATTAATGTTGGAATATTAAGTGATTATGAAGCAGCTACTTTGTATGCCTTTAAAAAGGAACTAAGTTTAACCTGTTCACAAAGGGGGCGAGATGTATTAATGCATTAATTAGATTGCCATGAAGTTAGGAGAAATCTGTTTGATGTAGTCAACGATTGAGGTGGGAACTGCAGAAGGAATGGGCTTGATGGGCTGAATGGTCATTTCTCATTTCAGCTTTTCATGTTTTCTCATCTCTGCCACAGAAAGCCAATAAAATGGTTTGATCTGAAACTCACCGTAGGGATTTGTCCAGCTTTCTTCTCATAGGAAGAAAACCTGGTGTTCTGGATTTTCCCTAGTATATCTTCCATGGCTTCAAACTGTTGAAAAATAATATTTTTTAAATAAATTCTCTTGCAGCCTGGCAGATTTTTGCAATTAAAGAGCTTGCAATGCCTTATTATCTTTCATAATGGTCCCTCAAGCACCCACAGCATTTAAATCCTATTACCCAGAAACTGAGTTACACTGTGCAATCTTGCAAGTTCGCACAGAAGCTATTTTGCGCACAGCAAGATCTCACAAACAATATTGGAATGTATAATCAGTTACTCTTGTTTTTGGTGGTTAACTGAGGCATGAATGTTTGACAGGGTACAAGGAGAACTCCCTACTTTTCTCAGCTAGCATCATGGAATATTTAATGTCAATCAAAACCACCAGAACAGGGACATAGAGTGCTGGTTTAATGTCTCAGCTGGAGATCACCTCCAGCAGTGCAGCAGTCCCTCAGTATTACATGGAGGAGTCAGCCTAGGTTATGTGCTCAATAAAACTTCAATGCTCAGTAGATTTTTAAAAATCCTTTTAATCCTAAAATTAGACACAGGGACCCAGAGAAAGGCTTGCTTTTACCTGACACCTTATTACATTTCAGAATGGATCTTAAGTACTTCACATAGATTGAATTATATTATAAAGATTTAAGCTGGCCATTTACTGCTGTTATGTAGGTTAACATCAAAGCACACACCAAGATTTCACAAACAATAATATGATGAATGATCACACGTTAGACTAGCTCATGTCCTAGAGTATCGCTCGATCCCAGACAAACTCCTGTCATAGTAACAAAACTGCTATTAATTGATCCAAGCATATTCTTCCAAATATGTAATGGCAAACTAACAATTATATTCTTTCAATCCCCCATTAGAAAAAAATTGCCTGGACAGAGTAGATAGGGAAAGGCTGTTCCTATTGGTGAATGGACTGAGAACCAGAGGGCACAAATATAAGGTGTGAAAACAGAAAGGGCTGGAAAAACTCAGATCTGACAGAGAGAGAAACAGAGTTAAAGATTTAAGCTAATTGACAAAAGAAGCAATGGTGACATGAGGAGACACATTTTCACGCAGCGAGTGGTTAGGATCTGGAATACGCTGCCTGAGAGTGTGGTGGAGGCAGGTTCAATTGAGGCATTTATTAGGGAATTGGATTATTATCTGAAAAAGGAAGAATGTCCTGGGTTACGTGGAGAAGGCAGGGAGTGGCACTAGGTGACTTGCCCCTTTGGGGAGCCAGCACAGACAAAGGGCCAAATGGCCTCCTTCTGTGCTGCAACCATTCTGTGAATTCCACTTTCAAAGTATAAATAAATATAATTTACATCATAATAAAAGTATTATATAAATTAATTACACAAATCACAATCTTTCATATTCAAATCTACAGTCTACCAATTCAAACATTTTGCAAAAGTAAAATATTGTGGATTCTGGAAATCTGAAATACAAACAGAAAATATTGGAAATACTCAGCAGGTCTGGCAGCATCTGTGGAGAGAGAAACAGAGTTAACGTTTCGGGTCTGTTACCTTGCATCAGAACTGGTAAATGCCAGAGACATAATAGGGATGTTTACAATAATTTTAAACAAGCAAGAATTTTTATTGGCGTTTTCCATTGTACCTCAGGAAGATGTTGCCGTTCTCTAGAATGGAACTGACAACATTTCCATATCTGGTTTATTCCAAAGTGTCTGAAATATTAAGACGCTGAGGCCATTCAGAGATGTCTGAACTCTAGTCTAAATTTGTACAACTGCTTTAATTAAATGTTTGGCATCTTTATTTTGCCAAAGCGTGTTCTTGTAAGTCAAAAGAGCTTTGTTCCCAATAGTTCAAGTTCGACTCTGTTGAAACATTGGGCTCGGCGTCCTTATTCCAATCAATTAATGTGTCGATTATTATCAGAGAAATCCAAAACTCATATTCCAATAAAATCACGGAGCTATTCGGCATTCCTCTTCCTTTCAGATTATCAATCGATTAAAACTCACAGCCCAGACAAGCCAAAACTGCTAAGTAAAGAGGCTGGAGCATCACGTCCCAAAAGCAAACGGAATTGGAGAGATGAGAAACCGCGAATTAAAAAGACTGGGTTCGAAAGGGTAACCTGTTTGGAAATGTAGTGAACAAAATAACTTGCTTGGGAAAATAAGACAGGGAAAAGGAAAATGAACTGGATTTGGAAATTGACCAAGTTAGTTTGAAAATGGTTGAAAAACAGCTGAACTGTTAAATAACTGCGGCACAGTGCACATTGGGGAGGTGAAGGTATCAGAAGCATTGTCGGTGCAGCACAGGAGAGAGACAGAGTTGGGGAAAACAGGATGGGGGGGGGAAGGAGAGGGCTGGAGGCAAGTTAATGCAATGGGGGGAAAATGGAGATAAAGGTGACTGACCAGTTCCTTTTCGGCGGAGTCGCTGTGTTTTGTACTTGGGTAGTCTTCTGCTGAGATGGCTTCTCTTGACTGGCCCTGACAGTGCAGGAGCAGGAGGGCTGCACACAAAAGAAGCAGGAACATGCCGGAGCTCTCCATGGTGCTGAAGCGACCGGTGCTCTTCGACTTTGGAGTGGGCTCTCTCACTGATCTTCTCTATAAAGAAACAGCGCTCCCTCCCCCTTTTATAGTCACGAACTTGCCCACATACATTGCTAATAAGTACGAGGGCTATGTTACACACCCTTTCGTGGCAGCATCCCAACAGATTTCGCGACTTCTCTCCAAACGTGGTGGCGGTTGCCAAAGGAACCTTCGTGCTGGGTGCAGTCAATGAAACTTTGACTCTTTATTTTGGCAATTCATGTCAAACAATGGGCGTTGTGGAAATACATGGAGATCCTTCAGTTTCTCCTTTATTCATTAAACTATACATGGTGAGATTAATCACAATTAGGGTGTCAATGCTTTCATAAATTACTGTCATTGAAATGAATTGAATCCCGGACTGAAAACCATTCCAAAATTAACCTCTTAGCTTGAAATAAGACTAGCAATCTGAACGATTTAAACAAAATAGTGACATTTCACTCTTTAAGTAGGGGACATGCTATCGTTCACTCCAAACTGTCATTGTTTGTATCATTATTGGAAAAACAGCTATGTAATTTAACTTTTTTTTAGAAATTAGCTTTGCTTTATTTAAAGGTCAATTTAATTTTAGTGGTACTGTGGATGAAATCCTGTCTGTACCTTGTGAAACATATCACCCTTCGTGTTTCCCCTCACACTTTTTACAATTATAAGATGTTCAGGGAAGGATTTCAGTCAGTGGTTCCAACTTGTGAAGGTGAGAAAAGTCATTGGTGGACTGAGTTTACCCTTTGATTACTGAAATGAATATTGTTGGGTTATTACAAGGAAAAGGGTGAAGACAATCGAAGCATTTCTGCTGAAAATTCCTCAGTTAACAAGAGGAACGTAAACAAAATGGGGGATCTCAGGCGCTTATACACATTTTTAATCAAAATCGGTTTCATCATTCGTTTATCAGACCGTTACTTCTAAAGTCCTCCTTTCATATTTTTTTCTCCTTTATTTTCTCCATTTGTGTTTCTTATCCTCCTTTTCTAGTTACTTATTATGGAAATATGGGAGGGACTTATCTTTTTAATCTCCTCATTATGTCTGTAATTCACTTTTGTATCCCTGACTTCCTTAGCCCCATTATTGGCAGTCACTGGCAGTCTAGGTCCTAAGCTCTGGATTTCCTCTCCAAACCCCTTCACCTCTCTATCTCTCTACCCACCCCCACCAGCCCGTTCCCCTTCCATTTATGAAGCCCTTTAAAATTGTCTCATTGACCAAGCTTTTGGTCAACTGCTCAGATGTCTCCTTTGGTTCAATGCCAATATTTAACTGACTATGCCTCTGTCAAGTGCCTTGCCATGTTTCACTCTATTCAAGGTGCTATATAAATACATTTTTGTTGTTGTATGGCATCCAGTATGCCATCCTGGGATGAATAGAATGAGCTGAGTACTCTTTACCCATTGTACTTCCCTGTATGTTTATTACAATTATGAATTTTTGTTTATCAGAGGAGAAATTAACATGGCCCATTTTGTTCAGCCAGGGGCAGCAATAAGCAGTGTTAGATTTCTGACATTTCACCTCTGGGACATATTTCAGGTCATACTCAAATATTATAATCAAAAGGAATGTTGACAACATCACCCATCTTATTGTGGGGAACACAGACCTAAGCTGGCAGTGTCACTTGGGGAGAATTAAGGATGGTTTAGTTAAAGAATGACACAATGGTGCAACACTTTTGTTATGAGGGTGGCTTGTGTAGTAGGAGTTGTACTCTCACATCTAACATCTCACCTTTTGGTACTGACACTGGATAGACATGTTTCCAGTGGTGGAAGTCAAATGGAAAAAGGCCATTTAACTTATTCAATTCACCCATAGCTAAGCTTTGTGTGCTGGATGCTTTAGAAGAGCATGTTTCCCGATGTCCCAATGCCAAGTCATCTGTTCCCTACTAAGCAAGAAAACTGTTGATTGAATACTTAACAACATTCAATGGTGACTCCTTCCATGTTGTGAAGCTCTTGTGGCACAGTGGATAGAGTTCCTACCTTTGAGCCAGGAGCTCTGAGTTCAAGTCCTGCTCTAGGTACTTGATGGTTAAGGAAGGTGCATTCATAATGCAGCCAACCAGATTGAGTATTAACCTGCAAATCCTTCCAACTTGTGGGGGTAAGAGTGGGAAAAAATTCCTGCCCTGCCATGTGATGGATAGAATGTAGGAGCCTCTACCATTACTATAGCTCCAGAATACAACATGTGTGTAAAAGTGCATGTTGTGCAACTTAAACACCCTGAATGAACTACAACACACACCTTCCATGTTAGCTACACAGTGGGTACTCTCAGTTACATATAGCTCTTGGTTTTCTCAACCAAATAGTTAGATGATTCTTTACAAAATACATCAGCCTTAACAGCCAATCCAATAATTTAATATTGTGTCCATTTCTATTTCATCAATTCTGGTATTGCCATGCCTCATTTGAACTTTTCTCTTTTGTTCCATCTAAACTCCAAATATTTAGTCCTCCCTGTGCTTCCTCGATAAATTGAATTGGATTCACCACACAATCATCTAGTCAACTCATTCTCTCCCAGAAGGCAGAATATGTTAGTTGCACCTTTGTTTGAAAATGGACAGTTTGAGGCTAACATAAGAACATTTGAGTGAGGAAACTTACACCTAATGAGGAATAAATTTACCAAAAACAGAATTAAAAATGTTTCTTTTTATATATACCATTAACTACAGAATTTCCAAAATGGGCATCATGAAAGTTGGTGAAAGTTGTGAAGTTACTTGTGATTTTGGTGATAGGAAAGTGATTGTGTGATTTATACCTGGAAAATAAATAACTTCAAGTGAATCAGTATTTCAGTCACCCTACTGTAGTGGGGTGTTAATATATGCATGTTTATGAGCAGTGTGATGATATTAAACATTAGTGCATCAGTGTGAGAGAGAGAGGGTGAGAGACTCCACTTACCAGCTCTCAATCTGAGCCAGTTTGTATGGTAGCACTGAGGGAAGACACATCTCCAATGGTCAAGTGAATTGCAAACATCAGCAGCCTGACCGTGTAAACTTGAACAGTATCCAGTGACAGTGGTTAAATGTGCAATAAGGAGCAGAGATGCCATAAGATTCTGAACACCTTTGTTAAACCCTCTGAAACAGGTTTTTATTGCTGTGTCTGAAACATCTACCTCCAAACAATGCAGGGCCATTATAAACAAAATCTTAAATCACACTTGAGAGTTGATAGCAATCAGTTCTTTGGCTTGAGAGAGGAATTCAACCTTTAGTGACAATGTGATTTGGAGATCTAAATTTATTGCCTTGAGAATAATGCTTCCAGTGACACAGTAACTGTAGAAAATGAAAGGCAATAATGAAACAATAATTCCCACAATTTCACTCCATTTTCCATTAAATGTCAGCTGCACAGAACTAAATTTGCAAAGACCAGCAATTATAATCAGTTAACTTACAGATCAGTAAATGTTCTAATTCCTGCAGTGGGATTTGTACAACCACAGTCTGATTCTTTTATCTCACTGACTTATTTTCTTTCTTTGTCTCTGACTCGTTAATTTGACACAGAATGCTTAATAAAGCTAATTGCCACAGCCTTAGCCTCAATGTTGTCATGGCAGAGTGCGGGAATAGAAGGAGCAGTAGCATCAATGTTCAGCAGTTAAAGCAGCAGATCAGGCTTTGATAATAGCTTGTTTTGGCAGTAATAAGATCTTTTGGGATCTCTATTCTTTTCAATGATTCCCTGCAGATGTTAAACTCAAGAATTTTAGCTTGATTGTTCCCAGCTGCAAGTGAAAGGGAAAATTTGAAATGGCTATTTGTGATATAATAGTAATTATTTTCTGTTGTCCCTCCCTTCCCTCTTACTTATTTAGAGCTCTTTGGCTAGGCTAATCTCTCGTGGACTCCACAGTCTTCAAAGAACTGTGTTTCTTTAAGCTGGGGGAGGGGGGTGGTTTCTGCAGTGGAAAGTGATGGGGCAAGGGACTTTCAATTTTCTTTCAATGGCTTTCTGCCTTCTGCTCTGAAGATCCTCAGAGAATCATTTAGCACAGAGGGAGGCCACGCCGACTGTGAGCCTAGGCCAGTTTTACAGCATGCTCTTCAGTACCCCATTCTTCATGTACCAAGTCTAGGTGCACAATGCACAGCCACGAAAAGGGTTGGTTGCAAGACTTTTGAGCCAAGCTTCTCTCAGCACCCATCATTCCCACACCTGTGTATTCAGCCTGTAATGAGAACACTGGCCAATTTATCACCTCCCTAGCCCATGGGTGTCAGAAGCAGCAGGGGAGCCACATGTTGCCCTCATTATAACTTACTTATTTTCAAGTTGGCATTACAGGCCCCTGACCCATTAAATATTTAAGTAGGGTTGTTATTAATACATGAATATCATATTAAATAATGGAGGGACCGCTGTAAGAGTAGCAGCCATCAAATAGTGAAATATTTTATTCATCTCAAACGATTGACATTTGGTAAGGAGTGTGATCATTTTCTTATACCACAAAGGCAACATATGTTTCATTGGCTTTTTGCTTTAGGCTTCCAACAAGCTACATAAATATCTGTTATTACACCAAAACATCACTTAGTTACAAATGCTTTTTAGCAGAAGTAATCATGTAAGTCTTTGTTGTTAAAGGCAAGTAGTTTTACAGAAAAGTATCCACGATATGCAGCTATTACTTTTTTGTTCTCAAGATTGACTGCAACATTGGTAAGTCTGCATTTATTGCCCATCCCTAGTTGACCCTGTGAAGATGGTAATGAGCTGCCTTCTGGTTGCAGTTGTGTTCAAAAGTGGCTTTCCGGGCCAGTTCAGAGGGCAATAGCAATCAACCAAATTACGTGGAACTGGAGTCACATTTGAATTGCTCAGGTAAGATTGCGACTCGAGTCACCTATAGGCTAGAAAATGATATGGGTAATGAGTTCCCTTCTGGCTGGTTTTTACGACCACCCAGCAGACTTCATGATCCTTTATTTCTTGCAGCTAGCTCAAGATAACCAACCATTAAATTTACTTTCACAATCTGCCATGATGAGACATCATGTATACATGTACATACGATCCACAGCACAGAAAGAGGCCATTCATCCTAACTGGTCTATGCTGGTGTTTATGCTCCGTGCATTCCTCCTCCCACCCCTCTTCATCAATGCTAGCAGTGTTACCTTTTATTCCTTTCTTCCTCTCGTGTTTATCAGCTTCCCTTTAAATGTATCTCTGCTATTCGACTCAACTACTCCATGTGATAGTGAGTTCCAATTCTTACCACTCTGGGTTTCTGAGTTCCCTATTGGATTTATTAGTGACTATCTTATATTATAAGAGGTCTTGTGGTGCAGTGAGTAGTGTCCCTGTCTTTGAGGAGAAGCTCCAGGTTTGAGTCCCACCCCAGGACTTGATGGTCAAGGAAGGTGCATTTGTAACACGGTCAACCAGGTTGATTATCAACTTGCAAATCCTTCCAATACTTGTCAATGGCAAGCGGTAAGAGTGGGAGAGATTCCTGGTCAGTGGCATGGAAAGAAAGTAAAAGCCTCTGCCATCACTATCCATAGCTCCAGTCTGCAACATGCAAGTAAAAGTGCATGTTGTTATGGCAACTCAAACTCCCTGAGTGATCTGTAACCCACCACCATGCCATCTTATATTCATGTCCGCTAGTTTTGGATAGGAACATGAGAATTACTGGATGAAAATAGACCAGGGTCCATCCTGGTAGTCACAAAAATGAGGCAAGGAAAATCCCAACTGTAGAGAGTTTGAGAACTATAAGATTAGGAGCTCCAGCTCACAACCCAATGTGGAGGTGGTCATACAGCTGTAATGTCTCTGGATGAGAGGAGGCCAAGGCTACAGGTTCCAATCCCACCATGGCAGCTGGTGAAATCTGAATTCAATTAATAAAGTCTGGAAAATCAGGCTAGTCTTAGTGATGATGACCATGCCAACTATCACTCATTGTTGCAAAAACCCATCTGGTTCACTAATGCCCTTTAGGGAAGGAAATCTGCCGTCCTTACCTGGTCTGGCCTACCTGTGACTCCAAACCCACAGCAATGTGGTTGACTCTTAAATGCCCTCTGAAATGGTCTTGCAAGCCAATCAGTTCAAGGGCAATTAGAGATGAGAAACAAATGCTGGCCTTGCCAGTGACACCCACATTCTATGAAAGGATAAAACAAATTATGATCCAAAGCCAATGGTGGTACCAGTTGAACCAAGCTGGTGCACTGGTCAGTGGAAAGTGGAAGCTATTCTCTATGTCTAACCTATTAAACCCTTTAATAACCTTAAAAGTTGAATAATCTTTTCTCTTGAAAAAAGAGAAGGCTGACAGGTGATCTGTTAAAGGTCTTTAAATGATCTCACAATCATTGAGTTACTAATCCAGAACCACATTCACTTCTCTACCAATCCTTCTCAAACCTAATCGAATGCAGTATTTTTCCCCTCTGATCGATCACATGGATTATATCATAGGCAATGTCCCCAATGCACGTGTTAGCTGCATCAAAAATGGTGGCATTCCCAAGAGGATCGCAGAAGATTTGCACCATGGGTTTGTACACTACTCATGTCAGTCGTGGTTATAGGACTTGTTACACTAACTCCGATTGAGCTCCTGTTTCTGTGGCAGAGTAAGGGTCAAGTTCTTTATTGTGTTACCCATGTTATTCTGCAGGGCTTGAATCAAATGAAAGGTTATGTATGTATTCGTAGTAATCTATTGAGGTGAAATGTTTTCCCACACATGATTACCAATTCCAATCCACATGTACAAGCAAATAGCTCATTGAATCTCTGTACTTTGATCGATTTTGATTTGATTGAGTTTTATAATGTTTGTTTCATCCGATTATCTTTTGTACTTTTCACTGGAATTTACCTCTGATCTCTCCCACATACTCTGCTCAGTTCTTAGTGTATTTATCTAGGCTGTTTCTGTTTTTCTGCTTGAACTGTCTACACACCTGGCCCCCATTCCTCTACTTTCCAGCTCTAAACTTCAGCAACTGCAAATTGTTTTCAGAACATTATTTCACATCGTGGATCCTACCGGTTCATCCTACTCTACAATATATTAAAACTGGTCTGCTTGTGTTCTCCAATTCATTCTTTCCCAGAAGCTCAAACTTGTGAAAAAAACTTGAATTTATATAGTGCCTTTCACCACCTCAAAACGTCCCAAAGTGCTTTACAGCCAATTAAGTTCTTTTTGAAGTGTACTCACTGTCATCATGGAAGGAACTCTTTAATCAGTCTCTTAAACCCTAACTTGGCATTCCTAATCATTACTTCAGTTATTGTTGATTTAACACATGCCATGGAACCACCCATGTGCAGGCATGCACACATGCATACAGATACAGGCACACATGCAGACACTCTCTTCAGCAGTAGTTACTGGATAGTGATCAGAAGCAGGAAGTACTGGGTGATTGTTCTTTGCTGTTTCCTGACACAGGGTCAGTTGTACCATACCAATTACTACCCCAACTTAGATCACCAAGAGCTCCCTTGTAAATTTCAAGAGGACAATGAGGTTTTGGAAGGCAGGTTTATTAAAGATTAGGAGAGATGAAGCAGGTCTGTGACCTTTGGGACCCTACCCAATGGATGGAACTGGTCTTTTCCAGTCCCTTGCAGTTCTATGTTCCTGAAGACAATGGGACATTTCAGAAGGTTGGGTGAAAACTGGAAGAATGGGGGAAGTTTAGTCAAATGATTATACCATGAGTAACTGAGGTTGTCTGAAGCTTGCTTGATTCACATGTATTTTCCAGAGTTTATCTTACATTGGTCCAAGAAATTTGTTTCACAAGGCTACTTCAGGAACTGATTATTTAAAATACCAAGAATTCATAAAATGAGAGCTATTTTTGTTGTGTGGTGACAGATCAGTGCTATGAACTTTCCAGTTTGCTTTCCACTCTTGGCTTTGAATCAGAGGTCATAGGGTTAAGCTCCTAAACCTATGGTTCCCAAAGCTCTCTACCATTGGGATTTTACTCAATACCACCAGGAAAGCAGACTAACTGGTCTTTAATTCTTCATGGATATCAGTGGCAAAGAACGGTTTCCTACATAACAACATTCTCATAATCTATAGTATGACACACTGAGTCAATTTAAGATGACAAAATGCAATTAAACTGTACACATTTTTATCCTCATTAGAAGTTCCTGGTCACGCTTTTCAATGTGCATACTGAGTTTTATATACTCGGTTGTACGGTTTCTGACTAGATTAAGGAGGCACAGAAATGATAGTTAATATATTGAATGTTCAGTCCTTATCAACCTTAATTAGATTCTAGCAGTTTCAGATCATATTTCATGGTAAATAAAATGGGTTCATTTGCTGGCAAATTGTTCCTTAGTGTATTTAGAATTGATTGGAGTCATGCAGACTGAACTCTGTCTTGAATTAAGTGGACAGCAGAGGGATTTCTCCTGTTAGCAAACCGTGATAATCCCAACACCAGGAACAGGAAAACAGACCCATTAAAATTAAATTGGCTGCACTAGCATGAAGCAAAACAAAGTGGGCAGGCACAGGAAGGCAGTACAGAAACAGGCCATTCAATCCAACAGGTCCACGCTGGTGGCCAGAATTTTCCCATTGGCGTGCAGGTAAGCATCCCAACGTCACCGCGCACCCTCGCGATATTTAGGTAGGCAGGTGCGCAATGTTCTCGGATGAGCGCCCGCCATTAATTAATCACCTAGTTAAGGTCCTCGAGGCAGCAACTGGCTGCAATTTTTCGGCGCCCGTGCAATCTTCAGGACATCGCACGGGCGCAACGGGCAGGCGGGTAGGAAGCATTTGTATACACCTCATCCACGGACGGGATAAGAGGGGTGAGTGGAGTTGCGAACGTGATCTTTCAGGTATTTAAGTGTGAAAGTTACTTATACTTGCCTGTGTGAGCAGGAATACTTCAAAACTCATACCAGCTGCTTGGACAGGAGTAACAGCCTTCAGGTCAGGACTCTACAGTAAAGATCATTTTTGGGGCCTGCAGCTTTCAGGAAGCCTTCCCTTAGCCTGGGAATGGGAGTTGTGCTCTCCACTGGAGGCACCTCCTCTGAGGACGAAGGGAGGGCCAGAGGGGGAGGAGGCCATGAGTCCACATTCAACCTCCTGAAGCACCACCTTTGGGAGGAGAGGCACAGGCACAAGGGGCGCAGGGCCAAGAGGTAGTCCAAGGTGGAAGGGGCCGCAGAAGATGCCACTATCCTGCTGCCAGGGTATACAGGCGGCAAAGCAGCTACCTCAATATGTTTGAGGTGCGGTGCCGAAGGAGGCTCCGTCTCTCAAGGGAGACAGTCACTTCTATTTGTCAGATGATAGGCCCTGAGATCTCCGCAAACTGTGTGGGTGGGCACCCCATGCCAGGGGCTCTAAAGGTCACAGCTGCCCTCAACTGCTATGCCTCCGGCTCTTTCCAGGGGTCGGTGGGTGATCTCTGCGGAGTCTCCCAGTCAGCACGCTTGTGTCAAGCTGGTGACAGACGCTCTATTCAGTTGTGCATTGACTTTCATCCACTACCGCTGGGATGAGGCCTGTCAGACACAGTGAGCCAGAAGCTTTGCAGTGATTGGTGGCTTCCCCTGCATCCAGAGTACAATCGACTGTACACATGTGGCCATCAAGGTACCAGCAGGTGAGCCCAGTGCCTTCGTCAACAGGAAGGGCTTCCACTCCATGAACGTGCAGATAGTGTGTGATCACAGGATGCAAATTCTACAAGGCTGTGCAAGGTACCCAGGCAGCTCCCATGACGCTTACATACTCAGACACTCCCAGATGCCGAGGCTGTTCAGTGCTCCAGCCCGGCTGGATGGATGGCTGCTGGGTGACAAGGGCTATCCCCTCAGAAGGAGGCTTATGACTCCTCTCCGCCATCCAAGAGCAGAAGCTGAGCAGCGGTACAATAGGAGCCACGTCTCCACAAGGGCTGTGGTGGGAGAGAACCATCAGTCTTCTCAAGATGCACTTCCGTTGCCAGGACTGCTCGGGGGGCGCACTCCAGTATCGGATCGTGTGTCGCTGATAGTGGTTGCATGCTGCGCTCTCCACAATCTGGTGCTGGAAAGGGGCGATGCAGTGGACGAGGAAGATGTAGACGCAGTTGCTCTGGATGCACAAGATGAGTCCAGCAGTGAGTCCGAGGGTGAGCACAGGAGAACGCTGAGGGGTTAGACGCTAACCTGGGCATACTCCAAGGAGGCAAGGACACCTGGGAGGCTTAATCCAAAGAACCTTCAGCTAGCCCAACACAGATGGACCTTCAACACACGCCAGGGCTGCAGGCTCCATACTCGAGTGCTAAATCTGCCTTGATAGTAACATTAACTAAGGCCCTTGTCAATAAAGCTCAATGTCAAACAACTCAGTTCAGCAATACTCAATTGTGTAAATCCTTCTGTCCTGGCCAGAAGACAGGAAGGAAATATATATATATGTATCTACGTCAACCTGGCTACTTTATAAAATTATTATTTTTATTTTAAAAATGGATAAGGCTTTACCTTGACTAGACATGACTCATACCAGAGGAATTTCTAACCTTCAGAAACCAGCAGGGAGCTTGTTATCTTTAAAGAGGTGCTGTCCTCTGTGACTGCTGACAATCAAACTCCAAAGAAATGCACCAATCCCCTTTGCATTTCTAAGGCAGAGCTGTGGCCAACAGAGGTGGTAGGTCTGCAAAGGACAAAAGGGGCCCTGGCTCCTCTATTAAACACCTCAAGCTTTCAGACCTGGCAAAATACATCCTTTGATCAAGACACAGAAGAAGAAGTGGGAGGTATATCACATGACCTCCCCCAAGCTGCTCGAACCTGTAATATTGCTGTGCGGAACTGAATCCAGGCGGTCTACCATTTTATCATCTAATAGGTAGCAGCAGGAAGAGCTCTGTCCAGGTAAATTTCCAGCGCCTCATCTACACTGTGAACTATTGGAACATTGGAACTCCTGTATCTGTGCCTTCAAGACTAACTCATCTCTATGTGCCTTCTCCCATTCTTGGAAGTCCTTGATTCTGGAAAACAGGATCATGCTGCAACAGTTTCAGCCTGCTAACCTCTGAAGGAATACGCTACTGGACTTTCGATCCTGGAATCTGGACTCACGTGAAACCATAACTCTTATTTTTATCGTGGTCTTGCCCTGTACCCCTTTCTTTCTCTTATCCCTCTTTTATTGTATGAGTGCAAAAAGGGGTGGACATTGCAAAACCCCTTTCCCGCGTTTTGTGTGTGTACAAAATAAACCAACCCTCTTATTTTACCTTATCTCACATTTGCTGCGGGGTTATTAGTAGAGGGTTGGATCACTCCAAACTGAAGGGTTGGGGAAAACACGCTTATAAAGGGGGGAAAATCAGAAATCACAAACACCTTTTCTGTTTACAGACGGTAGTGAGAGGAGAAATCTGGGCTGTTTAAATGAATCCCTCTCTGATCTGTAACAAAATCCAACCACTTATACCTTACAGAAAAGCAGTGGAGAGGGCTCATCAAAAAATGTTCAGGGTTTGTCACTAAGCTCATATTTCTCTGTTTAGAGTTTATCAGTTTACATCTTCAGTATTTCAGACCTGAAGCTAATTCTGACAAATTCCAACGGGTCTGTATTTGTGACACTTTGCCAGGATCAATCAACCAAGTCTGATGCGTGAACACAGTCAATAAAAGCTGTTTACTGACTTTCTCAACTGAGACATATTTATCCTTCACAGATTTAATTAAAGAAGATATTTTGCCTGGCAATTTTCACAGCTTCCTGAAGAAAGTTTTGCATTGTGTTCCTCAAAGCCGTTCAAACTCTGCATTCTATATAAAATGATACAGATGCAGGAAGCCATTCAAATCTCATCTTAGTCTGGAGTTGAGTTTTCACTTTGTCTTTTTCCTTCCTCCACTTTCATTCAGAGACCCTGGTTCCCATGCTCATGTCCTTCCCATGTGAGTCCTGGGAAACTGCGTTAGTTTCAGGGTCAGTCACAAGGGGACATAAGTTCAAGGTGAGGGGCAGGAGGTTTAGGGGGGGATGTGAGGAAAAACTTTTTTACCCAGAGGGTGGTGACGGTCTGGAATGCGCTGCCTGGGAGGGTGGTGGAGGCGGGTTGCCTCACATCCTTTAAAAAGTACCTGGATGAGCACTTGGCACGTCACGACATTCAAGGCTACGGGCCAAGAGCTGGTAAATGGGGTTAGGTAGGTAGGTCAGGTGTTTCTCACGTGTCGGTGCAGACTCGATGGGCCGGAAGGGCCTCTTCTGCACTCTGTGATTCTGTGATTCACCTCTGGTCCAGATTCCCACTTATTGCCACAGTGATCAGGACTGCGAACCTTGTCTGCGTTTATTCGCCAGCTGAACTCCGCTAATTCAGCTCAGGTTGGCAGTCAGGCTTCAGTCTTTTCTGCTTTGCACGTCTCATAACCAGCACAGGAGATTTAACGGTCCCAGGTGTGAGGAACTTCAGTTATGTGGACAGATGGAGAAGGTGGGGCTGTTTTCCTTCAGGAAGAGAAGGTTGAGAGGAGATTTGATGGAGGTGCTCGAAATCATGAGGGGTCTGGACAGAGTAGATAGAGAGAAACCGTTCCCATTGGTGGAATGGCCAAGAACTGGGGGGAACGTAGATTTAGGGTGAATGGGAATAGAGCCAATGGTGAAATGAGGAAAAACTTTTTCCTATGTAGAGAATATTTAGTATCTGGAATGGACAGTCTGAGAGTGTGGTGGAGACAGATTCAATCAAGGCTCTCAAAAGGTAATTAGATAAACAATGGAATGGGAAATATTCACAAGGGCTACAAGGAAAAGGGCGGGAGGGTGGGACTAGCTGAATTCCTCCCGCAGAGAGCCGGCATGGACAAGGCAGGCTGAATGGCCTCCTTCTGTGCTATAACCATTCTACAATATACCCATTAACCCCCTGAAATTCCTGGCTCCCCCTTGTAAAATGACGGATGTGATTTTAAAAAAAACAACAGAACCCCAGGCAATAAAAATTGAATTTGATTTATTCAACCGTTATAAAGGAGTCACCGGTCTCACGACATTAACAAGCTCGACTGTAAAGCTGAAGAAAAGTAAAAGAGGGTGAAGAAAATATCGTGGGATATTTCACTAACTGTGATATTCAAGAAACCACAAAGGGCATCGATTCAGCCCTCCGTAGATCAATTAATTGGCATTGGAAGCACCTGCGGGAAAGGTAGAGAAACAGAGGACATTTTAAGCCCAGACTTTATTAATGCACCATATGCCTCCATTAACATTATTAAAGGTTATCATTTCTGGACAACTCAAGAGTGTGGTAATAGAACATCAACAAAATACTACATTCGAGCCAATTAACTACCAAAAGTGTTATTGCCATCATCGCAAAGTTCAATTAGTTCCTCAAATCCACGATGGAACAAGTATCATTGCTTCCTCATTAAAAACCTTCATGTTCTGTGCCACCCAGCCCAAAGACTGTTCAGTGGGTTTGTTGTTAACCATTTGACAACTGAAGTGTTTATTGAAACACCTTCTTTCTAGAAATCATTCCAGGACATGTGTTGGCCTTCCTAATTAATAGTAAATTGGAGCTGCCACTTCCTTTTCTCTCCCTTGTCGAGGGACACAGGAGGCGGGCAAACCATGTGCTTTTGTATCCATAGCTAGTTTTTTTTAGCCTGTACGTTGAGAGGCATCACTCCAAATCAGGCATGGCTGACCAGGAGAATCTCCCATTCTTACCGCTTGCCATAGGCTTGTCAGAAGGATTTACAAGTCAATAATCAACCTGCTTGGCTGTGTTGTGAACACACCTGTGGCCATCAAGCCCTGAGGTGCACTTGAACCCAGAGCTTCTGGCTCAGAGATAGTGACGCTACCCAACTGTGCCACAAGACCCCACACCATTTGAAGCTGGCTATTATATAATTATAGGGGATATTATGGACAATGCATTGTAGAGCTGTGTGTAGTCCGATTTGTCCATTTAAGGTTATTTAATTTAACTGATCTAAATAGGCACATCCTGAGATCAGTTCGTGGCTGATTCCTCTCGGGCTTATACTGAGAGGGATAATAAATAAGGGGTCACCCATTTAAAGCAAAGATGAGGCAAATTCTTTTCCCTCAGAGGGTAGAGAGTCTTTCAAACTTTCTTCCTGAAAAGGCGATGGAAGCAGTGGGCAGAGTCGTCTCGGGTTTGCATTAAGCGCAGTAGCGGGTGGGAAAAACGTTTTACCCACTGGCCACAATGGGGGCTTCCCACACAGTATCGCCCCAAAACCCGCCGCATTAAATACGCATTCCCGGGAAACACGCCGTTTTGATGGTGGGCAGAACATGATTCGCCCGCCACACCGTCACCTCACCGCTTCATCATGCCGGGCGCCACAGTTAAAGTGCAGCCGCGCGCACACCTCTCAGCGCTTCCAGCCCAGGGCTGCTGCAACAAAGACATGGCTTCAAAAGGCAGGAAGACTGCAGCCCCCAGGTTTAGTGACGCGTCCCTCGAGTGCCTTTTGGACGCCGTGGAGGCCCGTTGTGAAGTCCCCTATCCTGCTCTGGCCGCAGGAGGGGCTTGGGAGTCGGTGACAATGGTGATCAGTGCCAATGTGGCACAGAGGAGGTTGGCCATCTAGTGCAGATAGAGGATGAATTATCTCGTCCGTGCAGCTAAGGTAAGGCAACCATCTCATCGCTCTAAACTCACATACACAAGCCCATCACACATTCACTGCTAGCTCACAGGACATCACCACCCATTCTCACACACAAACCCTCACATCTCCATCCGGCCTCACCTCCTCTGGAGACTGCCTCCTCAGCCCTCACCATCTTGAGGCCACTTGCACAGATCAGCTTGTGCCCCCCCACACAAACACTGGGATACCCTCCTTCCCCAGTACAGCCCTCGCCCTGCAGCCTCTTCCCTTGCCTGAGGCCACTTCTCCCATTCCCCAAGCAAGCCTTAGCCCTGCAGCTGTACAAAGCCTTATGGCTGGTCTGGTAGGTAGAGACCTGCCCGTGAGCCCCCCTAAAAGTGCTGTGGTGCTGCCTGTGAAGCCTGGCGCTGATGACCGCGAGTGCTGCCCGAAGCAAGGTGGGCAAACAAGCCTCGAAGTCTCGAGCGAAGTGCAGCTCGCCAGGTGCAGGTCGCTTATGTACTGTTGTGAAACAGCACACCGAGGTGGGCGGACGATCCAGCATGGGGGTGGGATGAGTCCGGCGGGCTAACCTTATAATGATATGCAGATGTGCTACAATGAGGTTCTCAATGTCCGGTGGTGGGAAACGCTGCCCGCCATCGACAGGCTGAGCTGACAATCACAAACTGGCTTCACCACATCGTGGAGCCGATTTTTGGCCTTCTCGCCATGTTGTCTGTTCACGCCACTGACCGCACCCGATGCCAGCAGGCAGGCGAAATTCTGCCAAGAGTCTTTGAATATTTTTAAGACAAAGCTAGATAGGTTCTTGATAAGCAAGGGGGCGATAGGTTATCAGGCAGGATGCAGATTTGAGGTGACTATCAGATCAGCCATGATCTTACTGAATGGCGAAGCAGGCTCGAGGACTCAAACGGCCTACTCCTGCTCCTTGATCGCATGTTCATAGTTCATCGAGACCTTTTTCTGGGATGTTTCTCTGTATCTTGGCAGCAGATTATAAATCCCCAATGTCGGAAGAGGTCAACAGGAAGCGACTGGCCACTTCTTTTTTATATAGTTTTTTTAAAGTGTGATGGAAGTTGTCTGTGTGGCAAAATGCAACATTTGCCATAGGACAGGTAAGCTCTATAGAATCATAGACATTTACAGCACAGAAAGAGGCCATTCAGTCCATCGTGTTCGCACCATCCAACAAGTGGCCAGCCAGCCTAACCCCATTTTCCAGCTCTTGGTCTGTCGCTTTGCAGGCACCAATCACATATCCAAGCACTTTTTAAACAGAGTGAGGGTTTCTGTCCTTTCAGGCAGTCAGTGAATCACATCACCTGAGACCGAAGTGAGCCAACATGTGATTAAAGTTTCCAGTTTTATCTCGTGTATTATTATTGATGTGAGCTCGCTTGTCCCTCAGCAGGTGGGATGACTGAGTGAATCCTTTTCCACACAGGACGCAGGTGAATGGCTCCCCCCATTGTGAGTGCATTGGTGTTTCAACAGATCCTTTTTGCTTTTAAAGCTCTTCTCATAGTTAGAACATTGAAAGGGTCTCTGATCACCGTGAACAAGTTGATGTTCAATGAGTTGGGATGACTGATGTGAATCCTTTCCCACACACTAAACAGGTGAAGCCCTCCCACCCTCTGAGTGAAAATTTCCCCTTAATCCCCTCTAAGCCTCTTACCTTTTACCCTAAATCTGTGCTCCTTGGTTATGAACCCTTCAGCCAAGGAGAATAGGACCTTCCTATCCACTGCATCTAGACCCTTCAGAATTTTATTCACTTCAATTAGGTCTCCCCTCTGTTTCAAAGAGAACAACCCCAGGCTATCCAATCCTTCCTCATAACAAAAATCCTCCAGCCTCGGCAACATCCTTGTAAATACCCTCTATACCTTAAGTTACGGAGCATCCCATCTTATAGACAGGGTACCAGGGACACGATGGGGTGTAAATTTGTCTTGTGTAATAGCGCGAAGACTGCAGTGAAAAGACGGGCAGAGTGTAAAACGCCCCACTGATGCACCATTGCCCACTGTCCACCACTGCTGAAGATAAGTTTAGGCCTCTACAACAACAAATAGTGTTTTTATTCTCTGGAACAGAATACCGCTGCTCAACCCAGCTCAGCAGCTGCTGCACAAACTTAACGGATACCCAACCCCAGGAAGCCAGGAGGATTATTTCTGGGATATTGAAACCAACACAGCTCGAGTGGCTTCCTGTGCTAGCTCATATTGAACCTTCTAACATCCGCAGGGATAACATCCTCCTCGGAGAATTCCATCGGCTGACAGCAACAAAGCGCCCCCACTGACACAGGACCTCAAAAAAACTCACGCACTCGTCTGAAATCCCATTGTGCCTACTGGAACACACTCCATCTATCGATAGCCCACCTCCTGGTTGACTGCAAACTGCAACCTGGTAACTGACCCAAGTGGTAACGTCCCAGGTTTCAACCTTCCACAGAAAATCTGGAAAACCCTCCACCACTTGAGGACGGGCCAGGGAAGATGCGGCCACTCTCTCCACAAGTGGAACATGAGGAATGGCTCAAATTGTGACCGTGGTCATCCAAGTCTGACCAACGTTCGTATACTGAACTCCTGCCCTGAGAGATCCATTCCTGGCGGCATCGCAACCATTCACACTGAGGCGTGAATCGATTGTTTGAATCGATTGTTAACCTCGGCAACAAATTCTAACTGCTTCCCTAGCCATACGAGTAAAACAAAAATTCTCTGGAGAAAGAAGAAAGAGAGGTTGCATTCATATAGGACCTGTCATGACCTCCCAAAGCACGTTAGAGCCAATGAAACACTTTTGATGCATAGTCACCGCCAAAATATAGGAAATGCGGCAGCCAATTTGCTCGCAGCCAACTCCCACATCCAGCAATGTGACAATATCCCTGGTTGAGGGATAAATATTGGCCAGGAATCATAGGAGAACTCTCTAACTGGTTGTTAGTGTAATTCTTAGCACACTTGGGATTGTTTAGTAAGTGCTGTCCAATCACAGAATCATGTATAATATTGGTCACTAGGTTCTGAGTTTTGCTAGCATGGGCTGGTTGAGTGCAGTCAGTACTTTGCCCATTGTGAACAGCCAAAGGGGTGTGCCGTTTGATACGGTCCACCAATCATTCGGATGTATGGCCTACATAAGTGGCATCACACTGGCACTGAAATTGAGTTACTACATTACTCATTTATGTGGTAGGAAGAACATATTTTTGGCTTGACGGCAGCATCCCGTTAGTGGAGAATACCACACCAACCTAGACATACATATGTGTAAGCCCAGCAAAGGGACTGGAATAGTCATCCTTAACAATCGTAGCTATATTGACAGAATGCATGCCGTTCTTAGTGACAGGTCCAAATTCATATCCATTGGACCCGCCGCTAAGCATGGCCACACAGCCCTGCTCAAAAGCAGGTGCATGCAAGGTCTTCCATACACATCTTAATGGGCTCCAGCCTGCGCTCAAATTCAACATGCTGGTTGAGAAATCTGCCAGGGAGGTTCTCTATTACTGTCTGCTGCAAGCCAACCTTCACTGGTCAATATACGCATTGGGATTCCCACAGCTCTACATGCCATAAGATTGGCCTTATCGGCAAACTCGTAAATAGGACCCGAGACATTTGCTCACTGTCCAACCTTGATGCTGAGATAGGGCACATCAAAGCCATCCTGTGGGAAAAGAACTACCCTGATCAGATCATTGCTCACTGTATATCACCCAAACTCATGAACAGGCCTAACACCACCACTTTCGGTCCTCAAAAGTGCCCACTCTACCTCAGATTACCCTGCAAGGGTAAGGTGTCTCAAAAACTTTTGAGAAGTAGTTGAAACTAGCCACTAGTTTCACGCTACTACTATGCAGTAGCAAAATGAGTGGCGTTCTACACTAACAGGATGCTGTCATAAGATTCCCTCATGCAGACTGTGGTCCACAACACCTCTGCGGGGCCATGAACCATGATTCCTTGGAAAGCTGACCTGACTCCGCGAATATTGCGGGGGACTAGGAGATGCCTATCCCCCACAATGGAGGCGGCCAGGTCGGGAGTGCAGGGTGCGGGCTCGGGACCTGCACCAGGCACGCTGGTGAAAACTGATGGTGTCAAGGAATAGGTCTGGAAATCCCCGGGCTCAAGTCCTGGCTGCGGTTTTTAAAGGTCCATAGAGTCTCCTTGTCTGTGCGAAAATCCAGCCCATTGTACGCCAATTATGCGCACCGCACTTTAGGAAGGACATGAAGGCTTTGGAGAGGATGCAGAACAGATATGCTAAAATGGCTCCAGGGATAAGGGATTACAGTCTCGCGGATAAACTGAAGAAGCGGGGGCTGCTCTCCATTATATCAGAAAAGACTAAGAGGAGATTTAATAGAGCTGTTTCAAATCATGATGGGTCTCGATGGAGTAAATAAAGAGAAACTGTTCCCATAGGCTGATAACCAGAGGGCTGAGATTTAAGATATCAGCAAAAAGAGTGGTTAGGATCTGGAGTGCAGTGCCTGATAACATGGTGGAAACAGATTGAAAAATAGCTTACAAACAGGAATTGGGTAAATACTTAAGGGAGAAAAAAGATTGCAGGAATATGAATAGAGAGTAGAACTTAATTAGTTAGATACAAGAGAATTGGATCATTATCTGAAGAGGAAAGGTTTTTTGGGGCTAAGGGGAAAAGGCGGGGAGAATGGCTGAGTTGCTCTTGCAGAGAGCTGGTACAATCATGATGGGCTGAATGGCTTCCTTCTGTGCTGTAACCATTCTATAATGGTTTTGTTCTGCTCTATAAGTAGGACTAACCAAGAGCTGACACAGACTCAATGGACCAAATGGCCCCCTTCTGTGCAGCATGGGTTTTATGGCTTTATGTTACAGTAGTGGGTACTCTGTTGTGGTTGGGCTCTTAAACACGTTGTTGGGCAGTGCAGAGGGAGCTTTTCCCTACATCTGCCTGTGCTATGCCTGATCTGGGATTGCTTCAATCGCCTGAAAAGGAAAATGATGACGTCTCCAACATCTCAATCCCCCACATTAGTGAGCACATAAAATAAAAACTAAAATATTGTTGGAGGTAGCGGAATTTATGGAGCAGAAATTACTTTTTCACCGTCAGGGTTACTCAGAGTATAAACCCAGTGTTGAAACGGTTGCCATGGCTGCATTGTAGCAACATATTAAAAGCGCTCAAGAACTTCCCCTACTTGGTATTTCTATGCGATGATCAGCACATTTGAAAAGGATATTTACACAGCAGAAATACCATCCAGATTTACAGAACAAAAACAGAATTAGCTGGAAAAACTCAGCAGGTCTGGCAACATCGGCAGAGAAGAAAAGAGTTGACGTTTCGAGTCCTCATGACCCTTCAACAGAACAGAGACGTTAAACTGAGGCCCCTTCTGCCTGCTCAGGTCTATGTAAAAGATCCCGTGTCACTATTGTGAAGAAGAGCAGGCGAGTTCTCTCCCCTGTGTCCCGGCCAAATGTTTATCCCTCAATCATAATCCTAACAGCGCTGTGGATGTACCTACACCACACGGACTGCAGCGGTTCAAGAAGGCAGCTCACCACCACCTTCTCAAGGGCAATTAGGGATGGGCAATAAATGCCGGCCCAGCCAGCGATGCCCACATCACACGGACGAATATATTTTTTTTAATCCCGAAGAGACGGAATCTCTGGGTCATTATCACATTGCCGTTTGTGGGATCTTGCTGTGCGTAAATTGGCTGCTGCTTTTCCTCCAGCGACAGACACTTCAACAAAGTACCTCACTGGCTGCAAAGCGCTTTGGGGCATTTGGTGCTTGTGAATGGCGCTATATCAATGCAAGTCTTTCTTTAATTTGTACCTGAACCTCTCGGGCATTCAAGTTCACCATTTTAGTATTTATAGCTCACATCCTCCCAGCTCTGGATTCCTTTCAGCGCGTGAGGTTTGGTGACTGGAAAAGAAATGCACTGTGGTGTTCACAGCGATGCCTGTGGCAAGAGTCAGCCTGGCAAAGACCGGTCTTCAGAGCCGTCAGCAGAGGTAAACAAAATAAAGCTCCCCTCCCACCGCACCCCCCCCCGCACCCCTCCACCACCCCACCACCCACCCCAGCACCTAAATGGATTGTTTGCTGTGTGACCATCGTCTCTTGTCAATGGAAGGATGCCAACAACAGGCCAAGTGGCAGTGAGACTAGAGGCAGTGGTGCTTCTGCCAGTTTGCTACAATTGGCCTCAGTACCCCCTTGGTTGAGGGAGACGAGACCCAGCCAGAATATCCGGTGGGCCCTGCTGGAAAGTGCACGTGCTGTTTGGCAAAGGATGAAGCTGGCGTCAGTCTGTCTTCAACACAGGTTTATTTACCAAACATCCCGTGTGACAGGAATGCAGACAAATGCCTTCCACACAGCCTCCCTCCCTAAGCTCACCCAATTGTATCAGTTACTCTTAATCACAACTGCAGCATGCACTCAATCATTGCAGCACTTGCAACATTAACGTTCGTGTGGAGATTAATCTTCTAATAAAGTTTATTTCCTATCCGCAGTATTTAAAAAACTGTCTCAGAGGCAGTGCCTCTCACTTACTCTCTCATTTGTGTGACAACACTACCCCCAAGTGGTCAGAGCAGGACACTGCATATAAATTACAGCACAATGCACTATTACTGCCAGTCACCAGTTTTTCATCAGAATGTGACAATTGCCGGACAACCAAAGGCCAGGGTCCAGCTGGTACACCTCCTTGCTTCCTGTTAGTCGCATGATACAATGATAATGGAGTTCTCGATTAATCCACAGTGATCAATCTCCATCAATTAAATCCACAACAGACCCAGATTATGAGGTGAGGGAAACCCCCAGTGGTGGGGAGATTTGGAAACAACCAATTCAAATGACCCATTCCTCCCGCGCCACACTGTACTTACCATTTCTTTTTTGTAACTCTTAACTAATATATTAGAAATCTGCCCAAGTATCGGACTTTAAAACATGCCTGTAGGGGAAAAATAATGCCATGCTTTCAGATGAGACATTACCCTGAGGCTCAATTTGTCCCCTCCACAGCACCATTTCAAAGAAAGGAGGCGGTATTGTAGTGGTAATGTCACCGGACTAGCAATCCAGAGACCAAGGCTAATGCCCTAAAGATAGGGGTTCAAATCCCACCACGGCAGCTGGTGAAATTTAAATTCAATTAATAAACCCAGAATTAAAAACTTTACTGCAGTTAAAGTGGTGATTATGAAATGATTGTTGTACAAACCCATCTGGTTCACTAATGTCCCTAAGGGAAGGAAATCAGCTGCTCTTACCTGGTCTGCTATTCATGTGACCCTAAGACTCTTTGTAATGTTCCTTGATTGTATTGAAGCACCTCAGGGTGCGACATGATCTATGTGGAAAACTTCAATATGCTTTTTGTGATGGCCATTTTGAAATGTTTTGTGACGTTCTTTCAGATATTTTATGAATAACATATATTTTTCCAAAAAAAACCACTCTAAGACCCACAACAATCTGATTGACTCTTAACTGCCCTCTGTTGACTCTGAAATGGCCCAGCAAGCCACTCAGTTCAAGGGCAATTAGGGATGGGCAACAAATTCTCCCTTTGACCCAGCCAATAGTTACCCCCCACACAAAAATAACAAGATCTGGTCATTATCACATTGCTGTTTGTGGAATCTTGCTCTGTACAAATTGGCTACATTACAACAGGGGCTACACTTTAAAAGTTTTTAATGAGCTGAAAAGCATTTTGTGGTGTCCCAAGGGCATGAAAGGCTCCATGTAAATGCAAGTTCTTTCTTTCCTATAATCCACCTCATCCACTTCTTTCCTCCCTCACTCTGGTTCAAGGCCCCTCTCATTAGCCAATCTTCCTATCCACCAGAACGAAAAATAAAATCAAAAGGCTGCAAATTCTGAACACAAAGTGTGTCACACCATTTCTGGATGGTACAGCTTGTAAAACAATCTTCTATTAAGGCTTCCAAATCCCTTTTACCTCCAACTGCCTTTCATACAAACAAAGATAATTAACTTGTGTTTCCATGGTGACTTAGCCAAATCAACACTTTGCAACAAAAGTAAATTACTGCGGCTGCTGGAAATCTAAACTAAAAACAGAAAATGCTGGAAGTGCTCAGAAGGTCTGGCCTCTCTCCACAGGTCCTTCCAGGCCTGTGGAGTTTCCAGCATTTTCTGTATTTGTTTCAGTGCTTTGCAACTTGAGTATTAAAAAAAATGTCATTTTCCCCTCCATTAGATATTGTCTCTCTCACTAAAGTCCTCCCCTAACTCCCTGGCTTGATTCCTCAGTTGAAGAACCCCAAATGTTTAATTTTTAATAAGCTGGCTATCCATCATTCAGATACTTAGCAATAGCTCGGTAAAGTGTAATTCGACTGAAAGGCTTTGCTGAAAGATTTACACTATACAGCACCGTACATGACTTCAAGACTTCCTGAAGCACTTTACAACCAACTAATTACTTTTTAAGTGTGTTCTTCGGTAATGTTGGCTACAGGATAAATATTGGCCAGGATGCTGGGAAGAATTTTTCTTTCAGTAGTGCCATATGGATCTTGTATATCCTCCTCTGAGAGCTGATGGGGCCTCATTTTAACATCTCATCTGAAAGTCAGCACCTCCAACAGTACAGCACTCCTCGGTGATAGTACTGGAATCTCAGCCTCAATTATGTGCTCAATTCTCTGGAGCGGGACTTAAACTCACAACATTCTGACTCGGTTGTGAGAGCGCTGCCAAGCTGCTGTTATCATAACCCTGAGAACAAAGTGCATGTGGGCCCTGAGGGTCAGCGAAACCCTGAAATTCTAATTAACAGTTGGCTTTTTAAACTTTAATGAGAGAGCTCCCTCGAAGACTCTGTTGGTTAGTGAGCTGCCCAATATTGAAGCACTGGATTAAAGAATAGGAGTTTGATCCCTGATCCTGTGCTCAGTTATCTAGTCTGAGGCAGACCAGCGGGTGTTGAAATTTCTCCGGGTTATAGAAAATCAGGACGGGTTCTCTCTCCTTTTGTTTTAAAATTGGTTTCTTGAAAAACTGCCAAGGCAGCAGGTGCCGATTTGTGATGACAATACAAATGAATCGAGTAATCATAATTTGTAACACAGTTATAGACAATCATTAAAATAAAGTATAAAATAATAAACAGGCTGTGATCATTTCAGTAAACAAATAATTATAAAACATTGAAAAATGCAGAACAGAAATGAAAGGTCTACTGCATTCTGCATTTTGTAAGAAAGTCCACAGATTATGTATTATCTGGTTTAGTTTGTTAAATTCTCAATTATTTACATACTATTTATGAGTTTTATAACGTAGGACATTGGGCTGTCTCATAGTCTAAGTGAGGACAGAATATGATGTGATGGCTTCCACAGTTGAACAGCCTGCCAATGCTCACTGTCAAGACTAACATGAAGAACCGGCAATTAATTGGTTAGTGATAGAGACACCTTAACAAAATTCCCTGATGGAGATGGGAGTGTAGAGGTAATGTCACTAGGCTAGTAATCCAGTAGGCCCGGACTAATGCTCTGGGGACATGGGTTCAAATCCCACCACAGCAGCTGGCAGAATTTAAATTCAGATAATGAAATCTGGAATTGAAAGCCAGTCTCAGTAATGGGCAGCCATGAAACTACCATCGACTGTTGTAAAAGCCCATCTGGTTCACTAATGGGAAGGAAATCTGCCCTCCTTACCCGGTCTGGCCTACATGTGACTCCAGACCCACAGCAATGTGGTTGACTCTGAAATGGCCTCTAACAAGCCCCTCAGTTCAAGGGCAATTAGGGGACGGGCAACAAATGGCCCACATCTGATGGAATAACTAATTTAGAAAACTCAAAGCCTTCAGAAGAAAAGGGAAACTTTTAACAAAACTGTGGTACTTAACAAGACTATGAAAGTTGATAAAAACAAAAAACTACTGCAGATGCTGGAAATCCAAAACAAAAACAGAATTACCTGGAAAAACTCAGCAGGTCTGGCAGCATCGGTGGAGAAGAAAAAAGTTGACGTTTCGAGTCCAATGACCCTTCAACAGAACTGAGTGTAGTTAGGAGAGGGGTGAAATATAAGCTGGTTTAAGGTGGGGGGGTGGGGGGAGAGAAGTTGAGGGTGGGGTGGTTATGGGGACAAGCAAGCAGTGATAGAAGCAGATAATCAAAAGATGTCACAGACAAAAGGATCAAAGAGGTGTTGAAGGTGGTGATATTATCTAAGAAAAGTGCTAATTAAGAATGGATGGCAGGATACTCAAGGTACAGCTCTAGTGGGGGTGGGGTGGAAAGACTGACAAGGTATTAGTTGTAGATTTAAAAATAATGGAAATAGGTGGGTAAAGAAGAATCTATATAAATTATTGAAAAAAAAAGGGAGGGGGAAGAAACGGAAAGGGGGTGGGGATGGGGGGAGGGAGTTTAAGATCTAAAGTTGTTGAATTCAATATTCAGCCCGGAAGGCTGTAAAGTGCCTAGTCGGAAGATGAGGTGCTGTTCCTCCAGTTTGCGTTGGGCATCACTGGAACAATGCAGCAAGCCAAGGACAGACATGTGGGCAAGAGAGGCAGGGTGGAGTGTTAAAATGGCAAGCGACATGAATATTGAGTTCAACAACTTTAGATCTTGAACTCCTTCCCCCATCCCCACCCCCTTTCCGTTTCTTCCCCCTCCCTTTTGTTTTTTCCAATAATTTATATAGATTTTTCTTTTCCCACCTATTTCCATTATTTTTAAATCTATACCTGTAATGCCCTGTCAGTCTTTCCACCCCACCCCCACTAGAGCTGTACCTTGAGTGTCCTGCCATCCATTCTTAATTAGCACATTCTCTTAGATAATATCACCACCTTTAACACCTCTTTGTTCCTTTGTCTGTGACATCTTTTGATTATCTGCTCCTATCACTGCTTGCTTATCCCCACAATCGCACCCCCCTTAAACCGGGTTATATTTCACCCCTCTCCTAACTTCACTCAGTTCTGTTGAAGGGTCATGTTGGACTCGAAACGTCGGCTCTTTTCTTCCCCGCCGATGCTGCCAGACCTGCTGAGTTTTTCCAGGTAATTCTGTTTTTGTTTTGGATTTCCAGCATCCACAGTAGCTTTTTTTGTTTTTATACCTGAGCAAATGGTCGTTAACAGAGGGGGCGGGTGTTCACCTCGCCCGCCCTCTCCCTCCCCCTGCAGCGATTGGCTCGTCCTGTGGGGTTTCCCCGCCCTCCCTGCGCTGTGATTGGTCGGACGCTTGACGTGATTGACAGCGGCCGGCCCGTTGCCAGGCGATCAGGGCCTAGCGCGTTGTTAGGTACAAGTGGAGCCTGCTCCAGGAAGGTGGAGGTTGAGGTTGAGGTGGAGGGGGGCGGTTCTTGTTGCTGTGACGCTAATGTTCTTTCCTGCAAATATTATTTGTCCTCAGCTCAGCCTAACATTTAACCCGAAGCCAATAACGTGCATTATTTATGAACAGCACTTTTAAATAATTTAAGGTGGGACTTGAGTGATTCGTACTTTCTCTTGAAATGATGAACAGGGCAGTGTTGAACCGGGCCCTGGAGGAGGATTTAGACAGTGAAGCATCTTCGAGAATATTTGCAGCAGGAGAGGAGACACAGTGAGTTAGTCCCAAAATTTGTTTTTTTTTAAATCTTGTCTTTAAAATTGGCTGCTTGCCTATTTAAAGCCAAAGTTCATTTCCTTCTTGACAATTTTATTTGATTTTTCTTGCATAACTTGCATAATACTTGTTCACCAAAATGGCTTTAGTTCAGATGCTGAGCTTTTCCCTCCAGACTGTTTGTTGTCAGTATTCCCATTTTAACACTTTGCATCTGTTCATATTAAATATCGGTGCTTTGCATTTGTGCTGTTTTATCAAACTTTATAACGTGGCAATGACCAGATAACCTGTTTTAGTGATATTGATGGAGTGATAAATATTGGCCAGGGCAATTCCCTTGCTTGAATTGAAGTAGTGGCATGGGATACTTTACTTCTGTTTGAGAGGGCAGACAGAGCCGTGGTTTAATGCCACATTAGTAAAATGGCACCTCAGACAGTGCAGCACTGCCTCAGTACCACACTGCAAATGTCAGCCTAGATTTTGCATTCAAATCACTGGAGTGGGGTAGGATCCGGACCTGGACCTGGACCTGGATCTGGATCCTACCCCACTCAAATGGTTGCAACCATTGGACTCAGAAACAAGTTTGCTACCACCAAGCCACTGTCACCCCAACAGTGATCGGTCAATGACACTTTTGATTACATATAATCCATGAGTGATATTTTTAAAATAATTTATAAATGCCATGTCTTAGTGAGCTGGTGATAGTTTAATAAATTAATGGAGGCCAAGTAGACTCAATTGTTAGTACTATCACTCCTGAGGCGGAAGGTTGTGTGACCAGGTTCCACAATGGGTCATCAGTGCATAATCCAGATTAAAGTTTCGGTGCAGTGCTGAGGGAAAACTGCATTGCAGTATTTAAACTGCAGTTTTATGCCAGTGTTCAAGATCCCATGGCACGGTATAATGAGCAGGGAGTTCTCCCAGTTTCCTCAAAAAATAAGCAGCTTAATTCAGCTTTCATCTTGTTGAAGGCTCTGAAGAAGAGTCATACGGACTCAAAACGTTAACTCTGTCTTTCTCTCCACAAATGCTGACAGACCTGCTGAGCTTTTCCAGCATTTTTTGTTTTTGTTTCATCTTGTCAATGTTTATTTGATCTTCCATACTCTAGACTGACACTCCAGTGCAGTACTGAGGGAGTGCTGCACTGTCGGAGGTGCTGTCTTGCGGCCGAGATGTTAAATTGAGGCCTCCCGCCAGCCCTCTTAGGTGGATGAAAAAGATCCTGTGATGTTATTTGAAGAAGAGCAGGAGAGTTCTTCCCGGTGTCCTGTTAAACATTTGTCACACTGCTGTGGAACCTCGCTGTGTGCCAGCTGATATCTGTGTTTCCCATGTTCCAGCAGCGATTCCACTTCAGAGTACCTCCTCAGCTGTGGGGTGCCCCTGAGGATGTGAAAGGCACCATATATAAATGCCAGCCTTTTTCCTCCTCTGAGAGAGTAAAACCAATGATGACACGAGCATGAATTGAGTATAGAGCTTAAGCCGAGATTTTACACGACCTTCAGTACCTTGAAGGGTAAATTTGCAGCACTGTAATTCTCATTTTCAATTCTCTCGTCCAGATTTTGTGACACTGGCAGCAGCTCAGGAGGAGCTGGGATACCCAGCACCCCGAACAGAAGTGCACGATCCAGGCGGAAACACAGAAATGACATGAAGGAAGCAGCGATTATGACTCTGCCAGAGGAGAAGCTAGCCCAAGCGGAGCAGAGAGCAAGGATGTACGCTGCCAGTCAAGAGGTAGAATTAAAATGGATTGAAATACCACTGAATGCCACCCCCATGTTACAAAAAGGCACTGGAGAAGGTGCAAAAAAAGGATTGACACAGCTGATGCCCAAACTGAGATCTTAAAACTGTCAGGAAAAGCTGGGGCCCTTTTCTCTGGAAAATAGAAGGTTGAGGGCCAACCTAATAGAGGTTGTTCAAATTATGAAGATGCTTGATAGGATAGCCATAGAGAAGATATTCCCACTTGTTTGTTGGGGGGGGTGGCGGGGAGCATGGAGGTCAAAACTAGAGTCCATAAATATAAGTTACGCTAATAAATTGAATAAAGAATTCAGGGGAAGCTTTCTTACCCAGAGAGTGGTGAGAATGTGGAACTCACTATCACAAGGTGTAGTTGAGGCAAGTATTGTAGATGCATATAAGGGGAAACTGGATAAACACAGGAGGGAGAAAGGAATTGAAGGATATGTTGAGTGAGTGAAATGATGGTTGGGAGGTGGTTTGTTGGGGTGAATGCTGTAAATACTATGTAATGCTTTAGCTTTTATCCTTTCCAGTTTTCTCCACTTTGCTTCTGGGCAATTGTTGAGTAATGGTCTCATGGTTTCCAATAACTCAGTCAAGTTGCCTTTCTTTTAGTGTGAGGTCCAACAGTGACTGTGGGTGGACTGTTGTACTGGTGGGAAAGTATTGCAGCAAGTCTTGAACCTACTGCCTTCTCACTCAATGATGGGAGGTAAATATTCACCATGCAAATAACTTCACTTGTCAGTTCTGTCCTGGACAATGTTGTGTTGAGGTGGAACAGTCCCATTTCCTAAGAGAAGAACCTTGGATCATAAAGCCACTGTGTATCAGGCTCCTTGATATTAACAGTGGCCTCCAAGAAGCATGAAAATTTGAGTCAAAATCCTTAGAGAACTTCCCCCAAAATCTGTGGAAATCTTCAGAGCTTTTGCGCACCTGAACTTAAATTTAGGTATTCAAAATCAGGAGGGATCTGGACAGAGTAGATAGGGAAAAAATGTTCCCACTCGTGAAAGGATTGTGAATGAAAGGACACAGACTTATGATAATTATTAAGCAATGGAGACATGAGGAAAAACTTTTTCACACAGTGAGTGGTTGGGACCTGGAATGCTTTGCCTGATGGTGTGGTGCAGGCAGGGTCAATTGAGGCATTCAGAAGGGCATTAGATTGTTATCTGAAGAGCAAGAATGTGCAGTGCTACAGGGAGATGGCAGAGGAATGGCATGAGGTGAGTTGCTCATTCGAAGAGATGGTGCAGACACGATGGACCGAATGGCCTCCTTCTGTGCTGTAACAACTGTGATTAATCTATGCTAGCCTTTCGGAGGCAAGGGCTTTGGGTAAATGTAGTGTACACCTATGAAGATGCCAGAAGCTCTGGGTTCAAGACCCACACCAGGACTTGTTGGCCACGGAAGGAGTATTTATGACACAGTTCAACAGGTTGACATTCAGTTGGCTAATCTTTCGAACACTTTCCCACTATTCCCCAAAGTGTAAAAAGTGTGTGTAAATAAAAAACAAACAAACATTGGAAGATTATTATTACGATCATGGGTGTCAGCTGTGTACTCAATGGGTAGCTCTCTCACTTGTGAGTCAGAAGGTTGTGGGTTCAAGTCCCCATTCCAGACACTTGAGCACAAAATCCAGGCTGACACTACACTCTTAGTGCTGCATTGTCGGCAGTGCTCTCTTTCTGATGAGTTGTTAAACTGAGGCCTCGTCTGCTCTCTGATGCAGATTGCACTGTTCTAAAGAAGAGCAGTGGGGTGTTCTCCCCCGGTGTCCTGGCCAATATTTATCCTTCAAACCTCACTTAAGAAAACAGATAACCTGGTAATCATCACTGTGAGAGGTTACTGAATGCAAATTATTCGCCACATTTCCTACATTGCAACAGTGACTCCTCCTCCAGGTACCATGCCCTAAGAGGGTGTTGGCAACCATGGACTTCCATTGGATTGGTCTATGATTACGCTTGGCAAAGCACTGCAGTGGTTTGCCATTGCCTTCTGCAGTATGGCTGCAGATCGCTTCTCGGCCTTTTGGCTAAGATCAAGTGTAGTATCTAGTGTAGGAGCTCCAAGAGGTGAAGGGCCAGCAAGCCTCGCACTTTGCCTCGGAGGCCTCCAAGATCATCTTCCGTTCCAGAGTCCGCTCCGTGGAGCAGGATGAGACGTGCTCACGTTTCTTCTTCCAAAAGGTACACAGAGAGCGCTCTGTGATCAGCAGCCTGAAGGAAGAAGACGGCTCAGTAAAGTCTGCAGTATGGCTGACCAGGAAACTCTCCAACTCTGTGTACTTTTAGCATTTTCCATTTGTTCTTACCTTGAGTTTGCGGTACTTCTTTTGCTGTAGGGCGCTCCTGCAATGCAGGAACTGATGCGCTGTGTGGCACTGGCAAGGATCAGTTTTGGGGACCTGCACTGGAAGATGGCACAGGCACACGTCAACCTAGCAGAAGGTTATCTGGAAATCAAAGGTAGGCGAAGGACTAGGGACTAGAAAACTACCATCCTCTGACTCCATAGCTGTATGCCTAAAAACAAAGGAAGATCTTGTATTATATTGTACTCTCACAGTCCCAGCACGCCCAAAAGTAGTACTTTGGAAGGGTCATGAAGGGCACTGTATAAATGCAAACCTTTCTTTCAGTGTCCCCAAGCCTGTAAAGCACCCTTCAGTTCTTCCTATGTGAAAGCCATGTTAGTATTCATTGACAATTTACCACCTGTGTGCACAGACAAAACTTAAGAGAGTACAGCAGTGACTGCGCCCTACCAGCTCATTCCCCTGTGTGTGTGTGTATGTGTGTGTGTGTGTGTGTGTGTGTGTGTGTGTGTGTGTCTCTCTCTCTCTCTCTCTCTCTCCATCTGTCTATGACAGCAAGAGAAGGCTGAGTAGCGTTACTCTCCCAAGGTTGAATAGTCCACTAAGACTTTCAAAGCTAACATAGGAATAACAGATGTGGGTGAGCACCTGTGTAATGATAACCCCAACATGACTCAATGCCCAAAGTTCTGTGTGGAAAATTAAACCACTTTTAATAAACATGATGTTTCCTTATCTTCCCTCATCACTTCATTACTTGCCTGAAGTAAATCATTGCCTCCTCGTCCTGACGACGCGCAATCCATTGTCTAATTATAAAATGTGATGGTGATAATATTTCGGAGAAGTCTGATGCGGACCCTTGCTAGTTTTCTGCCAGACAGCAGTGGGAGAGGCATAGCAAGCCGAACTGCTGCTGGCATCTCACTCAACTTTATCCAGTCCAAACCAGCAGCTGTTATCTATTGCAGCATTCCACGTTGGGAGCTTGCTGTATGGAGAACAGTCCTTGGGGGAAATAGTGGTTGCGAAGGATTAACCCGCTTTACCCACACAAGCCTTTATGTAGGATTGAGAAACAAATGCTTGCTGGGGTATTTCAGCCCTTCTGTGTGCACAGGTCAACGCTGTTCGTTGCTCATTCTCCTATAAGCCATCTATGTCAATCACACTGGTAATTTTAAAGAATAAATTTTAGCTTGGTTTGTAAACTGAGCGTGTATCTGAACAGTGCACAAGGTCCCCAGTTCAGTTCCAGGCCTGTGCTGAATTAGCTGATCTCAGCAGGGTGACAAGTATTGGCTTGGGATAAGTCAGCAGAAGAAATCAACTAAAGTTTCCTGTTTACATGGTGACCTCACATCTTTCCCGAAAAATGTGCGTGCAGTCTGTTGCAATGCTCAGAACAGTTGAATAGCCTGCTAGGCACCCACTGGGGGAGGCGGTGGCATAGTGGTATTGTCACTGACTAGTGTTCCAGAGACCCAGGTTCGAATCACAGCAGATGGTGAAATTTGAATTCAATAAAAATCTGGAATTGAAAGTCTGATGATGACCATGAGACCGATTGTTGGGGAAAAACCCACCTGGTTCATTAATGTCCTTTAGGGAAGAAAATCTGCTGTTCTTACCTGTGACTCCAGACCCACAGCAATGGGGTTGACTCTTGAATACCTGCTGAACAAGGGAAATTAGGGATGGGCAATAAATACTGGCCTAGCCAGCGACGCCCACATCCCATGAATAAAAAAAACACATACATGCAGGAAGAATGAAAATGTGGGAAAACCACTGGGTGGCTGCTGACATCTCCCAGCAAGAGAAGATGAAGGGAGACAATTGGGAGGGGTGGGGGGGGAATGGAAAATAGTGAGTGTTAACTATTTTTAATTGTTATGGATCAACTCAGAAAGCAGTAAAAGTAACGTGCCCCGGTGATAAACTGCAGCAGTGAGCAATCATTCTCTCACATGTAATACTGCTCCCACAGGACAGGCCCTGCAAGCGAAGCAACACTGTGAGAAGGCCAAAGAGATCATGTACGCCAATACTCAGCATCCAGTTTCCGAGGAGGAGAGGGAAGGTATCCTTGGATGTTTGATTACCATGTTCCTCATACTGGGCAAAGCGCTGATGGGACTTCAGAAATATCCTTTCTCAGTGTCGATTGTGCTTTACAGGGATACACGACTAGCGTTTGAGAGAAAGAAGCTTTGGCCTGCGAAAACTTAGCCGATGCTACGTTATGGCCTGAGGGGGTCTACATTTGAAACTGGTGCCTTGCGTTTTGCCCAGTGTTGACTGTTAGACAGTTCCATTAGAACCATAGAACACTACAGCACAGAAAATAGGCCATTCGGCCCTTCTAGTCTGTGCCGAAATATTCCGCTAATCCCATTGACCTGCACCCAGTCCATAACCCTCCAGACCTCTCCCATCCATGTATCTATCCAATTTATTCTTAAAGCTTAAGAGTGAGCCCGCATTTACCACGTCAGATGGCAGCTCGTTCCACACTCTCACCACTCTCTGAGTGAAGAAGTTCCCCCTAATGTTCCCCCTAAACCTTTCCCCTTTCACCCTAAAGCCATGTCCTCTCGTGTTTATCTCTCCTAATCAAAGTGGAAAGAGCCTACTCGCATTTATTTTGTCTATACCCCTCATAATTTTGTAAACTTAAAACAAAGACAGATGTTGCCTCTGCTCCTATACCTCTTTTCTCAATTGCCCTTCAGTGGGCAAAAAGAGAGCATATAAACTTACATTTTTATATTGCCTTTCACAACTTCCCGGCATCCCACAGCACTTTACAGCTAATTGAGTACTTTTAAAGTGTAGTCATTGTTGCAGGGAAATGCACACAGCAAGCTCCCACAAACAGCAATGAGGTAAAAGATTATCCATTTCAATGATTTGGCCAAGGAGGCCCATGGGATCTTTTACACCTACGTGAGGGGGGAGCAGATGGAGCCTCAGTTTAAGATCTCATACGAAAGATGGCTGCTCTGACAGTGCAGCACTCCCTCAGTGCTGCACCAGTGATATGAGTCCAGATTTTGTGCTCAAGTCTCTGTAGTGGGACACGAACCCAAAACCTTCTGAGAAGCCAGTGTTCTGGTAACTGAACCGCAGCAGACACTATAATGAATTTAAACCGGCAAAGCCCTTGTGAAAAGCACTGAATACCCAACTTTCTCTTTATTTAGTCCCCTAATGATATCGAATCCCCAAGAATCACGCACACGCCTGCAATTTTGTTAGCCGATTGTTTACTGCAGAGGAAATTGGACGTTCTCTTAATTTTTTTTTGTTAAAAGACAAATTGCCCCTTTAAGTAATGGCGAGCCCTTCTTCAGCCAGATGCTTAGACTCTCAACTGAAGGGGTCCATCTTCAAATCCTAACCCCTGTCACAACAGTAACGTTAACCGGTGGCAGATGGGAACACAGCCTTCAAAGCCTCATCCTAGTTACCTCACTCCCGGCAATGCTATTGACTGTGTTTTAGGATATAGAAGAAAGGCTTGAATTTATACAGGGCGTTTTGTGACCGCAGGACATCCCAAAGCACTTATCAAGCCCTGGTGTGAGGCTCGAGCCAACCACTTTTGGACTATTATTGTGGAGGTATGGACTTGTCTAACGTTTTGGACACTTAGGTTCTTGAGGGATAGGGCAGGAAAATGGTGTTGATTTAGATGACCAGCCATGGTCTTACTCAGTGGCAGTGCAGGTTCCTGCTCCGATTTCTTATGTTCTTAAACAAAGATGTGCCTCTACACACAGACTGCTTTCCCTTAACTTTGCTCACTCTGAAGGAGGCAGGGCAGAATTTGCTCAAGGCGGAGAAGGTTGCAAATGAGCTTCGACAGGCCGATGGAGTGCCACAGGAAGATATTAGACGAGTAGACACTGAAATTACTTTGTCCTTGGGAAGGTAAATGTCGAGATTTGGAAACTCCTTTTCTAATGTGCCTCGGTGTAGGTATTTTTGTGAAATCAAATGCATTCAAATATCCATCTCGTAAGCGCGCCACATTCCAAAAGAATTGTCATGCACGAGTCGCAGTAAAGACATATGTGAGCGCTAAGGAGCTCTGCCACTACGTTTTAGGATATAAAAGAAAGGCTTGAATTTACACGGGGCATTTTGTGACCACAGGACGTCCCAAAGCACTCAACAGCCAACGAAGTATTACCGAAGTGTAGTCACTGTTGTAATGTAGGGGACGCAACAGCCAATTTGCGCGCAGCAAGCTCCCACCAGCAATAATGAGATTATGACCAGATCATCTGATTTTTTTTTAAAGTGAATTTGAAGTTTAGTAAAGATAATATTCAAGTGTAGTACTAAAGCGTACAGATCATAAGCTTTCAAGAGTGCTCACCACTCAATGCTGAGTGAGCTGAATCAGTTGGGATAGCAATGAGAGTGCAGCGTTGCTGCACCTTTATTTTTATTTATTCATTTAGGGAGGAGATGGTGACATAGTAGTAATGTCACTGGACTAGTAATCTAGACTAATGCTCTGCGGTCTTGGGTTCAGATCCCACCTTGGCAGCTGGTGGAATTTTTAAAAAAATACTTTAAAAACTTTTTCACACAGCGAGTGGTTAAGGTCTGGAGAGTGTGGTGGAGGCAGATTCAATCAAAGCATTCAAAAGGGAATCAGGCTGTTAATCGAAGAGGAAGAATGTGCAAACGTCACACCCTTGTTCAAAAAAGGCTGTAAAGATGAGCCTAGCAACTACAGGCCAGTCAGTTTAACTTCAGTGGTGGGGAAGCTTTTAGAAATAATAATTTGGGACAAAATTAATAGTCACATGGACAGATGCGGATTAATTAATGAAAGCCATCATGAATTTCCTAAGGGAAAATCATGCTGAACTAACTTGCTGGAGTTTTTTGAAGAAGTAACACAGAGGGTTGATGAGGGCAATGCTGTTGATGTGGTGTACATAGCCTTCCAAAAGACAATTGATACAGTGCCGCACAACACACTTGTGAGTAAAGTTATAGCTAATGAAATAAAAGGGAAAGCAGCAACATGGATACCAAATTGGCAGAGTGACAGTGAATTGGTGGTTAATGGACTTTTTTTTAGGCTGGAGGAAGTTTTGTAGTGGAGTTCCCCAGGGGTCAGTTTTGGGACCCTTGCTTTTCATGATACATATATAAATGACCTAGAGTAGGTGTACAGCACTCAATTTCAAAATTTGCGAATGATACAAAACTCGCAAGCATTGTGAACTGTGAGGAGGATAATGTAAATCTTCAAAAGGACATGGACAAATTGGTGGAATGGGTGGACAGTTGGCAGATGAAGTTCAATGGGGAGAGATGTGAAGTGATTCATTTTGGTAGGAGGAACATGGAGAGACAATATAAAGGGTACAACACTGAAGTGGGTGCAGCTGCAGTGGGGCTTGGGTCATTGAAGGTAGCAGGACATGTTGAGAGCACAGTTAATAAAGCATACTTCTTAAATGTTGTGAGGGTTCCCGCCTCTACCACCCTTTCAGGCAGTGCATTCCAGATACCCCCCACCCTCTGGGTGAAAACATTTTTCCTCAAATCCCCTCTAAACCTCCTGCCCCTTACCTTAAACCTATGCCCCCTGGTTATTGATCCCTCCACTAAGGGGTTCCACTATGCCCCTCATAATTTTGTATGCCTCTACCAGGTCCCCCCTCAGTCTTCTCTGCTCTAAGAAAAACAACTTCAGCCTACCTAGTCTCTCTTCATAGCTGAAGAGAGCAGAGCCCAGGCAACATCCTGGTGAATCTCCTCTGCACCCTCTCTAGTGCAATCACATCCTTCCTATAGTGTGGCGACCAGAACTGCACACAGTACTCCAGATGTGGCCTAACTAATGTTTTATGCAGCTCCATCATAACCTCCCTGCTTTTGTATTCAATGCCTCGACAAATAAAGGCAAGTATCTCATATGCCTTCTTAACCACCTTATCTACCTGTCCTGCTGCCTTCAAGGATCTATGGACATGCACACCAAGGTCCCATTGATCCTCTGTACTTCCTAGGGTCCTACCATTCATCGTGTACTCCCTTGCTTTGTTAGTCCCTCCAAAATGCATCACCTCACACTTTTCAGGATTAAATTCCATTTGCCACTATTCTGCCCAGCCCATCTATATCGTCCTGTAGTCTAAGGCTTTCCTTCTCGGTATTTACCACACCACGAATGTTCGTGTCATCTACTAACTTACTGATCACACCTCCTATATTCATGTCTCGATCATTAATGTACGCTGCAAACAGCAAGGGACCTGGCAGTGAACCCTGCGGTATGCCAGTGGACACAGGCTTCCAGTCACAAAGACAACCTCTGCCTCCTGCCACTAAGCCAATTTTGGATCCAATTTGCCAAATTGCCCTGGATCCCATAGGCTCTTACCTTCTTGACCAGTCTCCCATGTGAGACCTTGTCAAAAGTCTTACTGAAGTCCATGTAGACTACATCAATTGCACTCCCCTCATCTACACATCTAGTCACCTCCTTGAAAAATTCAATGAAATTTGTTAGACATGATCTCCCCCTGACAAAGCCATGCTGACTATCCCTGATTAATCCTTGCATCTCCAAGTGGAGATTAATTCTGTCCCTCAGAATTTTTTCCAAAAGTTTCCCTACCACTGATGTTAGACTCATTGGCCTATAGTTCCCTGGTTTATCCCTACCAATCTTCTTGAATGGGGAGAAGGCAGGAGAATGACACTAGTTGAACTGCTTATCCGAAGAGCCGGTGCTGCTACAATGGGCTGAATAGCTACCCCCTGTGCCATAACAGTTCTGTGATTCCGAGAAAAATAAATCTGGAATTGAAAGCTAATCTCGGTAATGGTGACCATGACAACTATCATTGATTGTTGTAAACACCCATCTGGCTCACTAATGCCCTTCAGGGAAGGAAATCTGCTGTCCTTACCTGGTCTGGCCTACATGTGACTCCAGCCCCACAGCAATGTGGTTGACTTTGAAATGGCCTCACAAGCCCCTCAGTTCAAGGGCAATTAGGGATGAGCAGCAAATACTGTCCTTGCCGGTGACACCCACATTCCACGAAAGAATGAAAAACATTGTCAGGATGTGGACATTACTAATACAACTGCGTGACTTCCTTGGTTAATATGTAACGTGGCTGCTGGACTGAAGTCGCGTGGAGACTGGACCAAATAAAGATGGCAGGTTTCCTTCCCTGAAGGGTATTGGTGAACTAGTTGGGTTTTCTACGACAGTCCGACAGCTTTTTAATTTCTAGATTTTTGTATTCTTTAAATTGAATTCAAATTCTCAAACATGCCTATGGTGGGCTTTGAACTTGTGAACTCCTGGATTACCAGTCGAGTAATATAACCACTACCAAACCTAATGAAAAGTGTACTGCTGTGTAGATTGGAGTAGGAACCTCAAGTCTGTGCGTATTAGGGTTAACGTTAGAGACTCTCAGCTGCAGCCCAGCCGAGATTGTCTGATTATGTGTGAACCAAGTCTTGGCTGTGATTCCCTCTGAAGTCAAATAGCCTGTTGCTGGCCATTGTTCCCGCACAGGTGTTTGGGCTCTTGCCACCCTTAGGACAGTGAACCAACTAAAGTCAGCCCCTTCAGGAGAGGAGTTTTAAAAAAATATATATTTTTGAATACTGTATTGTTTTTAAAAAAAAAACTTGCCCTGTAGCCTCTACAAACTTAACAAACTATAGTTCCTGATCCAACAACTTTGTTTTGTTGGATTCAAGAACAACCAAACAGTAAGTGACCTTCAGAGTAGGTGTTAGGATATTAGATATAGTAACAGATATCACCATAAACATAAGATGTAGTGATAGATTGGTAGATACCCAGGCCCGCTGGTTACTCTTAAGGGTGATCTTCATGACAACAACTTTGCTTTAATTTTAGCCCTGCCTTCTGCACATGGGATACTCTCAGTAAATGTTACGAAAATAAAAGTTATTTTTAAAGCAGCCAAAGGAGGGGGGAGAAGGGTTGCGGTTAAATGCTAAAGTGATTCAAGTTATATATTTTGATGATATAACTTCATTTTAAAGTGTTTTCAGGAGAAGATTAAAGGGAGTTTAATAAAAATGTTCAAAATTATGAAGGGTTTAGACGGAGTTGGTAAGGAAATACTGTTTCCACTGCCTGGAGGATCAGTAACCAGGGGAATAACTGGTTAAAGAACCAGAGGGCAGACGAGTTGAATTGTTTTTACACTGTGAGCTGCTGTGATCTGTAACGTGTTGCTTGACGAAGCGGTAGAAGCAGATCCAGTGGTAACTTTCAAAAGAGAATTGAATATATGCTTGAAAAGGAAACGTTTTCAGAGCAATGGAGATTGAGTGAGGGGAGCGGGGTTCATTGGACTGCTTTTTCAAAGAGCCAGCACAGGCAGGATGGGCTGAATAGCCTCCTTCTGTGCTGTATGATGATTGTATACCATGAAGTTTCCCCTTCTGGTGCCAATACAGGAAATTAAGTTCAGCATGCAAGCTTCTTACAACTGCTGCCTCGGTCACTGTCAGCAAACTCAGTGTGTAATTGAGCCAAGGAATTCAGAAGATTCCTGATCTATGCTGGGTTACCTGATCACACATGAGCGGGGAGCTGGAAGTAGTGGGTGCTACAATATGAACTCAGAGTGAAGGAAAGAACCTCTCCACTAGGCTTCCCACTCCAAGCAATTATTCGATTGTTGGAGAGTGCACGGCTGGTACAGGATTCAGTGCACCCTGATGCCTCCTGTAGTTGAATGCCTCCGCCAAAACTCACTGTCTCTGTCAGCCCAGGAAGATTGGCCATTTAGGCGTGGTCCAGAGGGTGCCAGCTAACCGCTTAGTCATGAATTAACTTGTCAGGACATGAGGTGAAAGTATCAACACTTCATACTTTATAACATTTTGGAGTTAATAGACTTCCTTAGTGTCACACTTGCTTCTGTAACACTTTCTCCGTCACTTATTTTCTTCTGTTTCTGTTGCGCTTGAATTTTCCTCCTTGTTATGCTGAGCTGTGATTGAGTCCTTCTGCCTGGGTCTCAAAGTTAGCTGACCCTGTGCGCTGATTTACTAATTACACTTGATTGATTGCCTGGGACACTCAGCTTTGGCTGTATGAGCTGGGAGTTCCTGCTCTATCAAAGCCAACACCTATTGTCAACTAAACTAGTGAACTTGGTTCACTAATGTCCTTTCGGGGAGGAAATCTGCCATCCTTACCTGATCTGGCCTACACAGGACTCCAGACTAACAGCAACGTGGTTGACTCTCAATTGCTCTCAAGGGAATTGGAGATGGGCAACAAATGCTGGCCTTGCCAGCAACACCTACATCCTATAAACGAAAAAAAAACTATCCCGCAACCCAGATGTGCCTTCATCTGTTTTTCTCCAAAACTTCTGTCCAGTTTGTTGCCACCCTGTGCTATCACACTCCCAAATAATACCCCAGTACTTCTAGGTGCACCACCTCCCCCCCCCCCCCAATGCAATGAACATCACATTGCAGCCTCCAGTTCTATCCCAAGGACTCCTTCCTTAGGAGTTCCATTTTTACCAAGCCCTAAGATCACCCTCCCTCTCACCACCCCCCTGCCTTCTGCTTACAGCCCACCTCCCTTGCTACAGTACTAGTTGTTGATGGCTTGTTAATTATATTGCTAGGATATGCAGGTGATGGGCATTGTTTAATTAAGTACTTTGAGCACATCTAAATAAGGGACAGTCAGGACACTGGGGGTGAGAGAAGAGCTGTGAAACTGAACAAAGCCAATAAACTCTCTCAATAAAGAAAAGCCCTGTGTCTAGTTGTGACTTCACCAACTGGTTTGGAACCTATTAACTCTAGCAATTCCAATATAGAATTCAAGGTGAATAGCATGGGTGGCAACAAACTGGACTTTAAGAGGGGAGTTAGATAAGCACATGAGGGAGAAAGAATTAGAAGGTCACGTTGACGGGGTGAGATGGAGAGAAGTTGGAGGAGGGTTGTGTGCACAAACAGAGGCGTGGACCAGCTGGGCTGACTCTGTGTTGTAAATGCTATGCCTCCTGAACTGCAGGATCTCTATTGAACTGCAGCCAGGTTTGAGGACCAGCCCTTTTAGTTTTGGAGGCCTCTAAGACCACCCTATGCTGCAACACCTCAATATTTCCACGCAGTGGGTCTAGTTTGAGAATCCCATTGCTCCTTAGCCCATTCTGTTCTTCCCATCCCAGTTTGGAGCTCTTCTCCAAACTTGCTGCCAGACCCCCTGAAGTTCTGTCCCCCTGACTGAAGCAGGAGGTACCCATCTCCAGCCTGGTCTATCTTTCCTGCAATAGGCATGCATAGGGAGGTAAAAAGATGAGTAACATATTCAAATCCATTGATTTATAGCTCTCATAGAAAAATAGTGGAACTTAACCTCAAAAATGCTGTCAAAATTCCAGAAAGCCACAATAAAAATCTCGTTCCCTCATTCAATCATTGCAATGGAGTAGGCTTGATAATAGTGCATTGTCCATTAAATGCCATAGCATTCCTATTCTCATAAAACAGCATATCCCCTGACTCAAACTCTTCACTGATCCATCAGAAGTCATTTCAATTGTTGACCATTCTTTATGCGAAGAAAATTGTCCTGACATCAGTAAACGTGGCGTTTGTCAGTTTGAATGTATCTGTACCCCTTTGTCCTACTCTCGAGGTTTGCCTTGAAATAGTGCTCCAGTTTTTTATATTGTTTAAACCATAATTACTCATTTACAGATTTCAAACGATGCAAAAAAAGTTTATTTTCTCTTAGCAAACAGCCAGAGGGAGCTGTGTCTAACTCCTGCTTACTGGCCATCTATCCCTGTAAGACAAATAAATGAATGTCATGTTTGGTTTCCTAGCAACCAGGGCTGCAAACATTTACACATGTGGAAATTACATTTACTATAAAGTGTAATGTTAGAATACTGGTGGTAGCAGTGAGTATTTGCCTCCAAGGTTTCACCAACAATAGCTCTAATGCTTCCGATCTCAAATGGCGGCTGAAGTTTCCCTTATGCTCCAACCCCGTACACTGAGTGTGAGGCAGAGAGAGAGCTCAGGAACTAATTGCTGTATGGGATCGAGTGACACATATTCTGTGCGTTAATTGACTTTATTTTGGAATACATATAGTGTCACATAACTTAAGTAGATATTTATACCCAGAGATGTAATGTCACTGTATAGTGTTTCTGTTCAGAAGTTAATGAATGAGGAGTTTCTCGAGTTAGTTGAACCAGTTCTGAACAAATACAGTACCAGTGAGAATGCTCACATAATGAATATTGCCATTTGTTTAATTCCTCTTCATTGAACCATCTCAATGTCCTTCACAAATTGTTTCGTAAATTACAACAGTGACCACACTTCAAAAGTACTTCAGCTGGGCTGTAAAACGTTTTGGGATGTTCTGAGGCCGTGGAAGGTGCTATATAAATGCAAGTCTTTCTTTTACATTGGGGAGCCCTTTAACTTTGGGCGCTAGAGAATCGACAGTTTGTCTAACGTCCACTTCTTCACATTTCCACTGACTGACAAACGTTTTTCGTCCTACTCTGACTGCCCACTCTACAGCTTCTCTCGTAAGGTCTGCCAGTTCACCACAGAGCAGAGATTGCATTAATCCAGTCTAATGGGCCAGCAAAAACTGGTGCGTTCCATTTTTTCCCCCCAAAAATTCTGCAGCTGTTTATCTTTAAGAAGTTTGCCTGCTGTTTCTTAGGTCAAGCACAAGTTGTGCGCAGTGATGTGAGAATGTTAGCATTTGTTCAGCAAGTTCCGCCCTCTTTTTGAAGAACTGGCATATGGCAAATTCCTTTATAATGTGTTAGTGGAAATGGAGTCTGCCAAAGAAATGGGGAAAAGTAGATAAAGTGGAAAGTAAGTGATAGTGAAATTGTTTGGTGGTCTGTTTAATAAGATTCTCACGCTGTGACAGCTGAATTCTTTTTTTCTTAACCTATTCCAAGCTGCATGACTTTTTGAAGGAGAGTTCGCATTAGTGACGCTGTGCAGCTAGGATGTTTTAGCTGCTCTCCTCTGCTATTGCCCATGTTTTCTCGGGTGGAACCCTGCTCCCCTCCAGTTAAAACATTAGGGTGACAGAAGCCAATGTCTTTGCCCTTCTCTCCTCACCAAAATGGACCTACAGGGGAGGGTAGAAGCATTGTGGTTGGAGGGAGAGCCAATGGGAGAGAGCGGCAGTGTAGGAGAGGAGTGGAGAGATCTTGGGGTATTGCTGAGGGGCTTCTTGGATCGGGCAAGAGGAGGGAGTTGCAAACTCTGGGAGTAGTGTATTGGGAGTATGGAAATGATGGAAGAGAAATTCTGGGATATGATGGGAGGGTAATATCGAGGTCCAAGAACACTGGGGTGGCAGTGGTTGGATGTGTGAAAATTAGGGAATGGGAGTACTGTGGGGGAGAGCAGAGGTGTAGGAGCAATGAGAAAAGGATTGTATGAACATGGGGAGTCCTGAGGAAAGCGATACGTGGATTCAGGTCTACTCGGAGGGGGTGCTGAGGTATGAGATCTTTGGTGAGGGAGAGCAGGGTTGGTCATGTAGTGCAGCAGTAGTAAGAATTCACAGGATGATTGAGGAGAGTGTTATTGGGCTTTGGGAGGATAGGGGCAAGAAGTGCCTAAGATGTGATAATGTTGGTGGTGGAGGGAAGGGGCCTTGGTGATAATGTGGGGGCTAAAGTGGAATGAACACTCAGCCTTCAAAAATTCCCTTTACATCCCCCAACCCCATGGAAATCTTACATGAGTTAGGAAGCCTGTCTAGTTATTTAAAATGCATGGATCTTTCATTGCACACCACATGTTGTCAATTACAGTATAAACACTTAAAGTAAAACATGGCTCCCCAGGTTAGTGAAAAGAAAGCCACTTGAATCAATCATCTGCAGGAAAAGCCCTGCTATGTTTCTGGTACAGCTTGGAAATTGACCATAAACTTCTTTATACCACTTTCTGCACTTTAATTAGAAAATATAACGTCATTGTATAATGTCACTCGTGACCTTAGGACATCCTACAGCTCATCAGAGCCAGTTAAACCCTTTTGGGGTAGTCACTGTTGTAATGTGGCAGCCAATTTGCACACAGTCAGCTCCTGCGAACAGCAATGTGGGGTTGGGAATAGGATAACAGGAAAATTTATTTCTGTACCCCCACCACCGGTCTCAGGGGCACTGAGTACAAACCATGTCGCCCCAACTATTGCCCTGACTGAAGTCTTGTGTGTAAATTTAATAAATAATGTGATGTCAAGCCACCTGGTCTCCAGAGGGTTAATTTGACTTGGCCCTGCACTAACAGATTTGTAGTGCACTCTCAAAGTGGATTGTAAATTAGAAATTTATATTTCCAAGTTTCACATTCCAGGAAAGGATGAGGTCATTCAGTGTCAAACTGCTTATTAACCTGTAACTTTTACTGAGGGTAAAAAAACAGAAGATTTATTCACTGCATTTTTCCACTGAATTCATTGCATTTCCCACAGGAGAAAACTGCCATTCCTGAACCCGCATTTTGTTTCGCCAGTTCTACTTGCAGAGGATGAATTGTTTTGTGAAAAGGAAAGTTGGCAAGGAGTGGAGGAGGGAAAGAAAGTGTAACTATCTCTCTCGCTAAACAAGTGGTTTCTTATGTTCCCAGTACTGTGGCTTAATCTTTTTATTGCATCCTCGGAATGAGCGCGGAACTGTCAGATTGTTGGGAAAAACCCAACTGGCTCGTTTAATGCCCTTTTTAGGGAAGGAAACCTGCCTTACCCAGCCTGACTAAGAGGCTGGCCGGCTGCTGGGCAGGAAGGTCAGTGGCAGAGGTCCACAGCTGGGGACTGGAGAGGAGGGAGAGAGGGAGAGAGATCATGGTGTGTGGGAGGTTAGTGGTGGGGTGGGGGGGAGAGGTGGTGGGGGAGGGTTGCCGTTGCATTATGAAGCAGCGTTTGTTAGCATTACATGACGGAGGGGGGCGAGGCTTCTGGAGGTCACAGCAGGTTTGTTCAGGGGCTGCTGGGGGTGGCAGGGGGGCCGTGGTGGAACGACTCCTTAGCCGCAAGCAGACCTGGAAAAATAAAAATTGCTGGAAAAACTCAGCAGGTCTGACAGCATCTGTGGAGAGGAAGACAGTTAACGTCTCGAGTCCGTATGACTCTTCATCAGAATTAAAGAGAAATAGAATGTAGTGAAATATAAGCTGTTCAAGGTGGGTGAGACAGGTGGAGCTGGATAGAGGGCCAGTGATAGGTGGAGGCAAAGGAGAGATTGCCAAAGATGTCACAAACAAAAGGTCAAAGGGGTGTTGACAGTGGTACCCGCATGGGCCCCAGTTATGCCTGTCTCTTTATGGGGTATGTGGAACATTCCTTCTTCCAGTCCTACTCAGGCCCCCTTCCACAACTCTTTCTCCGGTACATCGATGATTACTTCGGTGCCGCTTCATGCTCTCGTCTGGACCTGGAAAAATTTTATTAATTTTGCTTCCAATTTCCACCCCTATATCATTTTCACATGGTCCATCACTGACACTTCCCTTCCCTTCCTTGACCTCTCAGTCGCAATTTCTGGTGATAGACTGTCCACCAATATTCACTACAAGCCTACCGACTCCCACAGCTACCTCGACTACAGCTCCTCACCCCGCTTCCTGTAAGGACTCCATCCCATTCTCTCAGTTCCTTCGCCTCCGTCGCATCTGTTCCGATGATGCCACTTTCCAAAACAGTTCTCCCCCAAGCCCCCCCCCCCCACCAAACCAACTTATATTTCACCCCTTCTCTATTTTTAATTAGTTCTGTTGAAGAGTCATGAGGACTCGAAACGTCAACTGTGCTCCTATCCACCAATGCTGCCAGACCTGCTGAGTTTTTCCAGGTATTTTTGTTTTTGTTTTGGAATTCCAGCATCCGCAGTTCTTTGCTTTTATCTTCTGACATGTCTTCCTTCTTCCTTAGCCGAGGTTTTCTACCCACGGTGGTTTACAGGGCCCTCAACCGTGTCCGGCCCATCTCCCGCGCATCCTCCCTCACACTTTCCTCTCCCTCTCAGAACCATGATAGGGTCCCCCTTGTCCTCACTTATCACCCTACCAGCCTCCACATTCAAAGGATCATCCTCTGCCATTTCCGCCAACTCCAGCATGATGCCACCACCAAACACATCTTCCCTTCACCCCCCACCCCTGTTGGCATTCCGTAGGGACTGTTCCCTCCGGGACACCCTGGTCCATTCCTCCATCACCCCCTACACCTCAACCCCCTCCCACGGCACCTTCCCATGCAACCGCAGAAGGTGCAACACCTGCCCCTTTACTTCCCCCCACCCCCCTCACCGTCCAAGGGCTCAAACACTCCTTTCAAGTGAAGCAGCATTTCACTTGCACTTCCCTCAATTTAGTCTACTGCATTCGCTGCTCCCAATGCGGTCTCCTCTACATTGGAGAGACCAAACGCAGACTGGGTGACCGCTTTGCGGAACACCTTTGGTCTGTCCGTAAGCATTACCCAGACCTCCCAGTCGCTTGCCGTTTCAGCACTCCACCCTGCTCTCATGCCCACATGGCTGTCCTTGGCCTGCTGCAATGTTCCAGTGAAGCTCAATGCAAACTGGAGGAACAGCACCTCATCTTCCGACTAGGCACTTTACAGCCTTCCGGACTTAATACTGAGTTCAACAATTTCAGATCATGAACTCTCTCCTCCATCCTCACCCCCTTTTTGATCCCCTTTTTTCCAATAATTATATATATTTTTTAGATGTATATTTTTCTTTTCCCACCTATTTCTATTATTATTTAAAAAATTTATTTCATTCCACTGTTTTATCTCCACCTTTTAGCCTATTTCGATCCCTTCCCCCCACCCCACCCCCACTAGGGCCATCTGTCACTTGCTCATCCTGCTTTCTACCCTTAATGACCCCATTAGCACATCCTTTAGTTAATATCACCACTGTTAACGCCCCTTTGTCCTTTTGTCTATGACATCATTGGCAATCTCTCCTTTGCCTCCACCTATCACTGGCCCCCTATCCAGCTCCACCTGTCCCACCCCCGCCCCCCTAAAACAGCTTATATTTCACTACATTCTTTTTCTCTTTAGTTCTGATGAAGAGTCATATGGGCTCGAAACGTTAACTCTGTCTTCCTCTCCAAAGAGGCTGTCAGACCTGCTGAGTTTTTCCAGCAATTTTTGTTTTTGTTTCAGATTTCCAGCATCCGCAGTGTTTTGCTTTTACCTTACTGGTTCCTGCTGATTTCCTGAGGTGTTGGAAACCCAGCCCAGCGCCATTAAATCCAAATGGCTGCTAAAATCCGAGGCGTGCCATCTGACTGAAATACTAAAATTACCAAACCACCTCTTGAGAGTGGGTTACTCGCCTGACCCTCCACCCACCCCTGTTCATCTGGAAGTCGGCTGGGGTCAGGTTTCACCTGATTAGATGCGAGAGAAGATCCCAGAGGGTTGTAGGGCAAATTACAGAGCCAAGGGAGGGCGAGGCCATGGAGGGATTTGTACACAACAATAAGAATTTTAAAATCGAGGTGTTGCTTAACTGGGAGTCAGTGCATGTCAGTGAGCGCAGGGGTGATGGGTGAACAGGACATGGCACGAATTAAGACCTGGGCAGCAGAATTTTGGGTGACATCAGGGTCACAGAAGGCAGAATGTGGGGGCCTGACAGGATTGTGTTGGAATAGTCAAGTCTAGAGGTAAAAAAGGCGTGAGTGAGGGTTTCAGTCGCAGATGAGCTCAGGCAATGTTACAGAGGTGGAAATGTGAGGTTTCAGTGATGGCACTGATGTTGGAAGCTCATCTCGGGGTCAAATATGACACCAAGGTTACGAACAGCCTGGTTCAGCCTCAGACAGTTGCCAGAGAGAGGGATGGATTCAGAGGTGAGGCAGTGGAGTTTGCGACAGGATTCAGGCTTCCCCAGATTTAATTGGAGAAAATTGGAGCATTGGATGTTGGATAAGCAGTCTGACACGTTCAAGACAGTGGAAGGGTCGAGAGTTAGAGCTGGGTGTCTTTAGCAGATGTGTGGAAACTGACATGTTTTCGGATGAGCTGCCAAGGGGCAGAACATAGAGGAGAAAAGGAAAGAACGAGCTTCCGTTAATATGGCATCTGTCACAACCTCTGGATATGCCAGAGCATTTTACAATCAGTGAAGTACTTGTGAAGTGTACTCACTGTGCAATATTTTCCCACTATGCACATCAAGCAATATACAGCCTCTCTGAGTGGGGTCACCAATTTAATACCAAATTAGGGACAGACAGACTCAAACGACGTATGTTGGACCTGGGTTTGAGGCAGACTTGAATTCATTTTGCACTGGACTCTTGTATTGTCAGCTGACAGATAAGACTTTCATCACAATAGTCTGGGCTGCATTTGATCCCAGATCCCATTTTAATATATTTGTACAAGGGAAATGCAAGTTAAGACTTAATACCCTTCCTATTTCTATTTCAAATAGAAACAACAATTTCTATTTCTAACATGACCTTGCTACCTTAACAGGATAAGCAGCTTGGTTTTCCTCTTCCTGTTTCCTCCTTGCACTGCCTGCAATATGTTTTCTGTGTATTTTAATAGTGCTATATTTGTAATTGCAAGGTGCAGGTGTTGGAAATCTGAAACCAAACGGGCCAGAAAATGTTCAGCCCTTTGGTCAGCATTTGTGGAGCTAGCAGTGCGGTTCACACGAGACTGAAAGAAAAATTACATTGGCATTTATAAAGGAACAGGACCAAGGGAAGATGATAGTGCAGGGGAAACATACATTCCTTTGTCTGCTTCACAATAGAAAATGTTTGACAGGAAGGTAGAGGAATTTAACATGCAAATATAAAAATAAAGACGACATGTATGATTTAAAATGAAGAACAGATAGATAGAGAGACACAGAGATAGAGGGAGAGATGGATAGAGGGAGAGATGGTGATGAGCCCTGCTTCATTTTAACCCTTATGGGTACCACAATAGCAGAAATGGTCAGTGAATAAAAATTCCAACTGAATGGGGAGGCATCTAACCAAATGCTTTTGATAGAGATAGAGGGATAGATGGTGAGATGGAGAGAGAGAGACAGATAGATAATTGGTTTATTGAAAAATAATTATGGTAGCATGTACCAAATTGTGATGACAATTAAATAGTTATAGACAATCTTTAAAATAAAAACAAATTATAAAATATAAAAGGATTCACAATTATGAACATTTCAATATACACAATATATACAATATACAATATAGAATAGAAATGAAAGGTTTACTTCATTTTGTATTAAAGTCCTTAGATTATATGTTGTCAGGTTGAATTCATTAAATTCTCAATCATTTGCATACTATTTATGAGTTTTACAACGGAGGGGATTGGGATGTTTCGTAGTCTGTTTGTCCTGTATCTTCTTTGTGGTATGGTGTCTTCTCCCCTTAATTCCATCACAACATGGTTTGTTCCTGCATGTCCTGATTTCATATCCCCTCATCTTCTAATCCTGCTTTACATCGAATTTACAGCACAGAAACAGACCATTCAGCCCAGCTGGTCAACACCGATGATTATCAAGCTGCACACCCTTCACCTGGAGACTACTCATAATCTTAACTCTATCCCCCCACTCCCGCAATGTGCAACACCACAGAGATCAATAATGAGTAAATCATAATTTTGTATACAATTTCTCCCCAGCAATTTTTATATATAGTCACCTGTAAATGTAGGGAAGAGAAGTCCAAAGCAATACTTTACTGGAGACTTTATTCTAGAATAGTACAAATATTCTCCATCAATCGGATTAAACAATCGCAGCTGTTGGAATTGGATCACTACCTTGCTGCTGCAATATAATTGCAGGAGTCTGAGACGCAGTTAACCACGTTTTGATGGGATGAGCCCTGCTTCATTTTAATCCTTATGAGTACCGCAAAGGCAGAAATGGTCAGTGAATAAAAATTCCCATTGAATGGGAAAGCATCTAGCCAAATGCTTTTGATTTAAGGGAGATAATTATTGTTAGCAAGTCAAGCCAAGACTCTTTTGTCCTCCTATTCTCACAGGATTAGAGCTGCACAGGTAAAAATTATAACAGACATTCACCCTGTTGTTAATACTCTATTCCTTAGACTGTGGATGGGGATCATCTATCCCCTAGTGCTAATGCAGCATTCAAACCATTGCCAACCCAAGGTCGAGCCCTCTGCCCTAGGTATAACTGATCATTATTTCTCAATCTTTTCCATTTCCATCCTAAGTTCAAACAGTTGAACTTTTCCATGCCCAGAGCAAGAGTTAAACCAGGTGGTGATTACTGTTGGATTGTCCACAGGATAGGGCGGGGGGTGGTGGGGGGATGTTAAAAGCAGCAGTGCCAGCAGAAAGAAATATGGTGTGTAAGAGCAGTTGATTGATAAAGTCAGTGTTGAGTTTCGCCATCCCCCAGTTGCTTAGTTTGGTTATTTGCATGAGTAGCACAAGTGTTTGGGGTGGACACAGGCAGACGGACAATGAACATTGTTTGTACAATGTACCTCCTCCCTTTTCACCCCTTGTCTATGTGAAGGCCCTGATTCTTGCCAAGTTTCTCGTTCCATAGGTGTTGCCAGCCCTTCCAAGTGGGCATTCTTCACACGTGAGCCTAACCAAGCAATTCAAATGTGGAGGGCATCAAGTACTACTCTACCCCAAGCTGGTCCATGTCAGATGTTGACACACCTGCACTTTCTGTGCCTGAGCTGCAATCAGGAACTGGAATACTCCATTGCCTCCATTGCCCAGGAAAGCGTGGCAATTTTAATAACTCTATCGTCTCTCTGGTTGAGATTAGTGTGCTTGGTTAAATTGAATTTGGTATATTTTATTTATGTTACAGAGATCTCAGAGGGCTTTGGGTCTGGAGGAAGTTACAAAAATTGGGAAGGGTGAGGTTGTATAATGTAAGATTGTACATACTTAGCCAGAATGTCTTTCACTCTAAGTTGACTTCAATATATTTGGACACTCGCTGTGCATTTTACGATGTGACTGATGAACTAATGTCCCCTGTACCCGATCAATCTCCTGTGAAATCATTGGAGAGGGTCATCAGGCTTAAATTTAAAACAAAAGGTCACTCAGGATAATTTTGTGCAACAGTGCATGATGGATAATGGCGAATTGGCAGCCATCTGTCCCGGTTTGTATTTCCATCGTACAGTCAAAATTACTCAAAATCACACCAAGTTGGAACTGGTCTGAAATGATATTGCAACTCAATGGATTTTACTGTAATTCTCCAGGTTGCACATGAAGGAGAACAGATCAGAAAAGGCTGTGGCATGTTATGAAAAAGTGCTCCATATGGTCAAGCTCGATAAGGGTGAAAACAGTATGGAGTGTGTCGCTATTTACCGGGACTTGGCAGCAGCAGAGCATGCCAGAGGTGCCCATGACATGAGCATACAGCACCTAATGCAGGTAAGAGTTGAGATGACGACATGGGTCAAAATCTTGGCACTTCCTCCCTAACAGCACTGTGGGTGTACCTACACCACATGGACTGCAGCGGTTTAAGATGGCAGCTCACCACCACCCTCTCAAGGACAATTAGGGATGGGCAATAAATGCTGGCCTAGCCAGTGACACCTACATCCCATGAATGAATTTTATAAAAAAAAAGAAAATTGGACTCAGCATCCCTGGGCAAGAGCGGGAAAAAAGATCAATGAAAATCCCCACAGATCATTGCTTTCCTTTGGCTCCTACTAGCTTCTCTCTGCACATGGAGCCTATGGGTGAAAATCGATCAAGTTTAGATGCAGTGAGATGAGATGTGGCTCAGTGGGTAGGATGGTACTCTCGCCTCTCAGTCAGAAACTTATGGATTCAAGTCCCACTCCACAGACATGAATGCAAAAATCTCCAGTGCAAGACTCGGTGGGGGGTGGTATTTGCAGCCAACAAGTACTTTTTGAAACGTGGTCACTATTGCAATGTAGCAAGCACGACAGCCAATTTACACACAGCAAGCTCCCACAAACAGCAATGTAATTATAACTAGCTAATCTGTTTTGGTGATGTAGAGTATGGGGGTAAATATTGGTCAGGACACAAAGGATAACTCCCCTGCTCTTCTTCAGAATAATGCAATGGGATCTTTAACATCCACCTGAGAGGGCAGCTAGAGCCTCAGTTTAATGACTCACCCGAATGATGGCACCTCTGACACTGCAGCACTGCACTGAAGTGTCAGCCTGGATTTTTGTGCTTGTGTCCCTGGAGTGGGACTTGAACCCACAACCTTCTGAGCTGTAAGTCTATACCACAGCATCACTTTGTGTTGACTTTCCACGATCAATGCTTCGGGAGACCCAAAGGTATTTGTGATCGTTCTGATTTTTGTGAAAAAAAGAGTTGCTTGCAGTTTCTGATTTTTATCTTATAAGCATTATCGCCACGAATTCCCAGTATTCTTCCTTAAATGGACAAGACTAAAACACTGGCCACCCACTTTAATAAACTCTCACAAATCACTGCAGGCTCTTAGAATTGGATTTATATGGTCAGAATAAAAATCAACTCAAGGAAATTAACATTTGGCACATCCTCTGTAGAATTAGCAAATTGACCAAGCGAATGTGTTAGAACCGTTAATTTTCCATCTGCCTTGCAAACTGATGAAGAGAGTTCTGCCCACACACCTTGACTGGTCACCTATTTCCATTTTGTTTCTGAATGCTCGGTTTACAGTCGATTACAATAAATATTTCCATTCTATTCATCTATTCAATTAACCCCACCCACCCACTTTCATTTGAAAGCTGAATATTTGGAACTCCATTTGTCTGAAAGCGTTCCCAGAGCTGTTTGAATATAATTATATGGAGTTCTACACTAAAACTAGATTAGAATTTTTGATGCCCCAAGTAATTTCGTTTACCAGCGTTAAGAGTAGGATATATTTTCTCCCGCCTCCATAGCAAAGCCTATCATTTTCAGTCATTAATCAATCATTATCGGTTTCAAAATGTCACTAGTTCAGAGTTTGGGTGGGGTGGCAATTAATTATCTACATCTGCTGATGACTCAGCTAAATGGAATTGAACCATTGGAGCTATGAAAGTCTCGGACTCACTCGTTGGCCTGTGCAGAGTCAGTTGATCTAGAGGGGCAGCAGGAAGGCTTGTTGCCTGCGGACTAGGAGAGAAAAGTAAGTCAGGGTTCCTTATCCCAGTCAATATCCATTGGCACGCAGTTGGAATGTGTGCACGTTGACTTGGCTGTGATGCCCTCACAAGGGAAGAAAAGCCTTTTAGAGGATCCATGAAATTGTACCCAGCAAGGCACAGTGCCTTCAGAAAAGAGAGGGGAAAGGAAAATTGCATCAAACATCCAGATGTTGCATCAGTAGTACAATAAATGTGCAATGTAGGTTGTGACTTCCTTATTTGGGTATCAGCATTCTTTCATGTTTCCAAGTGACATCCCTTAGGATTTATTATGAAGCCTTCAGCAGCTGCATACTTCTACCACTAGATGAAGTTTCAGTTGTCTATCCCCATAGGCATATCCACATCATACAGAGCAAAATTCACTTTTATACTTGCTCAACGCAAACTGGAGGAACAGCACCTCATCTTCCGACTAGGCACTTCACAGCCTTCCGGACTGAATATTGAGTTCAACAACTTCGGATCATGAACTCTCTCCTCCATCCTCGCCCCCTTTTTGATCCCCTTTTTTCCAATAATTATATATTTTTTAATATATATATTTTCTTTTCCCACCTATTTCTATTATTATTTTTAAAATTTATTTCCATCCATTGTTTTATCTCCACCTTTTAGCCTATTTCGATCCCTTCCCCCCCACCCCACCCCCACTAGGGCTATCTGTACCTTGCTCGTCCTGCTTTCTACCCTTAATGTCACCATTAGCATATCCTTTAGCTAATATCACCACTGTCAACACCTCTTGTCTATGACATCTTTGGCAATCTCTCCTTTGCCTCCACCTATCACCGGCCCCCTATCCAGCTCCACCTGTCCCACACACACACACACACACACACACCCCCCCCCCCCCCCACACCCCCTTTAAACAGCTTACATTTCACCACATTTCTATTTCTCTTTAGTCCTGATGAAGAGTCGTACGGACTCGAAACGTTAACTCTGTCTTCCTCTCCACAGATGCTGTCAGACCTGCTGAGTTTTTCCAGCAATTTTTGTTTTTGTTTCCGATTTCCAGCATCCGCAGTATTTTGCTTTTATCACTTGTTGGGAGGTGCGAGGGCTAGATTGGACATGGCTGTGATGGCCCATGTGGTGCAATAGCCTGCTGAAACTCATTCCGGACTCACACAATGACAGGGTTCCAGAGCACGGACAGCCAGTACTTGCAGCAAACCTGTGCTCCTGCGTGAGTTAGCACCTTTGCGAGAGGGAGAGAGGGTTGAAAATTGGGTCAGCGGAGCAGGAATACTATATCTTAATGCTGAATCTGCTCACCTGTTCAAAACTCTTGTGGAAACAAACCAATGGATTTACCTGGGCAACCCAGCTTAGTTTATTGCACAGTCGTCTTCCCTTTCTATTGTAAGAAAAAAGGCTAACATTCTCGGTGATGGTATTTAATATTTTGAGATTTAGTACCATTTACTTTCATTTACAAAACACACTCAGTGCTATCCAGAGTATCACTGCTGTTACTGCATGTAATTTTTAGGAGGTTGTGTGAACATATGGTGAAGGGTTTTTCCCATATTCTAATGAGATCAGTTTTGATTTCCCGCTCTGCGGTGCTGCATTTAGAAACTGCCAGCTCCAGCTTTGTGATATAAACCTGGACCTCTTGGTGATTTACAGGCTCATTCCATAGTGCTGACTAACACTGCCTCCAGAGAGGAGGAGGGGCAAATAACTCTCGCTCTAGCAGAGGCCCACACTTCCACTGGCAGAGCTGAGCATTACCGTAAGTCTTTTAAAAGCACTTTTACACCAGACCTGCAGAGATTGCCGACCTCAAACACTGCACTACACTTCCTGCTGCATATCGGTATATAGTGACTCTCACTGGATGAAGAAGCTGCAGAGCTTGCTGTACCCATGAAGTCAATCCTTAGCAAGCAGGTGGCAGAGACATTTGGCTGGGGTGGCGAGGGAGGGGAGTAGCACAATGCACCACACTTTACTTACTAATCACCAATGTGTGTACAGCCACTTCCCTGCTTAGAACATTCCTACAATTCTGGCCTCTTATGAATCCCCCAATCCCTTCACCCCGCTATTGGTGCCTGTGTTCTTTAGCTGCCTGGGCAGTAAGTTCTGGAATTCCCTCCCTAAACCTTTCTACTTCTTTACCTTTCATCCTTTAAGACACTCTTTAAAACCTACCTCATTGTCCAAGCTTTAATCACTTGTTCTAATGGCCCTTGGCTTGGTGTCAGTTTTCTTTATGTGCCTTATTACACCCCTGTGAAGTTCTTTGGGACACTATTGCTATTTAAAGGTGCTATATAAATGTAAGTTGATGTGTCCAATCTTTACCCTTGGGTCCCAAGCCCCGACAGACACGGTGTTCGCCCTATCCTGTGAACTGTCTGGCAGTGCCCGGCTGCTTCTGGGAGGACTCTTCTGCGTTTCTCTTCAGAGTAACGTGCATTGGTTTACAATACAATAAATACCATTCACTGTAGTTTCTCTTGAGTAGTGAAGGGGAAATTTAAAAGAGTTGCTGCAGGAAATCCAGTCTTGGGGTTCAGATCTTCAATGCACCACCCCTTCCACTGCTCACTTGGTGCTAGAACCTTTGCTGTCACAGTCCTTCATCTCAGAGTTTCCATCCCGTTCCCTATCTACTTTGCTCCCACCCTCCCTGTCACATTCAAAACTCTTTTTAAAACGTGCCTCTGCATCCACGTTCAATTACCTTCCCAAACTGTTCTCCCAACTTGTCCTTGGTGTTATCTCCCATCCCCCCCTCATTTCCCCTTCTGTGACACGTCACTATATTATACAGATGCTCCACGTTGGGTGCCATTGTTTGAATTCCCTACCCCAGAGGGCTGTGGAAACTCAACCACTGAACATGTTCAAGACAAAAATCGATAGGTTTATAGATACTAATAACATCAAGGGATATGGGAATAGTGGGGAAAAATGGCATAGAGGTAGATGATCAGCCAAGATCTGTTTGAATAGTGGGGCAGACTTAAAAGGCTGAATGGCCTATTCCTGCACCTATGATCCTGTTAAAGTTTCTGTATATTTCTGACTTTTTACTTGAGTGCATAGTGTTCGCAACAGTAAAATAATATTTTTAGAGCCTTTATGTTTGACAATATTTTAACACTTATTAATTAGCTTTGGTATCTCTAATTGTAAAAGTTCTCCACATCTTTCTTTAGAGATGGCAGAGAAATACTACAAACGGAGTCTGCAATGTTACGAGGCAGCATTGGGAAGAGAACACGCTTCATCTCTCTCGGTCCTGGATGATTACTGTCGATTCCTAATTATGACCAGAAATTATCCAGTAAGGCTAAATATTCAGATCTTTGTTGGAACTGCTTTAAAATTTAAACTGTTAAATTATATTTGACTTTCTTGACTGTAAGAAAGCAGTGCCATTGTCAGTGGTGCATTCTCCATGGCAATGCCACTTGTCAACCAATCAGCACTCTCTTCACATACAGTATAAATTGTTGTTTTCCCCTTATATTGGTATTCTTGTGAGTGTCCTGATGAGTGCAGGACTAAAAGCTTCGACATGTCTCTTCTTTCAGCAATGACCATTAACTCTCTGGGATTGATCCATCTATTTCTTCTGCATAATCACTCGACAAGGATGTTTGAGGCACTTCCATGCCACAAAGACATAACTTTTCTGAGCCACACTGTCCCTTCTATCAGCTGCATGTGGTACCGTATACAACGCCAGCATTTGGGGAACTGATGTCCAAATTGTGGTCTTTGTGCCATTTCAGTTTTGGTTTTTTACAAAAGAGCTGGGCCTCTGTTTTAGACAATGGAGCTGAGAAAGCCTATACAGACTGGCTTCCAAAGTTAAAAGAAAGGCAGCAGACAGAGACTGTTCTCTCTAAACATGAACAAAGCAAGCCAGTAAGAGTAAGGGCATTGTTATATTTTCATGTAGCATAGTAACCCCATCCATGTCCTATTGATGTCAAACATGAGGTTTGCAAGTTCTTGATGCACAGGCCTGAACGTCTCAATACGATGGCTGGGTGCTCTTCATAGCATCGTAGAGCACAGAAAGAGGCCATTCGGCCCATTATGCCTCTGCTGGCACTTTGAAAGAGCAATCCAGTAGTCCCTCTCTTCCTGCTCTTTCACCACAGCCCTACACACTTTTTTTTCTTTTTAGGCCCCTGAAAATCTGTTGACCTTGGCCTTGAAAATACCCAACGACTGACCATTCACAGCTCTCTGGGGTGGAGAATTCCAAAGATTCACCACCCTTTCAGTGAAGAAATTTGTCATCTCAGTCCAACTTCATCTTGCAAGTTACTACTGAATCTGCTTCCAACATGTTTCGGGCAGCGCATTCCCGCTGCTGGCAATGGAGATGTGCTGGCCTCTGATTGGCCGGCAGCTGGTAGGGGTGGTGGGATTTCCACCCTCAGGATCCTAGGTCCAGGGGAAGACCCTCCGCTGGCCAGTGAAGTGCCTGACAGGCACTTAGATCGATCGGGCCTACACCCACGGAAGCGACGGGGGTTTTTCCACCAGTTTATCGACCAGTGGGCGGGACCTTTGTCGGGAACATTAAATCCAGTCCCATGTCTCTATTTGTAAGGCCCGGGATCCCAGATGCTTTTTTTAACAACCTTATTGGCTTGTCCTGCAACCGTCACAGATTTGTGTACGTGCACTTCAGCTCACACTGTTCCTGTAACTCCTTTCCAAGGCTCTTCGAATAACTGAGTGAAATGTGTACTGTCCACCTGAGAGGGCTTGACAGGACAGATGCTGAGAGGCTGTTTCCCGTAGACTGAAGAGGCTAGAACTCGGGGTCAGAGTCTCAGGATAAGGAGTCAGCCATTTAGGACTGAGATGTCAAATTTCTTCAGAGAGGGTGGTGAATCTCTGGAATCCCCATCCCAGAGAGCTGTGGGTGCTCAGCTGTTGAGTGTGTGAGTGTGTTCGAGGCAGAGGTCAATAGATTTTTGTATGCTAAGGGAACCAGGGAATATGGGGATAGGGCAGGAAAGCGGAATGAGGTCAAAGAATCAGCCGTGATCTTATTGAATGGTGCAGCAGCTCGAGGGGCCGAGTGTCCCATTCCTGCTCCTATTTCTTATGCTCCTGTGTTCTTTAGTCAATGGAGTGGTGGGTAGGAGTTTGGCTTAATGAGGCATGACATCTCTGACAAAAGCTCTGCTGTACAGGTTGCACAATCAAGCCCGAGCTGGGCTGACACAATAGGCAACTACGTGGCCTTTCCCATTGCCATGTGTTCCAGTGCTCCCCAGAACAACAACAGCTTGCGTTTATACAGTTCCTTTAGCTTTCCAAAACGCGCCAAGGTGCTTCATAGGTGGGTTGTCAAACAAAATTAGGACAGGTGACCAACTTGGTGACAGAGACAGGTTTTAAGGAGCATCTGAAAGGAGGAGAGAGAGAGAGGTGGAGAGGTTCAGGGAGGGAATTGCAGAGCTTAGGGCCCAGGCAGCTGAAGGCAAGGCCACCAATGGCAGGTCAAAGAAAATTGGGCGTGCATAAGAAGCCAGAATTGGAGGAGTGCAGAGATCTCAGAGGATTGTGGGGCTGGAGGAGGTTACACGGATAGTGAGGGCGAGACCGTGGAGGGACTTGAAAACCAACATGAGAAGCTTATAATGGAGGTGGGGCTGGGGTATTTTTGTGTAAACTCCAGCTAACATTGATCATTGCATCTTTACTACTACAGGCTGCTTCGAAAGTACTTCAAGAATCCTTGCCAGCCAAGCTTTCTACCTTTGGAGATTTCAGCACAGAGGTGGAAAAGACATATCACCTGTTCGGAGGAATCGAATTAGCACAGGGACACCAGAAAGCAGCCTACAAAATGTTCAAAAAGGTGAGTGCTGGGTGTGTGGTGGAAAATCGCGGATTAGACCAGAATAATCTCTCAACTGACACTTAAGAATGGATTAACCAGTTGGTAAGTGTGGGATCGTGCTGAACACAATTTGGCTCTCACGTTTCCTACAATAAACCAGTGACCACACTTCTAAAAAGCAATAATTTGTTGGCTGTGAAATGCTTTGGGATATGCTGAGGGTGTGTAAGGTGCTATATAAATGCAGGCTGTTTTTAAACTGATACCAATAATTGAAGTGCGGGTAATGGAATACCGGTATTTTTTTGATTCAATGGGTGATTGCCAGAACTTACCTTGTAGACTTTTCCTCCCTCCCCTCTTCAGTGTTCCCTTCTGCCCTGAAGACAATGACTCATGCCGATGCTGCCAGACCTGCTGAGTTTTTCCAGGTAATTCTGTTTTGGTTTTGGATTTCCAGCATCCGTAGTAGCTTTTAGCTTTTTGTTTTTAGACTCATGCTTTTGTTGGGCTGCATGGATGCATCACCCTATTGGCCAGTCTCAATGTGTCAGCCTTAGATAGTGATGTAATCGTGATGTTCAAGTAGAGCTGGAGAAGATCACAGCTTAAGGCCAACACTGTCAATGCACCTGCACTGACTGCGGCGAGCCGACTTTACAACCTAAGGCCTGGATTTTCGCTATAATAGAGAGGCTCTCCATCATTGCGAAGATCCCAGAAACGACCGAAAATTCTAAGTTCCAACCCCGAACCCGGCATTTCCCATCTTCACGGAGATGGGACTGCAGTCGGGACGGGGTTCATGCGTGCGTGATTCACAGAGGCAGCTGGCCATTTAAGTCACCAGCTGCTCCCACTGAAGTGGGATTTTGGAAGAGCGGGAGTGTGAAATCTGGAGTGTGCAGAATAGTCCAGGTAAGAGGAGGTCTGAACCTGGTAGATGTGTTTGGATAGTTGGCTGTCAAGGAACTGTCCAACTGTTGAGCAAGTGCCAACCAGCTGTCCAGCTGTCAAGGAATGGCCCAGCTGTCAAAGCTGTTCAGGAAATGTCCAAGGATACTAGGTAAGTTGGCATGGATAGGGTAAAGGAAAAGGGTGGCATGGGTTGCAGGAGATGGTGCCAAGTTGACATAGAGGGAATGGGGATCATGGCGGGTGTGGGGAGAGGGACACTAAGTTGGCATAAGGGTGTGAGGAGCCATTCATGGTAGATGGGGAGAATGTAGGTTGGTGTGGATAGGCCGTAAAGAGTGTGTGGAGAACAGAGGATGTTGGGGGTAAGGGCTGGAGGGATGATTTTTGTTTTTTTATTTTATTTATTTAAACAGAGTGCCGGGGCACGGAGGCAGGCCCTTGCGGCTAGCCCGCCTCCACATCCAGCCGCCTGCACATTCGTTCCGGGGTCACCTGCCCTGCCTCCTGTTTCAGCCTGCTTCCCACCCCGCGACCAAAGATCCGACCTGTGGGTGGATGTTTATAGAGGCTGGGTCAGCCAGGCCGGGAAATCACCCGACTTAGAAAACCCGACCCGGGGGACTAAAACCTGGGCCTAAATCTTAATGATCAAAGCCATTCGAGGGGATGGTAGCATAGCGGTAATGTTACTGGACTAATAATCCAGAGGTTGAACTAATGCTCCAGAGATGTGGGGCTTGATTTCACAGCCCCCACCCACCGGCAGGTTTGAAGGCGAGGGGGCACATAAAATGCAGCACATGGCCTGCCTGTTGCCTTCCTGCCTGCCCCGAGCTGTCTCCCATTTTACCCGGGTGTGGTGGAGGTATGGAGCCTATTAAGGTCCTTGAGTGACCAACTGATGGCTGCATCCCAACCCTGCCATTATTGTACCAACAGCATTCCCCTCCCCCTAGGTCATGCCCTGCTTTAACCTTCACTCCTGGCCTCTCAAATCCAGCCCCCACCCCTCTTGCTGAGGCCTGTCGGCCAGGTCCTGCCGCTACCCCAGACCTGTCTTCAGTCCGGCCTCCTTATCCTCCTCTTCTTTAGGGACTGGCTGTAGTCCCAGCTGCAGCCACCGCTGGAACCTGGCTGCCAGGACTACAGAGCTGCCGGACAATCGAATTAGCCGGCGGCTCTCTAAGGCAGTGCTTCCTTCCTAGATGAGGGCGGAAGTCTCTCCCTGAGCCAAGTAACACCCAGCCGAGCATAAAATGGCTCAAGGGCAGCCGGCTTTCTCGTGGGCGGGCTCTTGACTGACTTTTTAGTCAGGGGGGCAGGGAGCACAGCGCCCTGTAAAATCCAGCCCAGGAGTTTAAATCCCACCACAGCAGCTGAGTGAATTTAAATTCAATTAATTAATAAAATGTGGAATAAAATGCTAGTCTCAATAATGATCATGAAACTACTGGATTGTGGTGGAAAAAACCCATGTGGTTCATTAATGTCCTATAGGGGAGGAAATTTTGCCGTCCATGCCTGGTCTGGCCTACATTTGACTTCAGTCCCACAGCAATGTGGTTGACTCTTAACAGCCCTCTGAAATGGCAAAACAAGCCTCGCGTTATATCAATCTGCTACAGAAAAAATCCCTGTAGTCATACCCACACCACATGGACAGCAGCGGTTCCAGAAGACAGTTCACCACCAGCTTCTCAGGGGCAATTAGGGATGGGTAATAAATGCTGGACTTGACGCCAACGCTCACATCCCAGGAAGGAATAAAAAGAACCAACAGCATTTCAACCTAAACGGAAGATAAAGACTGAGAGACTGAGACAGCTCATATATTTTGTGGTGGGCTCTGCTGAAATACAGCTCCCTGTGGTCATACAGTAGTTCTAATTATTCAAGCCAACCAGTTGGAACATTGCCTTCATAACAGGTCAATAAACAACCAATGTGCCAATTAATCTTGCTCTGTTGTACTTCCAGCACATGTGAATGCATCTGACCAATAAATACACAAATTAGAATCAATAAATGTCCCTGTACAATTGATTATAACTATTTGTTTGTTATGAGCTACCCAACATTTAACTCGATATTTCTGCACACAAAGAGGCTTTGTACTTTCACAATTGGTAGGTTTAGTTTATTGTCATGTCAGCTTGAGTATGATGCACATTTTGGCTCCTTCACTGAAAGAGAAGCTTGTAATAAGGTGTCCGTAATTCACTCTTTCTCTGGAAAGACAAAACACGTTTTAACGGGAAAGTTTGAAATAGATGCAAATGATGCTGAATACCCAACAATCTGGCATTTGTCTTTCAAGCATCTGCATGACTCACCCCCATGACAAAAATGCAGGAGGTCCTACCCGTATAGCATTAGCGTGGCTAACCCTCTCGCCTCTGAGTCAGACATTTATGGGTTTAAATCCCGCTTTAGAGCCTAGAGCACATAATTTAGGTGGATGCTCCCAGTACTGAGGGAGTGTTTTATCATTGAAGATGATCGCCTTCAGTTTTCGACTTAAGGCCAGTTCCAAGATGTGAAAAGTCCCATGTCGTTACCTAGATCTGAACGTGTGTGTGTGCTCTGTCTAACATTCCTTCTTCAGATTAAGTGGTTATTCATCTCAGTTGCTGCCTGTGGAACCTTTGCTGTGTGCAATTTGTGTAGGCGCATGCCTGCCCAAAAACAGTGATTACACTTATAAAGTGATTCCTTCAATGTCTTTGGGATATCCTGAGGATAAGACATCAAACAAATGCAATATTCTTCCTTCTGTGATCTTCCTACTCAAGTGGTCAGTTTGTAAATCACTAAGAGACAGATTTGCAAAGTCAGTTTCCAGCAAGAAATGTCTGTAATTGTTAAAGAAGTAATTGGATAGAAGCTATATTTTGCTTTGAGCTCTGATTAGAGAGATGGTCCTTTCCTCATTCTTGCATCTTAAATTCTTTTAAGAGTTTGTGCCACTGAAAGAAAGCTCAACTTCCCTTTGTTCTCAGTCTGCCTTAATCACTTGTCAAGTTTGTGGTCACTCATTGGATGCAAACCTCTTTGGGACTTTCTGAAGCCATAGTAAGTAAGTAAAAGTGCTTTTTAGAGTAGGGTGGGGTTGTAGTTTCTCCCCATGTTTCTCCCTTTGTCACCATCTGTCCTGACATGCATTATGATGCAGTTTCACAGTCATGACCAGCCAGCACCTCATACAAGTGATTATTCCTGCACATAAACAGCAGACTTTTCAGCCATGTGAGCTTTGATAGCCAAACCCAGTCCTTCATCTCTTTAATCTTCTATAACATCACCTTTTTACAGGTGGCTTTCATTGCAAGGACAACATTTTACCATCCCCCACTGTCAGCTTTGCAGATTGGTGGGGGGGGGTGCAGTAAAATTCCCCAGATGGTTTTCCCTTCGCCCTCCCACCCACCCCTGACTTCTCTGCAATTTTACATGGGGCAGGCGAGGCCTAGTACATCCCGTCTACCCTTGCCCCAATTGAGGCCAATTATTGGTCACTCAAGGACTGCTTCCCACCCATCATCAATTTTGATGCTGGTGAGAGGAGGGCAGGGTGGGGATTCCCAGCAGGTCACCATGCTCAGGCCTTGGGCATGAAGGAGGAGGCACCTCCCTCGATGACCCCCCTTTCTTAATCGGGCAGCCCCCTCACCCCAAGATCTGCCACCCTTGGGTGTTCCCTAATCCTCTGGCGGCTCCATCTAGACCCCCCCCCCCCACCCCGGGCTTTCCCCTCCCCTCCCTGCTGTGAGATCCTCCGGACTTACCTGATCCTGGACTCCAGGACTTGGAACCTGGGGACTGCTTGTAGTCCCAGTCCTGGCCACTGCTGCTGTTAGCACGGCTAGGATCAGATTGGCCAGCAGCTCTCTGAGGCGGGACTTCCGCCCGAATGAGAGGCGGACATCCTGTCCCCAGCCAATTAACGTGGGAAACCCTGCCATCTGAAAAATCCATGCCCCATGTTTCTGCTATACTTTGGTGAAGAAATGTTGCGATAGTGATCGGTTCACAAGTGGCAAAGGCTGCTTGTTGTGCTGATGCTGTGTGTATTGTGTAGAGGATTCTACAACTGTCAGGAAATAAATCGCAGGCCCACTCCCTGGTTGCTAAGTATGTACCATGGAAGATGAGCTGGGTGCAGACACACTGTGGCATTTGATGCGCTATTCAACTATCTCAGATTCTGTGACTCACCAAGACAGCAGCTGCAAGCAGGGCAATATTTACCTCTTAGTAACCTGAGTAAGGTCTAAAGATGAAAGATGCCATGTTTCATCACAATTGTGTTCCAGAGTAATAATACCGTATTTCTAAAATGGTCCATTTGGCATTTATATAGCACCCTTCATGACCTCAGGTGTCCTGAAGTGCTTTACAACCAATGAAATACTTTTGAAGTGTAAGTCTCTTAATGTAGGAAATGCAGCAGACAGTTTCACACATAAGCTCCCAAGAACAGCAATGTGATAGTGGGTAGATAATTTGTTACAGTGATGTTAGTTAAGGGATAAATATTGACCAGGACACTGAGAATAACTCCCCGCTCTTAAAATAGGAACATGGTGTCATTTGCAAACATTTGAGAGGTAAGACAGGATCTCAGTTTAATGTCTTATCAAAAGACAGCATCTCCAGCAGTGCTGCAATCCCTCGGTACTGCATTGTGAGTGTCAGTCTGGATTTTGTGCTCAAGTTTCCTAATTGCAATCAGATAGTATAATGGATGAATTTTTGAAGAACACTACTCAATATTGATGCTTTACATGAAGGAACTAGAATTTCACAAATCTACCACTTTATAAACCAATAATCATGTACTTTGTTAAGAGTTTTTGCCTTGCAATTAAAATTAAATCCTAAGGGAGCCACAGGTAGCGGAGACTGTTCTCCATCAGTCTGGATGTGGGTCCCCACGGTGAACGACCAGCATTTAACCCACTACACCACCCCATATTTTAAGCTCTCACTTCCATTTAACCCTTCCTTAAGATGAAAAAAAATTGAGTGAACAGACTGCCTGCTTAAGTTGATGGAAATGTGTGGATGGTAAAGCAATCTCTTCTATTTTAAACCATTGTCCTTGTCCTAGTGATCGATGAAGTTGGCATTTATTTTGTAAGATTCCAGACTGTGGCAGAATCAACTAAAACACTGGGTTATAAATAATATTGTAAGGAAGTTGTGTAAAATGCAGAGATTAATTTACATTCTTGCTTCAACCTGTACAGCGCACATCTTTGTGTTATCAGTCACTAAATTGGTTTCTGTTGACAGTGACTGATTGGAGCAACCCAATGGTTTGCATTAGAAATTATATAGTGGGTTAATACTCAAACACCAAGTGATAGGGACCAGAAAGTACCAATCTGTGCTACGTTCAGGAAATGCAAGAGCTGCCATACTCATATTGCTACCATTGGCCTGAGCAGGTAGGAAAGGTTAAAATTAACCAGTATTTTTTCGGGCATAGACCACCACCACCCCCAAACACCGCATCTCCCCACTGCTGGAAAGTGTGCAGGCTTAACCATTGAGTAAGAGTAGGATCAGGTTCTGCTGTGCTCCCCTCACAGTCAATCAGCACGTCACAACTCACTGTTCAGACTCTCTTATGAAGACTGTCCACTTGGGTGAGTTACTAACAGTCAACTTGGTTCCTCAGTAATCAAAACCCTGCACAATTCTACACCTTCAGGAACGACCTAAATTTAAACTTCCAATTCCTGTATTCAAATCGCTGAGTGCCACCCCCCCCACCCTATTCCTGTAACTCCCTCTAGCCCTACAACCCTCTGCACTTCCTCCAATTTTGGCCCCTTGCATATCGTTGATTTTAATCGCTTCACCATCAGCGGCCGTGTCTTCAATTGCCTGGACCCCAAGCTCTGAAATTCCACCACCCCACCAAACTTTTCCGCCTCGCTACCTCCTTTAACCTGCGTTTAAGTCATCCCTTAAAACCCACTTCTTTGATCAAAGGTTTGGTTGTCTGTCCTCGACCTCCTGATGTGCTTCAATGTCAACTTCTATTTGATTACATTCCTAAGATGAGCCTCGGGATGTTTTACTACCTTCCAGGCGCTACATTAACACAAGATTCTTGAGGTAAGAAAAAGGCAGGAAATGCAGGGCTGGGGGTAATAAATAAGAGCAAGAAATGCGATTTATGTAAGCCAGTCGTCTAAAGCTCTGTTCAACGTTCAACTGTGGAGATCTTGTTGAATTCAGAGCCCCTCTGTTTTACTGCAACCACACCAAATCAGTTCAGAGGCAGTGCTAACTTAGCTCTCCACCTGTGCTGAGCTAGCAGACCTCAGCTAGGGCAGAATTGAAACTACTAATGGCCTCGGCCTCCCTGGACTAGGAAGGAGGCCCTGGGCTTCCGTTCCTAATTGCAATCCCGCTGGAAAATCTGTGCGCGTGTAGATGTTAGATTTGGCCTCAGCTGTGATATCCTCCATACTTGAATATGCTTTTGACCCTCACTGTCTGAATCGATACAACAATGACTTGCATTTATATAGCGCCTTTAAAGTGGCAAAACATCCCAAAGTGCTTCAAGAACACAAGAAGTAGGAGTCAACCGTATGACCCATCGAGCCTGCTCAGCCATTCAATACGATCGTGGCCGATCTTGGGCTTCAACTCCGCTTCCCTGCCCATTCGCCATGTCCCTTGATTCCCTGAGAGACCAAAAATCTGTCTATCCCAGCGTTAAATGTATTCAGTGATGGAGCATCCCTCCGGGGTAGAGAACTCCAAACATTCACAACCCTTTGAAGCAATTTCCCCTCATCTTCGCCCTAAATCATTGGATCCTTATCCTGAGACTGTGCCCCCGTGTTTCAGATTCCCCGACCAGCGGGAACAATCTGTGTGTCTACCCGGTTAAGCCCTTTCAGAATTTTGTAGGTTTCAATGAAATCGCCTCTCGTTCTTCTAAACTCCAGAGAAAATAGACCCAATTTGCTCAGCCTCTCATTGTAGGACAACCCCCTCATCCCAGGGACCGATTTAGTGAACCTTCGCTGTACCATCTTCAATGCAAGTTTGGTCCCAAGGTGCTTCAAAGGAGCATTATACAAGTTTTGAACTTACTCACAAAGGGAGGATTTAGGATGGACTTGGTCAAAAAGTGGTAGGTTTTAAGGAGCTTCTTAAAAAAGGCAAAAAAAGGTTTAACAAGGTAATTCCAGAGCTTGAGGCCAAAGAAGCTGAAGTAACAGCCGCCAGTGGTGGATTAAAGGAATAAAAACAAAAAACTACTGCGGATGCTGGAAATCCAAAATAAAAACAGAATTACCTGGAAAAACTCAGCAGGTCTGGCAGCATCGGCGGAGAAGAAAAGAGTTTGACGTTTCGAGTCCTCATGACCCTTCAGCGGAGAAGGGTCTGCTGAAGGGTCATGAGGACTCGAAACGTCAACTCTTTTCTTCTCCGCCGATGCTGCCAGACCTGCTGAGTTTTTCCAGGTAATTCTGTGGATCAAAGGAAGTTGGGATGCACAAGAGGCCAGAATTCGAGGAGAGCAGAGATCTCTGAGGGTTGCAAGACTCGAGGAGGTTGCACAGATGGGGAGCATGTGAGGCCATGGAGGGTTACTTAGCTGTTTATTTGGGATGCAGATCAATGACACTGCTGTTAGAAACAGCCCCCAGCAGGAGTCAGGAGATGTGGAAAAAAAACTGGAAAACAAAAAGGTCTGCACCCAATTTTGTTCAAATTTGCATTTTGCCATCGGGTTGCAAGTGGTAAATGTGCTGATCCAGTCCGACTGGTAGTTGCTGAATGTAGAGTTCTAATTAAATACTTTAATCTCTCTGTTTGGCAGTGCCTGGAAATTCAGACCTTTCTGTATGGGTCACAGCACAAAAAGACAAGAGCCACTCAGCAAACAGTCAAACTCTTATCCAAGTAAGTGACGCATCAGTGACCATCAGATCAATGACCCGAGCTGGCTGAAGCTATTGGGAACTTTCTAGTGAACTGCTGAACTGCTTCTTTAACTATTGCATCGCCACAGGGCCAGTAATGGTTAAAATAGTAATTTCAATGATTTTTTTTGATCGTTTGGCGGGTGTTAGTCCATAACTGAACCCTGGAGAACGGAAGATCCCATCCTGGGTGGTGACTGCTCTGTGGAACATCTTCCCTCCGTCCGCAAGCCTGACCCTGACCTTCCTGTAGCTTCCCAGAAGGAAAAAAACAGTTCGGACCAGTACTCTTAGGGCAGAATCTTCCGGTCGGTGTGCCAGGGGGAGGGCCCGACACGCCGGTGTGTAAAATGACGCGCGATGACGTCGGGCGTGCGTCCCGACATCATCGCAATGTTTCGTCCTGCCCGCAAAATGTTAAGGGCCTATTAAGGCCATTAAGAAATTAATTAAAGTACTTAAGAACGCTGTGTGTCCAACCTTAAGGTTGGCGGGAGGCGAAAAGCCTTTGCGTTTTTCATGAAACCTCCTGTTTCCCGAAGCTTTAATAAAACAAATAAATAAATGTCCCCACCTTTACAAGCATGTCCCAACTCATGTGACACAGTCACCTGAGGGGACATGTTTGAATAAATTTTTAAATCGATTCATTAATTATTTTCATATCAATTCAATCTCCCTGAGGCAGCGCCACGCCTCAGGGAGATTGCTGCGCTGTTCTGTGCACATGCGCGAAAGAGCACTGGCCCTCCACCTGCACAGGTAGTGCTGAGCGCTACCGGCCGCGTATTACGCTAGGCGGGCCTTAATTGGCCTGCCCGCGTAAAATGGCGGCGTGCAGCCGATTGTGGGCAGCGATTGGCTCCGCGCTCGCTCCCGCCCAGCCCGCCCGTCGTAGGAAAAATCCAGGCCTTAGTTCGCAATTTTTACTGGCGTTTCACTTTAAGGTATACAAGACCAGTTTGGACCAATATTCTTATTTCCCAGTTTTTTCCTTCTGGGTTGCCATTTCAGTTCACCACCTTGCTCCCATGCTCATGTTTCTGTCCTTGGCCTGCTTCAATGTTCCAGTGAAGTCCAGTGCAAACTGGAGGAACAGCATCTCATCTTCCAATTAGGCACTTTACAGTTTCCTGGACTTAACATTGAGTTCAACAGCTTCAGACCATGAGCTCTGTCTTCCATTTTGATTTTTTTTCCAATCCTCTCCTTCCACGAAGGCCAGTCTGTAACTCGTTCTCATGTTTTGCTTTCAGTGTGTGCTGACTCCTGTTCTGCTGCTGACACATTCTGCTAACTGACCTTTATGCCACTATTAACACCTGTCTAGACTTTAAAACTATCATTACCACTCCCTTTGTCTTGTGTTCGTGACATCTTTGTCAAATCTCTCCTGAGCTCCCACCTGTCTCTGATCTCCTATTTCGCTCCACCTCTTGCCTTCAAAAATATAAAACCCATCACATTTCTACCCCTCTTCACCTGTGAAGAAGAGTCAAATGGACTCTAAACGTTAACTCTATCTCTCTCTCCACAGACGCTGCCAGACCTGATGAGTTTTTCCGGCACTTTCTGTTTTTATTTCAAATCCCATCCTGGGTCTGTCCTGAATCAACTGGTCTCAGCTCGGTAAACATTGGGCATTGTAATAGCAGGCTGTGATGTTTTTGGGCTCAGGAATAGAGGAATCAGCCAGAGTTCCTGCTCCTGATCTAACCAGTGCCTCCCATGGGGAACTGTATACGTTTAGGGATGATAAAAGCTGTGGCGCAACTTTGAGCAAGATGCTCAGAGGGAAGCAAGGTGCCTGTGCAACCCACATCTCAACATTAGTCAGTGTCTTCATGGGAGAAGTGCAGGAAACTGGAGGGGGCAAAACATGTTAAAAACTATGATATTTTTTCCCCGGAGAAAATCGGGAAAACAGTCAATTGTAGATTATTGGTGACTGCTGTAGCTTGGTTCATTGCCCGCACTCTCAAGTCCCACTCCAGGACTTCAACACATAACCCAGTGCTATACTCTCACAATGTGCTGTTTTTAAACTGAGGCGCCGTCTTCCTATTCAGCTGGATACACAGGTCCCAGGGCACCATTTGAAGAAGAGCAAGAGAGCCCTCCCAAGTGTCCTGGACACCATTCCTCCCTCAACCAACATGACAGGAAACAAAACCAGATTTACTGATTGCTTTATCTCATGTGCTGTTTGTGAGACCTTGCAGTGTGCATATTGGCAGCTGCATTCTCCCATACATCAATAATGAATACTTTTATAAAAAGTAGTTAATTAGTTGTGAAGTACTTTGGAAAGTTTTCCAGGATATTTAAAGAAAGTTTTGAATTTGTACAGCGCCTTTCACAACCTCAAGATGTCCCAAACTGTGCCATGGGATCTTTTGTTTCGGCCTGAGAGAGCAGGCAGGGCCTTGGTTTAACATCGGAACTGAAAGATGGCACCTCCCACACTGCAGCACTTTCTCAGTGCTGCAATGGGAGTGTCAGCCTGGATTTTCTTTTGTGCTCTCATCTCAGGCGCAAGAGCTCTGGCTGATTGCTCTGTCCCTGAGCCCTGAGACGTGGGAGCCTATCACTGTGGTTCCCTCTATTAGCTGGGCTGAGACCCCTCCCTTGATTCAGCACAGACCCGGGGTGGATCTCACAGGGTAAATTCTGATATTACCATAAACTTTCCCATTCAATTGATTGATTGCCTGCAAACCTCATCATTGTAATATGAGCTAGCCCAAGCTCCTATTTTTACAGACCTCTGGTGTTCTTATGACCTTTGACGACTAACTATGGGATTTATTCTGAATGAAGTCCCAGACTCTTCACAGGTGACTGGCCACGTTGCCTCATAAAGCATCATGACTGTGCCGCTGGGCGTGCCACTGGACAATAAGTAAGGATCTGTGGAAGAAAATAGAGGCCTTTGAAATGTGGGTGCTACAGCGCACATTAAGACTTCTACATACAGACCATAAGACAAAGAAGAAGAGGTGCTTGAAATTGCAAGTGCAAAAAGAACTCTTAAAAAGTGACATCCAGAAAAGAAAATGTCAGTATTTCGGCCATTTGATCAGAGCTGAAAAGTTCCAGAGATCTCTCCTAGAGGGCAAAGTGGAGGGCAGCAGAAAGAGGGGTGCGACCTAGGCTGGCAGATGTCACTGAGCGGTTGCAGATGAGCTGCTGTGGACATGTGAGGATGGCGCAAGACAGACGAGTGTGACATACCGTGACAGTAGATCTCCTGGTGGGAGTAGCTACAAGCAGCAGCAGCAGGTGTTCTTATTTGACGGTTCTCAATCAGAGTGTTTCCAGGAGATTCATAACTGAGTAAAGTTTCCTGAGCTATTCGCTGGTAACCTTGGAAAAAGTTTGTTTCCTGTCAGAAATCGCCTTCCCCGCTTCTGGACTCCCAAGCCTCCTACCATTGTTCAAAACTCTGCAGTGAACATCAGATGTTCAGGAGGAAAATGTGACAGGCTCCAGCTGTTGCACATTGCAGATGTTACTGACCGTCACAGTGGCTCAGCTGATTAAAAAGGCACTGCCTGACATGACACTGAGTCACCCGGATACCAGGTTTGGTGCCTGGTCCTAGCTCAGGCGCATACTCAGGGCTCTAAGATTGTAGGCTAGGGAATCTGCCAGGGTTCCCGTTCTCAATTATTCCTGCTCAATGTGTGGGTGCATGAATGTCAGAACAGACTGTGATGCCCATGCCACCCACCCCTCCCCCCCACAGCCTCCCAGATGAAGAATAGCCTCTCAGCTCCCCGTCATGAGAGTCACCACTTGACAGTAGCCACTTGTGAGGGGTTCAAGAGAACTGCTTGCACCTGGGACACCAGACCTCAACATCATTCAGCACTTGCAGGGAAGTGTGAAAGATGGACTGGGAAGAACGACATTTTGACTCCGCCTTCTGGCTTATGCTGTGAACTCGTCATTAAAACATTTTGTTGTTCATATTTTTCAACAGATCTCCCGAGGTGGCTGTAGCAGATGGGAGAACCGGAACAGATCATTTAAAACAGAGACCTGCATTTTGTGCTGTGATACCGCAACATAGTATATCAGGAGGGACTAAAGCAAACACCTATGATTGACTGATGTATACAGAATGTGACCTTGGGACGCTAGGATGGAGCTCAGCCCTCTGGCCCTCTCTTACCTCCCTTCAAAACAACTTTAATGCCATTGCTTTGACCAGAGGTGGCTGTGCTTTCAGCTGCCTAGGACCTTAGCTCTGGAATTTCCCCCCCCTAAACCTCTCCACCTCTCTACCTGTCTCTCCTTTTAAGACCCTCCCTAAAACCTGCTTCTTTGACCAAGCTGTTAAGTCACCTGTTCCATTATCTCCTTATGTTGGCTCGGTATCAAATTTTCTCTGCTAACTCCCCTGTGGAGCATTTCATGATATGGTGCTAAAATATAATGTTACTTTCAACCACATTTTTTACATTTACTGAAATCTTTTATGTACACGGGCTCAGAATAAAACTTGAAAATTCACGTTAAAAGGAATATGAACCAGCTTTCACGGTGGTTAGATGTGCTTGTTTTGTGCAGGAAGTCCCATGTTGGAATTCAAATGGCTATTGAAGACAAGACCAGATGTGCCTGTAGCAGACTGTTAATGATGAATGAGAGTTGACGAAATGTAAGCCAATGTTGATAAGCATTAACTCTGCACAGGTTGCTGATAGTTTTACTACAGACTTCTACTCCTCATTTAACTCTGATGCCAAATAATGTACACAATTTAGTGAATGAAGTTATGCAATTTGCAGCTTGTGGACGTATAATTTACAGGACAACTGACCTACGCCAATGTTTATCCTCCATTCAAGCTTCCTCCCAATCTAACTCACTTAACGCTATCGGCAAAACCCTCATTCTTTCTCCCCCATGAGGTTAAACAGCTTTCCCTCAAATACATCCATGCTATTCACCTCAACCATCCCCTGCAATAACAAGTTGCACATTCTCACCACTGTCTTGAGTAAAGAGGTTTTTTTTCCCGAATTCCCTGCTGGGTTTCTAAGTGACTATCTTATATTGATTGGGCTGAATTTTACAGGGGCACATACTGCTCGCCGCCCCCAGAAGAAATGTTGGTTCCGAACTGACCGACAAGGTTAAAGAAGGCTGCCCCCACCCCCCCACCCAATGATAATGCACTCTGGGTGGCCTTAAGGAGGGAAGGGTGGGACTTCTGCCTCTCAGTGGGAGGAAATCCCACCCACGAGAGCTTGCCCGCCAATCAGATTGGTTGATTGCCAACCAGAACTCAGAAGCGGGCGCTGCTGGGACTGCAAGTATGCCCCGGGAAGAAGAAGAGGGCACGGCCTCCGGAGCGAGGTCAGCCCTGGGTTCTGGGAGGGGGAGAGATCGGGGTGCTTAGGGAGGGTGTTGGGAGTTGGGGGCATGGGTTTTGGTGACCAGATGGGAAGTGACAAAGGAAGTGGGATAACATCTTGGCGGAGGGGGGGGTTGCCCCAATGTGCACGGGGCATCCCTGAAGGATGTATCCCTCCTTCATGCCTTTTAACCAATTGGGTTAAAAAAAAACAGCCTTCCTACTCCCGCCCTGCATCAGGGAGCAGGCAGCGTCATATTCGGACCAATTGGCTTGTGAACAAGGCCAATTACGCATTAATTATATTTTTCTAAATGGCAGACGGGTATCTGATTTCGGGAACAGGTTGAGCATGCATGGGAAGCAGCAGGTTAGCCACCCCTCATATTTTAGGTGCCCCCTCCCCACCAATAACACACTGGTGGGTGGGTGGTGGGGCCATGAAATCCTGCCCATGGTTTCTAGTTCCCTCTGCCCCACAAACTGAAACACCGGAGGGAATTTTAACCCAAAAAAACAAGCAAGTTTGAGCCGTGTGGAGGGGAGAGGTTAAAGTGCTAAAAACACGAATCACAACCCAAACCCGCCTCCAACCCCCAAATCCCAACCCCCCCGCTTCTCGCTTTTACGGAGGTAGCAAGGTGTGTGTGGGTGAACAATCTGTTGCACAAAGGCAGCTTGGGTGCTTCAAATTTAATAACAAGGTTGCGAGCCTCATTATTATTCAAACTTTGAAATTAAACTATGGACGACCGGGTTCTTGAGCCTTGGGCAGCTAAACCTAGGTGCGGACTGCAGGATCTAGGAGGTGAGTCCTCCTCGCTTTAGCCGTTGGGGGTCCAGTGTGCTTGCCTGGGTAAAACCCATGTGATCGGACACACCCTGTCCCCAGCACATGACTCTTCCAATTGACCCCAGCGTATTCCCTACGAGGCCTCCAATTCCCCCTGCCCCCACCCCCCCCACAAGGCCTCTTACCTCCTCTCTGCCTCTGATTTCTCAACAACTACCCCCATGTGATCTTCCCCCCCCCGCACCCCACCCCCCAGCCACCCTGAGGATTCGGCCACCTGATCCTATTCCCCCACCTGCCCCCTCCCGAGATCGAGCTCCAATTATCCTCCAATAGACCATAAGATATAGGAGCAGAAATTAGGCCATTCAGCCCATCGAGTCTGCTCCGCCATTCAATCATGGCTGATAAGTTTCTCAACCCCGTTCTCCCGCCTTCTCCCTGTAACCTTTGATCCCCTTACCAATCAAGAACCTATCTAGGTCTTAAATACACTCAATGACCTGGCCTCCACAGCCTTCTGTGGCAATGAATTCCATAGATTCACCACTCTCTGGCTAAAGAAGTTTCTCCTCATCTCTCTTCTAAAAGGTCTTCCCTTTACTCTCAGGCTGTGCCCTCGGGTTCTAGTCTCTCCTACTAATGGAAACATCTTCCCCACGTCCACTCTATCCAGGCCTTTCAGTATTCTGTAAGTTTCAATCAGATCCCCCCTCATCCTTCTAAACTCCATCGAGTATAGACCCAGAGTCCTCAAACGTTCCTCATATGTTAAGCCTTTCATTCCTGGGATCATTCTCGTGAACCTCCTCTGGACCCTCTCCAGGGCCAGCACATCCTTCCTGAGATACGGGGCCCAAAATTGCTCACAATATTCTAAATGTGGTCTGACCAGAGCCTTTATAAAGCCTCAGCAGCACATCCCTGCTTTTATATTCTAGTCCTCTCGAAATAAATGCCAACATTGCATTTGCCTTCCTAACTACCGACTCAACCTGCAAGTTAACCTTAAGAGAATCCTGGACTAGGACTCCCAAGTCCCTTTGCACTCCAGATTTCTGAATTCTCTCCCCATTTAGAAAATAGTCTATGCCTCTATTCTTCCTACCAAAGTGCATGACCTCACACTTCCCCACGTTGTATTCCATCTGCCACTTCTTTGCCCATTCTCCTAACCTGTCCAAATCCTTCTGCAGCCTCCCCGCCTCCTCAATACTACCTGTCCCTCCACCTATCTTTGTATCATCTGCAAACTTAGCCAGGCTGCCCTCAGTTCCTTCATATAGATCATTAATGTATAAAGTGAAAAGTTGTGGTCCCAAAACTGACCCCTGCGGAACTCCACTAGTCACCGGCCGCCATCCTGAGAAGGACCCCCTTATCCCCACTCTTTGCCTCCTGCCAGACAGCCAATCTTCTATCCATGCTAGTACCTTGCCTCTAACAACATGGGCTCTTATCTTACTGAGCAGCCTCCTGTGCGGCACCTTGTCAAAGGCCTTCTGGAAGTCCAAGTAGATAACATCCATTGGCTCTCCTTTGTCTAACCTACTCGTTACTTCCTCAAAGAATTCTAACAGATTTGTCAGGCATGACCTCCCCTTGATGAAACCATGCTGACTTTGCCCTATTTTACCATGCACTTCCAAGTATTCTGAAATCTCATCCTTAATAATGGACTCTAAAATCTTACCAACGACTGAGGTCAGGCTAATCGGCCTGTAATTTCCTGTCTTTTGCCTCACTCCCTTCTTAAACAGGGGGGTTACATTAGCGATTTTCCAGTCCTCTGGGACCCTCCCTGACTCCAGTGATTCCTGAAAGATCACCACTAACGCCTCCACTATCTCTTCAGCTATCTCCTTCAGAACTCTGGGGTGTAATCCTTCTGGTCCAGGTGATTTATCCACCTTCAGACCTTTCAGTTTTCCTAGCACCTTCTTGATAATGGCCACCATACTCACCTGTGCCCCCCGCCGACTCTCTTGAATAAGTTCTCCAATTTAGATCATTTTTTTGGGCAGTTGTTCTTTTGCAATTTCTGTGCACTTATAAATGAAAAGCAATTTCACGGCCAGACCTTTTCCTCGTTGGGTGGGCTCAGCGGGAGCGGGCGGTGGGGTGGTCGGGAAGCCGGCCGCTGCCCACGGTCGGCTCTGCTCTGCAATTTCACGCGGGCTGGCCAATTAAGGTCGCGAGCAGCAGCGCTTAGCGCTGCCTGTGCGGGCGAGGGAGGGGGGAGGAGGGAGAGCCGGGCCTGGGAGCGCAGTTCACGCACGCACACGAAAGAGCCCTTCAATCTCCCTGAGGGTCAGAGCTGCCTCAGGGAGATTGAAGCGCTTTTTAAAAAATTAATACAATAAAAAATTTAACAAAACATGTCCCCTCATGTGACAATGAGATGGGACACGTTTTTAATTTGAAAATAAAGTTTTCATTTAATTTGTAATGGCTTTAGGAAACTTCATCCCGCTCGTGGATGAGGTTTCCTAAAAAGTGTAAAAGGTCTTTTCGCCCACCCGCCAACCATTAGGTTGGACGGGCAGCGTAAATTTCAAGTTAATTACCTTGTTAATGGCCTTAATAGGCCTTTCAGTTATTGGCGGGCACGCAACCAACTCCGACACACACCCGGCGTAATCGCGGGTCATATTACGCTTGGGCGTGTCAGGTGCGCACCCGCAATGCTGAACGTAAAATTCTCGCCCACAACGTAATACATGTGATTAGGGTTTGTTTATTGTAGCTTACACATTTTTTTATTTATTCATTCATGGGAATAGGTCAGCATTTATTGCCCATCCCTAATTGCCCTTGAGAAGGTGCTGGTGAGCTGCCTTCTTGAACCACTACAGTCCATGTAGTGTAGGAACACCCATAGTGTGGTTAGGAAGGGAGTTCCAGGATTTTGACCCAGCGACAGTGAAGGAACAGCGATATAGTTCTAAATCAGGATGGTGTGTGACTTGGAGGGGAACTTGAAGATGATGGTATCCCCATGCATCTCCTGCCTTTGTTCTCCTAAGTGGTAGAGGTCATGGGTTTGGAAGGTGCTGTTGAAGGAGTCTTGGTGAGTTGCTGCAGTGCATCTTGTACATGGCAAGCATTGCCGCCACTGTGCATCAGTGGTGGAGGGAGTGATGTTGAAGGTGGTGGATGCACCAATGTTCCAGGCTGCTTTGTCCTGGATGGTGCCGAGCTTCTTGAGCGTTGTTGGAGCTGCACTCATCCAGGCAAGAGGGGAGTATTCCATTACACTTCTGACTTGTGCCATGTAGATGGTGGACAGGCTTTGGGGAGTCAGGAGGTGGGTTACTCTCCACAGAATTCCCAGCCTCTGACCTGCTCTTGTAGCCACAGTATTTACATTGCTGATCCAGCTCAGTTTCTGGTCAACGGTAACCCCCAGGATGTTGATATTGGGGCATTTAGTGATGGTAATGCCAATGAATTTCAATGGTAGTGGTTAGATTCTCCCTTGTTGGAGATGGTCATTGCCTGGCACTTGTGTGGCATGAGTGTTCCTCGCCACTTATCAGCCCAAGCCTGAATATTGTCCAGGTCTAGCTGCATATGGCCATGGACTGCTTCAGTATCTGAGGAGTCACGAATGGTGCTGAACATTGTGCAATCATCAGCGAACATCCCCACTTCTGACCTTATGATGGAAGGAAGGTCATTGATGAAGCAGCTGAAGATGGTTGGGCCGAGGACACTACCCTTAGGAACTCCTGCAGTGATGTTCTGGAACTGAGATGATTGATTTCCAACAACCACAACCATCTTCCTTTGTGCTAGGTATGACTCCAACCAGAGGAGAATTTTCCCCCTGATTCCCACTGACTTCAATTTTTCTGGAGTTCCTTGATGCCACACTCAGTCAAATGTGGCCTTGATGTCAAGGGCAATCACTCTCACCCCCACCTCCTGAGTTCAGCTCTTTTGTCCATGTAATGAGCTCAGGAGCTGTTCCGGGACATAAAAGTCTGGGACTGTACAGCTGATTATGTAATGGGGTTTCTTTCGACTCATCGAACACTCTGCAATTCTCACCTATTTGCCTTGTGCAAGCGAACCTACTTTTGAGCCTTGAGTTGTTGATACAACTTTTCCAAGCTCTAGATTGTAACATCACACAAATTCTGTGGTGTTGCTATTGTACAGAATTTCACATCTGTACAGAATTTCACATCAGTACAGGGAACAGCTGGTACCCTTTAAATTACATATGAAGATTTGAAATATTTTGAAGCCATTGTCTCCATTTTACGCTATGTTATACTGAAACGTAGCCCATGGCTGATTGTAGCTTTCTATATGGATAGTTTCCAATCTACTGATAGCATAATATTCAGCAGTGATCTTTCTGTGAAGTAGTGGTATAGATTAGAGGAAATTTCTTCACTTACAAATGAACTTTAATGGGTCATTAGTTCCACACTAAACATTGCTGTCATCAAGGTGAGACTCGGGAGTGAAGTAGTTCCCATTTCTGGCACATAGACCTGGGGTTCTCCCAATCTCTCACCAAAGTTATGTACGGACTCTGGGAGAATCCTCGTGGAAGTTCAGGGCACCAATCACTCCCTTAGTCATGGTTAAATGTGGAGTGAAGCCCCTTTTGCTGTAAGCTACCCAAAGAGCACCCTTTTACTGCATCAGTTGATAGCTTTCCACATCCCACACCAGTCATCCCAACACCCCGTTGAGTTAGGTTGCCAATTTAGATATTCAGAGCAGTTTTTGGTCAGTGGAAACACCACTAGAATTGTTCCATAGATTCACAGTGGAAGGAAAAGTCCGTTGCCTCAGTCTGGTATATGTGGAGACTGAATCGCTGAAAAGATTTAATATCTTTAATGTTTGCAGTACATGAGCGTGTAATACAACAATTTAAATTAAAATAACTGGATCCTAGGATTTGAAAAAGGTTTTTACTGCTAAATTAAAACATTTTTACAAACGAATACAGAAAACAACTACAAAGTTGCTAGCCACAGAATAACTGTGGCTATAACGTGTACATCAACCCTAAATTATCATCTCCAATTTAGCCACTCCGTAACCTTACATTAACCATCGCCTCCATAATGAACTGAGTATTTCATCCCCAATACTCTTAGCAGTCTGCACCAGCTCTCAACCAACAGCAGGGCTAGGTTTCTTACCTCCACACACACTTATCAGCCTGCAGTCTATGAACCTTAACATCAGGAACAAAAGTCTCGTTATAATATAGAGATAAAAGCAAAGAACTGCGGATGCTGGAAATCCAAAACAAAAACAAAAATACCTGGAAAAACTCAGCAGGTCTGGCAGCATCAGTGGAGAGGAACGCAGTTAATGTTTCGAGTCCTCGTGACCCTTCAACAGAACTAAGTAAAAATAGAAAAGGGGTGAAATATAAGCTGGTTTGGGGGGCGGGGGGGGGTTGGGACAAGAGCTAGATGGAGGGCCAGTGATAGGTGGAGATAACCAAAAGATGTCACAGACAAAAGGACAAAGAGGTGTCGAAGGTGGTGATATTATCTAAAGGAATGTGCTAATTAAGGGTAGAAAGCAGGACAAGAGGACAAGCAAGGTACAGATCCTCCGGACTGAATATTGAGTTCAACAATTTTAGATCATGAACTCTCTCCTCCATCCCCACCCCCTTTCCGATTTCCCCTCTCCTTTTTGTTATTTCCAATATTTTATATAGATTTTTCTTTTCCTACTCATTTTCATTATTTTTAAGTGTATTTCCATCCATTGTTTTATCTCGTACCTTTTAGCCTATTTCGATCCCTTCCCCCCCCACCCCACCCCACTAGGGCTATCTGTACCTTGCTCGTCCTGCTTTCTACCCTTAATTAGCACATTCCTTTAGATAATATCACCACCTTCAACACCTCTTTGTCCTTTTGTCTGTGACGTCTTTTGGTTATCTCCACCTATCACTGACCCTCTATCCAGCTCTACCACCCTTAAACCAATTTATATTTCACCTCTCTTCTATTTTTACCTATTCTGTTGAAGGGTCATGAGGACTCGAAACGTTAACTGTGTTCCTCTCCGCAGATGCTGCCAGACCTGCTGAGTTTTTCCAGGTATTTTTATTTTTGTTTTTGTCTCATTATAATATATCCAGCGCAAACCAACACTTTGGTTTGGTTTGGTTTTATTCTAGAGAGAAAAAAAAAAATTCCATTCTGATGTTAGCACAGCACAAGAATAAATGGTGTCATTAGCGATGACACCAATGTTGTGTAGGGGTTTCTTGGCCAGTCTGCTCAGCTCCTCCCCCACCCCCCCAGTTCTCAGAGGTGCTGCCTTTCGGACGAGACATAAACTGAGGCAAAGTCTGCTGTCAGGTAACGTAAAAGATCCCATGGCACCACTTGAAAGAGGGGCAAAGGAGTCCTCACCAGGCTCCTGGCCAATATTTATCCCTCAACCAATATCACTTAAAAAGCAGTTTGGTCATTTTCACATTGCTGTTTGTGCACAAATTGGCTGCCACACCTCCTACAATGGCAACACTTCAAAAGCACTTCAGTGCTTTGGGACATCCTGAAGTCATGGAAAATGCTAATTTAACGCAAGTTCATTCTTTCTTTCCAACCATAAATGTGGTTAACATTATATGATACATCCGCCACCCGTTCCTTATTCTACATAACAGAAGCTTTTAATCCAAGCTCGTGATACATCTGACCTTCCTGTGACACGTTACTGATTAAATCATATCACAAACTAGACCATTATTGAGTAGCTTTGATTCTTATTGATGTCTGCACTAATTTTGCTTATAATAATAGTTCCATATTTGGTGGGGTGCATGAGTGCTGCTGCTACAGATCCAAATAATATCTCCATGATTGAAGGAGTTGAAAAGAAAGCAGGAAACTAAAATTACCAGTGATGTTCAAATGTTCCAATTGCACTTTTTCAGGGGTTGTCACGGGGGAATCGTAGATCAAAACGTAAAGACTATTTTTAGCTTCCGTGAATTAAAACAATATGATTCTGAGCACTGTAAACTCACAGGAAATAAGGCACGAAACATGCAGGATCTCCCGAGATGGAAGAAATGTTTTATATTTAAATTATTAAAAGATATTTTATATTTTAATCAATTTATTTTCTCATTGACAGTAAGCATAACTGAACTTTGTATCCAGGAACCTGGTGATCAAAATTTGAATCCTTGGAATACTAGGCTTATTCCCAAGCTGTGATCAGGTTCCTGGTGCATTGCACACAGTATCTCGTCCTGCAACACTGCTTCCTGAATTGACACTTTTACACTATCGGAGGCTCACGTCCAAAAGAAATGATAGGACCTGAGGACATGGAGTGAAAAGTATGGTGAAGGAATTCGAGCACAGTTTGTTAGGGATAAAGTTCTCTTTAAAAAAAAAAGCAGAGAACAGAGAAAGGTAAAACTGGCCAAATGTAAGTGTTTAAGTTTCTCTTAATTTACCTAAAGTTATTAATGTTTAATTTCCTGTTTCAACTGGGTGGTTTAATTACTGTAAAATTAATGTTGTATAGTTTCTTTTTAACACAAAAGCTAAAATACTGCAGACACTGGAAATCTGAAATAAAAACAGAAGAGGCTGGACATACTCAGCAGGTCAGACAGCATCTGTGGAGAGAAACAGAGTTACCGCTGTGATGACCCAGAGGAGTGCTAAATTCAATTATGTATCAGTTAAATGGTACAGCACAACAATTTAACTTAGAGCTCACTGTCTATAGGAAAATACTCCAGCCTATGCACGAATGTTACACTTCAAATCAGCGCTAAAATATTGTAAGACCTTTAAATTGCAATTACCTGTACACAAACACCCCAGATAAATCACTTCAATGCCAATGGCTCTGTGCTACCACTTTCAGTCAATCCTCTCAGACAGTCAGCAATAATTTTTTTCCTCTGATATCACTTCTGAAAATTTAGTCAACAGAAACTATTTTATATCATGCCTGCAAGATTATTTTTAAATAATCATTTTTCACTTGGGAGTGATTTCTGTGACATTATGAAGCCTTGGGTAACCAGAAGTGTCATGTGTATTTTTTTTAAAGCACACACATGTGTGATTATGCACCAGATAAACAACTTTCAAGCAGTGTATTATCAAAGCATAAAAGCATCCTATTTCATTGCGACTGCATAATCTATGCTCAGTGTCAGTTATTCTCTGATTGTGTCTATATTGACTAGGTTCTGGTTCAAATAATCCACTCTTTCGAAGGTTCTTTACAGTTCATCAGCAGACCGAGGCAAGTCATCTGACTGACTCTCGTCAACGTACGTAACAATAACTTTTTGTTCACTGTGGACCACTTGTGTGATACCTTCAGGTGCAATGATCCTGGCTTTTGTCAGGACTTTTGAAGAAGCAGCATATTGCATTAGTTCTGGATCAGAAGCCTGTAGATCTTCCTCTTCAACTGCATCAGTAACACCCACTTCATTGACACCACTGCTCCCAGATTCCCATTCTTCATACCAATCCATATGACCCGCAAGTCTTCTTCCATCTGTTCCTTCAGCAATTTCCTGCTGCTGAGTTACGAGTGTCATACCTTCCCCACTGTCACCTTCAGTGGTGCGTACCGACATCACTCTGTTTATGTCCATGTGAAAGGTTTCTGATGGATCAACAGGGTCTGAGATTCTATGAAAGAACTCTTCTCTGTCCATTTCACCTGTTGCCTTTTGGAACCAAGTACTTTGTTTGGACAGGTCACCTTCCATTTCACTTGATTCGGTCATTTCATGGATAGCTGGACCACCTGTGAGATCTTGAGAACTTGTATACTCAGTGTCTTCCACACTCCTTGCACTGGTTTCTGACAGAGACACAAGTTGCTCATTAATACCTCCGACCTTTGCATTGATTCCTTCTTCATCATGCAAAGTGTCAACTGTTTTAAGGCCTTTCCCACCTAATAATTCCTGTATTTTCTCTTGAGTATTGAGAAATTTTAGTCCCGAGCCTATTTCATCTTTGTTTTCTTCATCTCCAATGTATTCGCCCATCAAATAAAAGTCTTCTGGGTCAAGGCTTTGTGACACATTCACCTCTGCCTCTAAAGTGACAACACCACGATGAGAAGATTGTTGTACATTTTTAATATTAATTGATACATTGTCTGATCCCTCTTGGGCATCTCTGGTGAGTACTGAAAGCTCATCCCTCAGACTTTCTGGTACTGCTCCTTGCAGCTGCTGTAAAGCTCCTTTCAGTTTAAGTTTAGGATCCTCTGTTTCCTCGTTCAGTAGTTCTACGATGGACACTTGAACACCTTGAGGGACTTTAATCGATTCTTCTATTATGCACGGTGCAGAGAGTTCTTTTGACAAGGAATCTTGCGGAGCGAATTTGGTCTGTTTAACAGTTTCTGTGCCTTCATCGCCTTGAAGGCAATGTAACTTCGTTTCTGTTTCATTTGTCCCAAACAACTTTGCTTTTTCCTGAAGTGTTTCATGTGCTTTTTCACTGGAAGGTGAAAAACTAGATGAGCTTTCTGTGAATTTCTGCAATAGCGGTTCTGTATTTGATAGCATCGTTTTCCTAAAGTCCGCAGCAGTCATTGTGATGTTTAAGACTTCTTCGTATGTGCCATCCTTTCCTTCGTAATCACTCTCCTCTGCTCCCAAAGACAATGGAATCATGTCTGCAGGCATAGAGAAATCATCAGTTTCACCAGATTGCTCTGAGGTTGGCTCACCCATCTCAACACTTACTGATACTTTCCCTGTACCTTGTCTTCCCTTTTTGTGTAGGCTGAGCAGTCCACCTATGAGATTCTCTGACCTTGACTCTGTTAAATGCTCCAAAGCCCCTTTCAGTTGAAGCTCTGAACTTTTGGCATCCATATTCAACATTTCTTCCAGAGTGGACTCATCTGTCACATCAACAGTTTGTTCTCTTCTTGACTGAATGATAATTTCTCTTTTGGTTGTGCCATCATCCAGAATTTCTTTCTCCTCAATTTGATAAGTGATTGCAGGTTCTGGCGAAGCCTTCATTTTTTCCAAATCAGTAGGTTTTATGACTGTTTTAATGATGTCTCCAATTCTAATGTCATTTGTCAAGATCTTCTCTTCTTTAGAGATAACAGTTCCTTGATTATCATTTGACTCCTCTGTATTAGTTTTTGTCCATATCTCTTCCACAGCTCCCATTGTAGGTTCCTCTTTGTTCTTTTCTATAATATTATCAGAATGGAAATATTTTGGTAATTCTGTACTTGCCTCATAGATGTATCTGTCAGGGGTGATGGGTGGCCCCACATTACTGAGGTCTACTTTGACTTTCAGATCTTTTGGAGCACTTCTGACTGTTGTCACATCCTTTGAAGGCTCTCTCTCATACTCTTCCTCATCAGTTGGTTCAGTAGACTGCCTGTTAAAATCATAATCTTGCACCTCACTAGAAGATTGTGGTGATTCATTTGGACTCTGAGATTTAACTTTGTTCTCTTCATTATATGAAACATCCCTTTTATCATCACTGTCAGACTCCTTAACTACTATTCTGGATTTATGTGTGGCCACCTCTGCAACATATTCTGCTCCAGGTAATATCACTTTACTCTTCCTGTCAATCTTTTCTGGAAATCCTTGGTGTGGATCTGCAGTATCCTTCATTGTACTGTGTAGGGCAGAAGCTGTTGGTATAAACCTGGCAGCATCTCCGTGGACATTTATTGACTTTGCTGAAGAAGCTACATTTTGAGTTGACAAAGATGACGTGTCATCGGTATAAAGCAGATCTTCATCTGATAAAGAACTATTAATAGTCTTTCTTGCAGGTACTGTGGATGGAACAGGTTCTGGTGTTGTTCCTTTTTTGATCATCACGGTATCTCTCCTGAAACTTGAAGGAATATTTACGCTGGTTGGCTTCCATTGCTTTCTATCTAGAGTGTCACGAGCCGGTTGTACCACAACACTGTATGAATGTGATCTTGTATCTGTGCCTGTTGAAAAACATAGGTAATTTAGTACAAGAGCCTGTTTCTATGTTCAATGATGTAGCAAAAGCATTACTGACTTCAGTGTTGAAATAGAAACAGGAGTTGGGGAGGTGGTGATGTAGTGGTATTGTCACTGGACTAGTAACCCAGAGTAATGCTCTGGGGACCTGGGTTTGAATCCCACCATGTTAGATGGTGGAATTTATATTCAATAAAAATCTGAAATTAAAAGTGTGATGATGACCATGAAACCAATTGTTGTAAAAACCCACCTTGTTCACTAATGTCCTTTAGGGAAGGAAATCTTCACCCAAAATGTGACTCCAGATCCACAGCAACTCTTAAATGCCCTCGAGCCACTCAGTGGTATCAGACTGCTACAGAAAATTGGAATCCCTCCCTAACGGCACTCTGAGTGTACCTACACCACTTGGGCTGCAGTTCATGAAGGTAGCTCACCACCTAGGGAATTAGGGATGGGTAATAGATTCTGGCCTAGCCAGTGATGCCCAAATCCCATAAATGAATTTTAAAAATGAGATCATGGCTGATCTGCAACCTAACCCCATATACCCACCTTTGTTCCATATTCCTTAATATCTTTGGTTAACAAAAATCTATCAATCTCAGTTTTAAAATTAACAACTGATCTAGTATTAATTGCGGAAGGGTTTCAACCTTCTTGCACCCTTTGCTTGTAGAAATGTTTCCTTGCTCCTGAAAGATCTGGTCCTAATTTTTAGACTATGTCCCCCTTAACATTAGACTCCCCAACCAGAATTTGTTTCTCTCCATTTGCCCTATCTGTTGCTCTAAATAGCTTGAAGACTTTGATCAAATCACTCCTTAGTCACCTAACATCTAGGAAATACAATCCTAGTTTGTGTAATCTTTCTTTGTAATTTAACCCTCAGAGTTCAAGTAGCAGTCTGGTAAATCTACACTGCACTCTGGTGTAGTGGTAATGTCACTGGACTAATAGTCCAGAGGCCTAGGTGAATGTTCTGGAGGCATGGAAATCCCACTGTGGCAGCTGGTAGAATTTAAATTCTGTCAATAAATCTGGAATATAAAGCTAGTCTCAGTAATGGTGACCACAAAACCATCATCTGTTCTTGTAAAAACCCATCTGGTTCACTAATGCCCTTTAGGGAGGGAAATCTGCCATTCTTACCCGGTCTGGCCTACATGTGACTCCAGACCCACAGCAATGTGGTTGACTCTTGACTGCCCCCTGAAATGGTCAAGTATGCCACTCAGTTCAAGGGTAATTAAGGATGAGCAACAAATGTTGGCCTTGCCAGTGACATCCAAATCCCATGAAAGAATAAAGGAAAACACTTCCCTCTGAGGCCAATATATCCTTCCTAAGGGTGTGGTGCCCAGACCTGCTCACAGTACTCCAGGTTCAGATCTGTTCTAACCTTTGCCATGGACTACATTAGGGGACTGAATCACTGACCAATGACGCACCAAGCTAAACAGATCAGAAAATCTTGGGTTTAATTCCAAGGCTGTGTTGTTAGAAACACAAAAGAACATAAACTGAGCTTGCTGATCTGAGCCAAGGCAATAGTTGGGTCACCAAAAATGTCATCAAGAAAGGAGAGAGTCAGTATACCTGGTGGATAAACATAACATTTTTAAAATCTCCTTTTCTTAGAAAGGCACTGACTCACGTTGGGGGACAGTCATCCTCTGACACCTATCTCCATGACCATTCTTCTTTTGTGATTTGGCACAGTGAGTGTCAGCATCACAACTGAGCCTAACCCTGGCCTTACCCAGTACCCTGCACTCTCCGATCCTAATCCGCAACAGTGGACTTTTCTTGAGTAAAAGCAGAAAATGAAGGAATTACTCAGCACGTCAGGCAGCACCTGTGGAGAGAGAAACAGAGTGCAGCTCAGGTCGCTGACCCTTCAGCAGAATCTTTCTCCAAACTAGCCCAGAGCTATTGAGCCAATCATACATCCCCTACTGCAACTAACTCAGCATAGACTAGGGTGCAAAACAGAAACCTGTTCACCAATGCTACTTAAACTCAGCCAACTGTCGTTCAAGCCAATAATTCCAGAAAGTAGGACCTGTAGTCAGGAAAAATTGCAGGTCAGATGCAACTCTATCCATATGAGTAGTCTGAAGAATACTTTTCAGAAATTTGCACATGATGTTTAGCTAAACAATAGAGAGTCTGAGCAATCCAAACAAATAAATCCTTTCTGGAAAATAGTTTTACCTTGTCTGGGTTTTCGCAGATGCTGCCCTATCCCCTGATGTTTGGCGTGTTCTCCTTCTAATAAAGCCCTGGAAGACAATGAATCTCATGGTGAAGGCAACTTGTATTACACATTTGTCTACACATTTATTCCAGACAGGATAATCACAAGGTATCTAAGCATGATGTGACTATTGGGCAAGGTTGAGGACACATGCACCTCAGCTAAGACGCACCTAGGGTTTGATGATATCTGACGCTCCCTGATGGTTCAGTGAACTGCCTAGCACAAAATGGAGCTCAACAGCCCAATTTTCATCTTGAGTCTGTGCTGAAATAGCTCACCTCAGCCTGAACGGCAGAAGGGGTATAACAGTTAAGCTCAGTACCTCTCGTTTAGGAAGGGGTAAGGGATGGAGAATATGCTCTCTTGTTAAAAGTTGGTCATGTGCTAGACTACACAATGAGTGTTCAACACCGCTGAGCCTGATGTTCTCACTCGATGTTGTAAGTGTGATATTTCTAACGCGTAGTGTTCAGGACCAGGAAGCATGTTTGCTTGTTTTTTCACCTCTTTCCAGATAAGGTCACCGAGTTCAGCAGAGACTAGGGTACATGGGATCTTCTGGTCCAAATGACTCGGTATCACACAATACAGTTCACCGATTCACCAAACTTCATATGCTAATGTACATAATATACAAATTAACAGCAAGAATGGTGGATTCTTGAGGCTATATTTACAGGTTACATTATTCCTTTCAAAGAAAAAGTGACTAATTCCCGTCTTTCACCACCACCCCTAACCCCACATACGGGAATGTTATTTTCTTGGGCAACCTGTCTTCGGTCAGGATACTAACATTGTTGGCTGAGTTAAGGAATATCAGGTTACTCAAAGATTACTGGAACTTGTGTTTTAAAGTGAGTGATCCGGCTGGTGAGAAGCGGCTGAATTGATACTTTGAAGGCAGATATAATGTCAAAAGCTAAAAACAAAAAGAGCACTGAACACAAACTGCATTTTCTAAAACAATGCTGGAGTGTTTTTAATGCAGGGAGCCAGAGTGGAACAGTTTGCTAAGAGCTGGCACAGCTCAATGTAACAGTTGACCCATTTGCTGGAGTGGAATATGAAATCACCAGAAACTAGTTCCAAGAAAAACACTTGATGCAGCATTTCACAGTGTAATGTAGCAGTAGGAACAACAACATTTTGACATTGTCATTTATATTGGATTTGTTTTTTGGCCATTTTCTCCCCTGGTCCTGGAAGCATTACATTGAAATTAACAGCACAGAAATGGGCCATTCAGCCCAATTGGTCAATGCTAGTGTCTGTGCTCCATTGACTATATTAACAGAGTATGGTTTGATCTTCCCTTTGTTAGAGTTTACATAGAACTTACAGCACAGGAACAAGCCACTCGGTCCAACTGATATATGCTGCTGTATAAGATCCACAAGTGCTTCACCAACTCTGCCTCTTCATCTAACCCCATCAAGAAATCCTTCTATTCCTTTCTCCCTCATGTGTTTAACTAGTTTTCTCTTAAATGCACCTATGCTATACTCACCACTCTCTGGGTAAAGAAGTTCCACCTGCTTTGTTTGTTGGATGTATTAGTGGTAAGGGAGATGGGGTGTGTGGGCTTTAGCAGTAGGCCCAAGACAATTAATGATTATTCAACATTAAGGGTATCATGACTGAAATTAATGTGTTCTCCCCAAAGTTCACACAAACTTAATTCCCAGAAGGGGTCACTGGATAGTGATCAGGAACCCCAGATGATTTAATACCCCCCAACCCAGGTACACTGAGGGCAACTGTGGAGTTCCATTTGAGATAATCTCACTTAGCAAAGAAAGGGATCAAAACAAGAGTCTTAGTGACAGCATGGACTGAGTTTAAATAAGGAAATCATTAGTTCAGGATTTATTTTAGTGGAGTTGGAGTTGTGTTACATTTTTCTACATATCAAAGTAATAGATCAGTGCCGGAGATCAAAAGAACATTTCTATCTTTCATATCGGATGTCAGGGCCAGGAGTAGGCCCGATATAAAGCGCTCTCTCTCTCTCTCTCTATTTGCCCTAGTAACATGACCGGCTCAACTCAATAAAGCACCTCTTGATGCAGCCATGTGATTGATATATTCCATTCCACACATGACTCTCTATCACATCTCTAAATGAGATTCATTTAACTTTCTTTTAATTCATTCACAGGATGTGGGCGTCACTGGCTAAGCCAGCATTTATTGCCCTCGAGAACTGAGTGACTTGCTAGACCATTTCAGAAGACATTCAAGAGTCAACCACATTGCTGTGGGTCTGGAATCACATGTAGGCCAGAACAGGTAATATCAGATTTCCTTCTCTAAAGGGCATTAGTGAACCAGATGGGTTTGATGATGGTCATTAAATGGTCAACTGAAGTGACAAATTCCACCATCTGCCATGATGGGATTTGAACCCAGATCCCCAGCGCATTACCCTGGGTCTCTGGATTACTAGTCCAGTGACAATACCACTATGCCACCATATTCTGTTTTGTGGCCTCATACCCAGTAAGATTGAAACTTCTCAAGCTGAAGAGACATTGTTCCTGTTAGTCTGGACTGCATTCCAACCCAAGTCCCAGGAGGGAAAGCCGGATTTGCAAGCCTCCATACCACGCAATCTGTTAATGTGACAATTGTTGACAGTGCTATTCTAGTAATTCCATGAGGAGATTACTCATATTTTAAAAAATATATAAACTTCAGTTTCCACTCTTCCTCCAATTTTCTGAAATGATTTTTTTCAGGCATCTTAACTTTCCCCTCAGATAGTCAGGTGCAGGGGTGTCTCCGCATGGGCTGTCTTTGTGGATGCATTACTATAGAGCATCAGAGGCCAAGGATAAATCCATGTAGCCATTCAGTTCCAATTAGGTTGTTGAGACTGACTGATATTTGTGCCTGGTTTAAGATTTATCCACCAATAAGGCAACGTTATATAAAATAAAGAAAGACAAGCATTTGTACGTCTTTGTGGTTTACTGGTTTCTAATGTCACTGATTGTAAAGAGGTGGTGGTAGTCTTTTAGTTTGCTTTTAAGGTTTCCCTCCAATCCATCAATCTCCTTTATTTCTATGATGGTCTAATGAACATTGAATACATTTGATTCTGGGCCAGTCTGACAAGTATCTGACTTAACTCTCCATAAATCCCAAATCAATCCAAGACTTGAATAATTGTCTCCTAATAAGAAACTCTTCCTGTACCTCCCTCCCACTCCTGAATAGGAATAAAAGAAAAAGGTTATAATCTGATAAGTGACATTTATTATGTCTCTGGTATCTCACTTTTCTTTGTTCCACTGCAACCTTTCTTGTCCTTATTTCATGGATACTGCAATTACTATTCCTCGGAACTGTTCTGTTCTCTGCTTGAAATGTCCTTCCTCATTTCTAAGCTGTGTTGAAATCAAAACTCACTATCTTCTATCAGACCATCTTGCACTATCTTCTACTCTAATTTGTTCCCCCTCAAAACTGTGGAATTTCTTGCCTCCTTGGTTTTTGACCTTGCAATCATTCATGTCGTTCAAATTCTAACTTCTTTGAATTTTGTGCAGATCAGAATTGAAGTTATGCCCATTTCTGTTAACCAGGATTCAACCCTGTTGTCAAACAGTTTAAGATCTAAACATTACCTGTAGGTAGAAAGCTCGAGACTGAGTCCCATCTTCACCTGCATCAGCTGTTGTTGCTCGTTGAGATTAAGTGTAATCGCTGACATGAGATGTTGCTTTTCATCCTCCAGTAAATCAATCGCCCTCTGCACACCACAACCAAAACACAGTTAGTCTGATAGACCTGCAGCTACTGCAGTTCTTAATTCACTATCTAATTCAACACCAAGGGCTTGTATTTTAGCCCCCGCTAGGAGCAGGAGGGCTCAAAATAGCACACTGGCCTGTATGCCGGTTCCCCAGCTCCATTGCCCTTCCAGGACATTTTTCCAGAGGAACGTGGAGGGGTTGCGGGTGTAGGGGTGGGTTGTGGGGGGCAGGAGAGGGGGGTGTGGGGTGGGCAGGGCTATCTGTCCGCAAGCAGCAGGTACCAATTAGGCTCATTAAGGGCCGCTTAAGGCCAAGCGAAGGAGGATGATTGGGTTTTCCAATTGGTCTCCAGGTTTCCATAGGCTGCGAGGACCAATTTAACTGCCCAGAGGTGGTCTCCCAGTGCCGGACCTGGGGGCCAGCACTCCAGGCAGGCCTCAACATCCCCCCTGCTCATTTCACAACAATAAGCTAAGTTGGCTTTCAACAACCATATTTATCTCGTGATTTCATCAGTAAACCCTCGGTCAAAGATTCTGACACAGCAAACTGACTGTGGCACATAATTCTTCCCAAGTAGATGAAGGATCACACTGTCAGAAGAGGCCTGGGTGGAATTTGTACCCAGTTGTTATAGAGATTATAAAATAGTGTTCAAACACAGTGTGCCATCTCAATGTCAGGGTGGGAGATGTTCTTCAAACAAACTGGGTCGGATTCAAACCCAAGTGTCAGGAAATAGATATCTGTTATGTCTGGATGTCTTTCTCTGAGCTTAAAGCTGATGTTTTTGCACCAATTTTGCCTTTTATCTTTTACCAGCTAGGGTTTCTCTCCCACCCCCTGTGAAACGCTGAGTGAGACAGATCAGATCAGTCCCAGTTCCGCTCCCCAGACTGCGCTGAGTTGCTTGATTTCAGCTGGAGCAGCAGATGCAATTGGCCTCAGTGCCCGTGGAATAGCGGGGAGTAACATAAATCAGCCAGGACTCCTAGCCCCGATCTCTGTTAACATGAGGGAGCTGTAGGAAGCACAGATGTCAGGTAAGGACAGAATTGGTTTGGCTGTGAGCCCCTTCCCCTCTTTTTCCCTCCCCACACCTCAGCCACACTCACCAACCTGCCAACACCCACTGTCTATGAGGACTGGGTCACTCAGACAGGCTGGAAGAGAGCTGCCAGTGTTCAGGGAGCTGGACCCAACGAGAGTCAGCACTTTCAGGGGAGAAGGCAAGAAGATGGAAAATCCTCATCCAGTTTCTACTCCCCAGATGGCCCCATAGAGACGGACTTGGCTGCTGAGTACGCACCAAGCTGCAAGTATCAGGCAGACTGGCATGCAACTTGGGTTTCCTAGGCAAGAGTCCAACACTTCAGATCCTGAAAGTTTTATACCACCAGCATTCACCCTTTCCGTCACTAAGTGCTTCTCTAAATATTCCCTGAGCTCAGTATTCAGATGCTGAGAAGTGTTGTTGATCTGCAACCTCCCACCTCCCCATGTTCATGTTAAGAAAGTGTACGCAAACAGGGCTTGATTCCTGGTCCATTCTGAGTTAACTGATCAGAACTATTTGTGAAGCTTTGTGCTATGTAGAGAATAGCTGCTTTGTTTCCCCAGATAACAACAATGAGTTTGCTTGCTATCTTGACTCCATTCTCTCTCCCTTTGTCCAGTCCATTCCCACCTACATCTGTGATTCCTCTGACACCCTACATCATATCAACAATTTCCAGTTCCCTGGCCCCAACTGCCTCCTCTTCACCATGGACGTCCAATCCCTCTACACCTCCATCCCCCACCGGGATGGTCTGATGGCTCTCCGCTTCTTCCTCAAACAGAGGCCCGAACAATCCCCATCCACCACTACTCTCCTCCGTCTGATTGAACTTGTTCTCACACTGAACAATTTCTCCTTAAACGCCTCTCACTTCCTCCAAATAAAAGGTGTGGCTATGGGTACCCGCATGGGCCCCAGCTATGCCTGTCTCTTTATGGGATATGTGGAACATTCCTTGTTCCAGTCCTATTCCGGCCCCCTCCCACAACTCTTTCTCCGGTACATCGATGATTACTTCGGTGCTGCTTCATGCTCTCGTCTGGACCTGGAAAAATTTATTAATTTTGCTTCCAATTTCCACCCCTCCATCATTTTCACATGGTCCATCTCTGACACTTCCCTTCCCTTCCTTGACCTCTCTGTCTCAATTTCTGGTGATAGACTGTCCACCAATATCCATTACAAGCCTACCGACTCCCACAGCTACCTCGACTACAGCTCCTCACACCCCGCTTCCTGTAAGGAGTCCATCCCATTCTCTCAGTTCCTTCGCCTCCGTCGCATCTGTTCTGATGATGCCACTTTCAAAAACAGTTCCTTTGACATGTCTTCCTTCTTCCAGAACCGAGGTTTTCCACCCACAGTGGTTGACAGGGCCCTCAACCGTATCCAGTCCATCTTCCGCGCATCCGCCCTCACACCTTCTTCTCCCTCCCAGAAACATGATAGGGTCCCCCTTGTCCTTACTTATCACCCCACCAGCCTCCGCATTCAAAGGATCATCCTCCGCCATTTCCGCCAACTCCAGCATGATGCCACCACCAAACACATCTTCCCTTCACCCCCCCTGGCGGCATTCCGCAGGGATCGTTCCCTCCGTGACACCCTGGTCCACTCCTCCATCACCCCCTACACCTCAACCCCCTCCCACGACACCTTCCCATGCAACCGCAGAAGGTGCAACACCTGCCCTTTACTTCCCCTCTCCTCACCGTCCAAGGGCCCAAACACTCCTTTCAAGTGAAGCAGCATTTCACTTGCACTTCCCTCAACTTAATCTACTGCATTCGTTGCTCCCAATGCGGTTTCCTCTACATTGGAGAGACCAAACGCAGACTGGGTGACCGCTTTGCAGAACACCTTCGGTCTGTCCGCAAGCATTACCCAGATCTCCCTGTCGCTTGCCATTTCAACACTCCACCCTGCTCTCATGCCCACATGTCCATCCTTGGCTTGCTGCATTGTTCCAGTGAAGCTCAACGCAAACTGGAGGAACAGCACCTCATCTTCCGACTAGGCACTTTACAGCCTTCCGGACTTGAGTTCAACAATATTAGATCATGAACTCTCTCCTCCATCCCCACCCCCTTTCAGATTTTCCCCCTCCTTTTTGTTTTTTCCAATAATTTATATAGATTTTTCTTTTCCCACCTATTTCCATTATTTTTAAATGTATTTCCGTCCATTGTTTTATCTCTACCTTTTAGCCTATTTTGATCCCTTCCCCCCCACCCCACCCCACTAGGGCTATCTGTCCCTTGCTCGTCCTGCTTTCTACCCTTAATTAGCACATTCCTTTAGATATTATCACCACCTTCAACACCTCTTTGTCCTTTTGCCTGTGACATCTTTTGGTTATCTCCACCTATCACTGGCCCTTTATCCAGCTCTACCTGTCTCACTTCCTCCCCCCCCATCCCCTTAAACCAGCTTATATTTCACCTCTTCTCTATTTTTACTTAGTTCTGTTGAAGGGTCATTCGGACTCGAAACGTCAGCTGTGCTCCTCTCCGCAGATGCTGCCAGACCTGCTGAGTTTTTCCAGGTATTTTTGTTTTTGTTATGAGTTTGCAGTTACTGAGAGAGGTGATAAAGCTGCATAAATGCAAGTTCTTTCAATTTCAGGATGCTCCATGAGTGGTTCTGCTCTATAAATACGTCGGTGAGATGTCACACCAGGAATGTTTTTTGTATCTGTGGAATTTGAGTATTTACAGAACAAATTCCTTCACTTCACAGAAATGTGATAGAGGTGTTCACAGTTATGAAAGGTTTGGATAGGGTAGATAAGGAGAAACTGTTTCCAGTGGCTGGAGGGTTGGTAACCAGAGAACGCAGATTTAAGATAATTGGCAAAAGAACCAGAGAGGAGATGAGGAGAATTCTTTTTCCGCAGCGAGTTGTTATGACCTGGAATGCACTGTCTGAAAAGGTGGTGGTAGCAGATTTACTAGTAACTTCCAAAAGGGAATTGGATAAATACTTGAAAAGGAAACGGTTCAGGGCAATGGGGAAACAGCGGGGTCGAGTGGGACTAATCAGATTGTTCTTTCAAAGAGCCAGCATGGGCATGATGGGGCGAAAGGCCTCCTTCTCTGCCGTGTGATTCCTTGTTCACTGATGTTCCGTGGTTAAATGCGTTGATAGGTTTGGTATCGAGGAGGTTCTGTGCTGAGTTGGATCATCTCGATGGAGCAATAATAAAGGTGTTACAGTTGTTCACAGCACCCTTTATGGGTTAAGCAAAGGGTAAAAATGGACAGCCACTCTTCCTACTTCTGATCGCTATCCAGTCATTCCTGTGTTTGTGAATAGTAAATCTGCTACCACCACCTTTTCAGACAGTGCATTCCAGGTCATAACAACTCGCTGCGAAAAAAGAATTCTCCTCATCTCCTCTCTGGTTCTTTTGCCAATTATCTTAAATCTGCGTTCTCTGGTTACCAACCCTCCAGCCACTGGAAACAGTTTCTCCTTATCTACCCTATCCAAACCTTTCATAACTGTGAACACCTCCATCATATTTCTGTGAAGTGAAGGAATTTGTTCTGTAAATACTCAAATTCCACAGATACAAAAAACATTCCTGGTGTGACATCTCACCGACGTATTTATAGAGCAGAACCCATCATGGAGCAGCCTGAAATTGAAAGAACTTGCATTTCTGCAGCTTTATCACCTCTCTCAGTAACTGCAAACTCATTGTTGCTATCTGGGGAAACAAAGCGGCTACTCTCTACGTAGCACAAAGCTTCACAAATAGCCGGGTTCTGATCAGTTAACTCAGAATGGACCAGGAATCAAGCTCTGTTTGTGCACATTTTCTTAACTTCTATTCAATTCCATGTTGCACATGGGGGATGAGGCTAAGGTTTTACTCGGCTTATCATGGGCTTCCACAGTCTGGTGGGCTGCCAACAGTCATTGTCTAGGTCCACACATGAAAAGTGACTTGGACTTGATACTGAGAGCTCCAGCATACTCTTTGGTCCAATTCCCCATGATCAGTTAACTTAACGGCCCAAACATTGACCTTTAACAACATTCACCCATAAGTTGCTCAACTCTGCCTTGAAAAATGAATAATTAAAATTACTGTTGAAGTTGCTTTTGAAGGTCTGAAAATCCCTCAACTCTCCTTTACGTAATCCAGATTGAATACCTTGGGGACTGTTAATACCTGCACTGAATATCTCATAGCCTGGGTGAAGCAATGCTGAAAATTCAAAATATCTACCGAGTTGAAATGGATTGTGCGACAGTAAAATGTATTTAATCACACATTCATCTTTTCTTACAAACACTTCTCTCAATATGGGTATGAATTTTCAAAAGGAATTGCCCCCAGTTTTCTCCCCACTTCTCTTGTTTCTTCTCCTGTATCTCACACCTAGAAGCGCCTTTCACTTGTGTGAGACTTCAGGCTATTTGAGTTTGCAGAGCTTCTCAGCAGGGACCTGATCCAGTTCCTATCTCACACACCTCCATTCCCCGGTAGGGGTCCGCAGACTCTAACCAGAAGCCACAATCTGGTTGATTCTCCCACTCCCTTTGCTCAGTCAATTGCCAGGCCCCAGCCACTACCCCGACTGGCATCCGTTAAAATCACCGCAGCCAATACCAGATTCGATGGCATTATTTTGAAAAATAAGGTGGGAGTTCTCCCCGATGCCTCGGCCAATATACTGAACCAACATCACTAAAGCAGGTTATCTGGCCATTATCACATTCCTGTTTGTGGGACCTTAACTTGACTTGTGGGACCTTAACTAAACGCATAACTTGACTGCACTGTTTTCAACATTAAAAAAGTGGCTACGCTTAAAAAAAAGTATTTAATTCACTGGTAAGTGCTTTAGGACATCCTTATTGTAAACTTAATAAGCAGGTTTCCACACAAATGGACAGAGATTATGAGTTTTAAAAAAAAAACGACCCAAGCCCATGCCTTTCACATGTGATTTCAGTGTGATGGGCAGTGTTTCCAAATGTACTCACCCGGTATTCCTCCATATCCATATCATGCTTCTGTTGAAATGTTAAAAAGTCTTCTTCCAGTTGGTTCTGGAGATTAAATTGATCTCCAAGTTCCTTCTTCAGTGCCTCTATCTCCCGAATCAAAAGCGCGCTCTCCTCGTTCAATTCTTCACCTCTCTCTTTGTCCAGCTGGACAGCGGTTTCCAGTTCCTCAATCTTGCTCTTGTAGATCTCAAAGTTTTCCTCCCACATTGCTGAAACGGCGAGGGCGTGCTGTTCGAAATCCTCTCCCGTCACTGGGGCTGCGTGGTACCCCTGAGTAACCAGGAGCTGCGGAGCCATCCTCAGCCTATCCCTCATTTCCCTCCTTGCCCGCACATGCCGGTCCTCTAAAGCTTGACATTCTGCCCTCAGCTTGAAGATGTACGCCCCGAGAGACGCGTTGGTGGTTTCAGTCTCTTGGAGGACCTTCTCATGTTCAGCCAGCTGTTGGCTTATGTGTTTAAGAACTGTTTGTTCGGTGGTGTGGTGCTCCTGGAGCTCCTGGAGCTCCTGCCACAGGTTGCTTCGTTGCATTTCAGCTTTTGATTTCTCGAACGTCAGCTCCTCCAGTTCCCATCTCATTTTATTGATCTCATCCACATAAGCATTCCTCTCCCCCGCCCTCGTCTCACTCCTTAAGTGCTGGATCTCGGCGACAAGACTTTGGTTTACTTGTTCCAGTTGTCGGACCCTGGATAAGTAAGACTCCAGGCGATGGTTGAGCTCTTGAAGCTGAGCTTTTTCATGGAGAATCGAGGACTTGAATGGAAACATTATTCCGGCTTGGATTCCTGCTCCTGCTCCCCAACCTTATTCCCTCACTCAAACTGAATGCACTGTTAAGACTTGTGTGTTGTTTAAGTTCCTTATCTTGTGATTCTCCTGCAGTAAGGAGAGAGACTGTTTGCATCTGTGTGTGTGTCTCTCTTTTGCTCTTCAAGCACTGACAGGTGGTACCAGCTATAAAGGGGAGGTACAAACTTTTTGAGCCATTGGGAACTCTTTAACTCACTCAGAACTTCAACAACTGGATCAACTGACCCCTGGTGGTCAGAAATGCTTAGATTAACAAATCAGTTGAACATGAGCGCGATTCTGGAATTGCCAGATTGAAACCCTTGACATTCGATATTTTTTGGCATGGGCGTTGCAACAAAGCTTGAGTCTCAAAATAAAATAATGTTTAAGATTTGAGGAGTAATGTGACCCTCATTCAGCAACCCAACTGTGCTCTCAATCAAATGCAAAACGACATAGGATCTGCTTTCCAAACATTTAAACCCAGTGAGGAAAACAGCCCTGAATCACCCCAAAAAAATAGCCATGCTTTTTAAGTGCTGGGACTGTCTGCTCCCACTCCTCAGTTTACATCTCATTGGAGAGAATGTTGGGACAGGATGTGGAGTAGGAAAAGCTAATGTCATTCAGTTCGTAACCCTGGTTCACTGCTACCCCAAGCCAATTTCCTCACCAGGCAGCATTGATGGATAATGTGCAGAAGTTTACATCCCACAGCTTTTGACTGGTGGTGAATTTTAGGAATTTTTGTACCTCGGGTCATTTTATATCTTACGATTGGGCAGTGGCGTTCTTTTCCTGCCAATACACCGGGGCTGTGTTCTCCAATTCCTCCTCCGATCCATGTCACAAGGGTAGCATACTTTAATTTTTTTTTTATAATTAGTTAATTGTTCCAACTCTAATCTGATGATGGAATTTTCAATGGGTATCTTTCCAACAGCTAATTGCATTTTATTATCCATATAAATATTGCATTCTAATGCAGTTGCAAGGATTTCATTGCTGCGCCCAAACATAATATCAACAGGTAATTTAGTTTCCCTGAACCACCAGTGGACAAACAGCAACAGTATGAATTGAGTCTAATGTTACTGGGGTTTCTAAAATGTGCTCAGATCCTAATCAGTCTTACACTGCCCCCTTGTGTTCTACTCTTGAATAGTCTGTCATGTTAAGTGTTTTTCTAAATTTCATAATGACAGGAAGAGAGAAATGACAGGAAGATGAAGAGAGAGTGAGAAAACATTTTGGCAGGCGAACTACTCGTGTTTTGGATTGATAATGCTTATGTAGTTTTCAAAAATGATATTGTGGGTATATAGTGTAATGTTTAACATTTCCACAACCTCAAATATAGTAAACTTTCATTATTATGTCACTACTGTTTACTTAAATGTCTTGTTCTACATCAGACTCCTAAGGATTTACCTTAATCCAATTCTCCAAAGTATATTTAGATAAGGTTGTTTTCTATCTAAGTTTCAACAGATTAATATAATAACACATTGCCTCCATCCCTGTGGCACAATAGGAATTGCTGACTAGTCCCTGGTTAGGCTACAGCAATGCCCATTTAACCAGATGCACTAATTTTAATAGAAAACACCTCACACACAATACAGGTAAATCTAATTCACGTATGTATATTTACTGAACAAATATTTACCATTATTCAGCAATCTATGAAGTCAAGCACTCAATGATTAAAAAGATTCTTTCATACTCTGCATTTTGTCTTACATTAGCAACACACAAAAAGGTTAAAGTTCACACGCGTTCACTCTGCAAAAATGAGTATTGAGATCACATGCTCAAATTTATTACTTAATTTTATTTTATAAATCAGAAATGCAATTAGCCTCATCTAGGTTTCCAAATAGCCAAATTTAGCTAACGTATCGGATAACACTTGCCTGTATGACCAGATTAATGTCACCTGTTACACGGCATCTCTGGTTGCTTTTATAAGCTGAGAGTCCATTCTTACCTTACTGCACTAATGTTGTGTTTCCTTTACAGTGCTGTCATCCCTGTTGCCCGACTTTGGCATCACCACAAGGCAGTAACTGAGAAGGCTTCCGAACCTTCATTACCATCGTGTATCATCCCTAGGAAGTGTTTTTCCCCTGAATCATCAGTTACCCAAGAACAGTGGCAGCAAACAGGAACAGCTGCCCACATCTTTTTGATTTGGGCATCTCAACATGCATTAGAGAAAGAATTAGTTCACATTTATATAGCGTCTTGCATAACCTCAGGATGTCCCAGACAATGAAGTACTTTTGAAGTGTAGTCGCTGTTGTAATGTAGGAAACTCAGCAGCCAATTTACGCACAGTAGGATCTCACAACAGCAATGATCAGATCAATGGGGGATAAATATTGGCCAAGGCACTCAGGAAGTCTCTAAGGTGCGACTTGAACCTACAATCACCTAACTCAGAGGTGAGAGTGCTAAATGTGGTTACGTTTTCTGTGCAGTCCATGAAAATGACTGGCGTGGACACAATGGGCTGAATGGCCTCCTTCTGTGCTGTATACGTCTATGAATCTAAAACATAAAGGGCAGTTTGATCTTACTCTTCACACCCTCCACCCTCCCCAGATCTGGGGAGAAGGGAAATAAAGCCCTGCTCTTGAACATATGAACCAGGCAGGAATAGGCCACTCAGTCCTTCAAGCAGGTTCATGGGGAGCATAGAACTTATTAGGCCGAATTGCCTGTTTCTGTGCTGTCAAATTCTATGTAATTTAAGGGGTAATTCTCAGTGCAAGCACAGAGTTGGAAAATTAAAGTGTAGATTTACCTAGCAGCAACTATTTTTATCAATATATTAAGAGGAAGGGAATAGTGAAGGAGAAAGTGAGCCCATTAAAGACTGATGCAGATGAGACATAACATAAAAATGGCAGAATTGTTAAATGAGTACTTTATATCTGTAAAATTCGATATTGGACTGAAATTAGAAAGCACTTTTCACTCAAAGGGGAGTGAAAATCTATAATTTTGCTCCCCCAAAATGATGTGGGTGCTGGGACAATAGAAACTTGAAGGACTGGGAATGATGAATTTTTCTTAGGTAAGAGAACCAAAAGATATAGAACAAAGGAGGGTAAATGGAGTTGGGGTCTTCAGCCATAAGAACGTAAAGAAACAGCAGGTGGCCATTCAGCCCCTCAAGCCTGCTCCTTCATTCAATGAGATCATCCTTGATGTCTATTGTAACTCCATCTTGGCTTAATACCTTTTAATACCCTTGGCTAGCAAAAATCTATCAATCTCAGATTTTAAATTACTAATTGAACTCACATCTGCTGCTGTTTTTGTGTGAGAGAGTTCCACAGTCCTGCCAATCTTTGCAGGTAGAGGTCATTTCTAACTTCACTCCCAAATTGTCTGCCTTTGATTTTATGGTTCTGTTCCCTTGTCCTAGGCTCCCCGCTAGCAGAAGACATTTCTCTCCATTTACCCAACAGTTCCATTCAAAACCCTAAACGTCTCAATCAACTCACCCTTACCAGGGAATATAAGTCTAGTTAATGTAACCTCTCATAATTTAACCCTTGGAGTCCTGGTAACATAATCTAATTGAGTGGCAGAACAGATTCGAGAGGCTGAATGGTCTCCTGTCCCTATGATTTTGTAATCGGTTGTACCTCATCAATGCTCAGTGTCACCGAGCAAATAAAATGCTCCTTTGCTTTAGTGCCACATTCCCATTTTCCCACTTTGCCATGATGCTGATGGCTCAGAATGGGGTATAATTCTACAAGCACTTGGGACCCATCCAGATGTGAGCCTATCAATGGGCAATATGACCTTCGCAGATGAGCCTCTTTTGACATTGATAAACGCTCAATTCCAGCACTGGTTAGGGGCAAGAATCCCTCCCCATTCACATCACCCTAGGGAGACTGAACCCAATGAGGGCACCTATACCAGTTGCCGGAGCACAAACCAGATCCAAAAATGCTTTGTATGGCTAATCTGTTTCGGGGCAGTGGGCTGGGATGTTAGAATTGCCCTCTGCCCTCAGTCTAGGGAGTATCCTGATCCTAACCACTAATCAGCAACCCCCAGCTGGAAGGTGAGAGTATTACAAGTGGATGAGAATAGGATGAGGTCTTGGCCGTGCTTCCCCCCACCGCCCCTACACCGCCCTGCCTTCAAATAGCCTCCCAATACTCAATGTCAAGCTAGGATGAGATATCAGAGAGATGCAGGCAGCTGTTAGACCATTACCCCATGCTGAGTCAGTACTTCCAGGAGAGGAAGGGAAAGAATTGGAAAGAAAAATTGAAATCGAATAAGCCAGCACCATGAGCTGTGTCAGTTTAAAGTCAGAATTGCACAAGCCACACTCCTGGCCTGAAAATATATTCATCGTTTGGGCTGGTTATATTTGGATCTCTGTTTTTACAGATGGTGCTTGACTCATGCAAAATAACTGTTCGATGTGTCAGTTTTATAATAAGCTAAAGAAGCACAGCTGTCCTTATTTGGTATAGACTGTAGTACATTAACCCTTGTTACTATAGCCCTCTAATAAAAAAGCAGCAGGTTCTGGCATTGCATGTAGGAGTGATTCTGCAGACCCTTTCAAAGGAAGCAGGTGATGTAGCTTCAGTTCTCTGGCTGTGCTCCCTGCACACGCTGGGAATGCAGAATCACTCCTACCATTTCTTATTTTTCATTCATTCATTGGATGTGGGCGTCGCTGGCTGGGCCAGCATTTATTGCCCATCCCTAACTGCCCTTGAGAAGGTGGTGGTGAGCCGCCTTCTTGAACCGCTGCAGTCCATGTGGTGTAGGTACACCCACAGTGCTGTTAGGGAGGGAGTTCCAGGATTTTGACCCAGCGACAGCGAAGGAACGGTGATATATCTCCAAGTCAGGGTGGTGAGTGACTTGGAGGGGAACTTGCAGGTGGTGGTGTTCCCATGTATCTGCTGCCCTTGTCCTTCTAGACAGTAAAGGCCGTGGGGTTAGAAGGTGAAATGCCTTTTCTGTGATGTTACCTTTCCTATTCTTTATCAATAAGGAAGCTATGTTGTCATCATATCCTCCTTGGGAGAACAATGCCGAGTAAGGAAGTAAATGACCTTGTATTGATACAGCCCCTTTCATGACCAAAGAGCTTTATGGTCAATGTTGTAATGTAGAAAACAGGAGGCCAATTTGTGCACAGCAAGATCTCACAAACAGCAATTCAATAATGACCAGGTAATTTAGTGATGTCAGGTGAGGGATAAATGTTAGCCAGAACATTGCTGCTCTTCAAATTAGTGCTGTGGGGTCATTAACACCCGCCTAAGAGACCAGAGGAATCTCGGTTTAACATCTCGTTCAAAAGACGCCTCTGGCAATGCAGCACTGTACTGGAGCATCAGCCTGGATTATGAACTCTAGTCTCTGGTTTGGACCACCAACACAAATGCAAGTGCTACCTACTGAACCACAGCTGTAGTGAAAGGATTCACAGACTGATTAACAGTCTGATAAGCCACAACATGAATCTTACCTCTATGTAACCATCTTTATATGACGATGGGGTGGTTAGTCCTGTTCAATGGCTGGGCAGGCTTTTGTGGTCTCTTGTGAGCAAGTGGGAGTGGGGGAGGGGTGCCTGTACCCACAGGGCATGAGTATCCTGCTGAACATCACCCCAAAATTCAGAGCCTTAGCAGGGTCCCCAGGAATATCTGAGGCAGGGTTCACACACTGAACCTTCTGATTCAGAGGCGCAGTTGCTACCAATATACCTAAAGCTGGCTCCCGAAACCCTGTGAGCAGAGTTCAGTTAGTAACAGGTTTGAGGGGCTGAATGGCCTGGTCCTATTCCTATACATATAGAAAAGAAACAGCCTGACATGGCACTGACATATGCAAATTAAGAATGATTTCACCCCCACCACCACCAACCACCCCACCCTCCGCAATCCCCAACTCTGGTTTGGTAAGAACGTAAGAAATAGGGGCTGCAGTAGACTATTCGGCCCATCAAGCCTGCTCTACCATTCAATGTGATCATGGCTGAACTTTGACCTCAACTCCACTTTCCTGCCCGGTCCCCATAACCCTTGATTCCCCGAGTGATCAAAAATCTGTCTGTCTCAGTCTTAAGCATATTGCTGATCTGTGCTGAGTTCATCTATTTTTATTTTAATTGGTTTCGTGCTATGACTGGCATTGGGCACAGGTCTCATGCAGCTAAAGTAAACTTATCAGATTTCCTAAGGCTAGTCACCAGGGAGACCTGGTTAAAAGCTGGCTGGAGGCTTGAGTGAATCCGGTGACTTCCCTTTGGAATTGCCAGTAACATCAGAATAGTTCAACATGCACATCAAAGCTGCTTTACACAGGCTGTATGTTGGTGTCAGCTGTGGCTTAGTGGTAACACCTTCTGAGTCAGGGCGTTGCAGGTTCAAGACCTGCTCCAGATACCTGATTGCAAATAAAAATCTAAGCTGACACTCCCAGTGCAGTACTGTCAGAGGTTCCAGCTTGAAGATTAAATGTTAAACCACCCCCCACCCCACCATGTCCAGCTAAACCTGGAGGAAACTGTAAGTCATATTTAAATGAGACATGCATACCAGGACAGCAATTATAATCTTCACATAATACAAAGTTTTTTTAAATTCATTTTTACGGTATGTGGGCTTCGCTGGCTGGGTCAGCATTTATTGCCCATCCCTAATTACCCTTGAGAAGGTGATGGTGAGCTGCCGCTTTGAGCCGCTGCAGTCCACGTGGTGTAAGTACATCCACAGTGCTGTTAGGGAGGGAGTTCCAGGATTTTGACCCAGCGACAGTACAGGAACGGCGAAATATTTCCAAGTCAGGATGGTGAGTGGCTGGGAGGGGAACTTGCAGGTAATGGTGTTCCCATGTATCTGCTGCCCTTGTCCTTCTAGGTGGTAGCAGTTGTGGGTTTGGAAGGTGCTGTCGAAGGAGCCTTGGTGAGTTCCTGCAATGCATCTTGTACTTAGCACAAAGACAAGCTGTTCAGCCTAACTGATCCAAGCTGTGTTCATGTTCTTCTCCTTCCCCTCTTCTAATCAGATCGACATATCTTTCTATTTCTCCCTCATGTGCTTACTATGTATCCATGTGTTGCCACCACAATCATGTTTGCAGGGTAATTTTTTGCTGGTGACAAACAAAAAGTGATTTGAAAGTGCATTACTTCAACATGGACAGCGTTAAACGTCAAACACTGAACTGCACTGCGCCTACAGGGACTTTCATTCACTCTTGACCACCAATTCCTGTCCGTCTTCTAAAGTTGTCGAATCTGGTTCAAGGGGGCCAGGCACTTTTCAGTGCCTCATGCCTGTAACCATGTGTGAGTCTAGACCATGAGTGTCAACATGCTTTTTGGCCATGTGATGCATCACATCTGTATGTAATCCTGTCCTCACTCAACACTGACGCACAAGTATCTCCAGTGATCAGAAGCGGGCACACTGCTTGGTTTTCACCTCTCAAACCACAGGGCACCGAGGATAATTATGATGCCCTGACCACTGCCTGTCTGAAATCAGCTAACTCAGCGTAGGCAGAGATTGAACAAGGAGGACCTGCCCGATGTGCATGTTCACCTGTTTAACTCTGCCTTATGCAGATGAGCCTCTGAGAAAGCCATTAGAAGAAATCTGACTGGATGGAGACATGCAGGGGAGGTTTCGAATGGGCCACAGGGTATATTTTTCCCTGGAATTATTGAGTCAAAACGTGATTCATCCAGGCAGGTGAGTCAATTTTTCTCGAAACTGATGAGTTTGAATTGGTCTGAATAACAGCTGCACTTTGTCCCATTGTTTCACTTGAAGCGCATGGTATTTATATAATCCCATAAACTAAAGGGGCTCATCTAAAACCTCTCTCCAGGCTGCAAGAAGAAGCTTGTCACCTGATAGCCTACCTAGTTGTTTCTACATTGCATCTCGTACCTCCGCGCAGCAAGTTAACCTGTGCCACTTGGCAGCTTTGGTATCAGACAGTCTGTCTCCCGATAATTGCTACATGGTGTTGGGGATGGAGACGGTGGAGGTGATTGTGGCATGGCAACTTTCCACACGAGGAAGCGGCCAATCTATGGAAAAGGTTTCCTATGGAGATGGTGGAAGCAGATAGTATAGGTTTATTTTAATGTCAATTAGATGGATTTCTTGCACAAAATATTATTTTGGAATATGAGTAATTGTATGTGGGTAATTTGAGATAGGATGTAGGGAGTGTAAGGTGATCAGAGAGGATCGGATAACTTTGGATCTCCGGTTCTCAAATTTCTCCAGCACTGGGAGTTTTCCTCACCTTCATGTCTGGGTCTGTTGTAGACTCATTAATAAAGATTGATCCCTGTGATTAGTCAATAACTGCATTATCATTGCATCATGTGACTATCAGGATAGTGGAAGGAGGACTAGATGGAATCAGAGAACCACAGAAAAGTTACGGCTCAGAAAGAGGCCATTCAGCCCATCATGTCTGCACCAGCCAAAAAAAGAAAAAACTAAACTAGCCGTTCATTTTAATCCCACTTTCACAGAATCACACAGTGCAGAAGAGGCCCTTCGGCCCATCGAGTCTGCACCGACACGTGAGAAACACCTGACCTACCTACCTCATCCCATTTACCAGCACTTGGCCCGTAGCCTTGAATGTTATGACGTGCCAAGTGCTCATCCAGGTACTTTTTAAAGGATGTGAGGCAACCCACTTCCACCACCCTCCCAGGCAGCGCATTCCAGACCGTCACCACCCTTTGGGTAAAAAAGCTTTTCCTCACATCCCCCCTAAACCTCACCTTGAACTTATGTCCCCTTGTGACTGACCCTTCAACTAAGGGGAACAGCTGCTCCCTATCCACCCTGTCCATGCCCCTCATAATCTTGCACACCTCGATCAGGTTGCCCCCCAGTCTTCTCTGCTCCAATGAAAACAACCTACTCTCTTCATAACTTAAATGTTTCATCCCAGGCAACATCCTGGTGAATCTCCTCTGCACCCCCTCCAGTGCAATCACATCCTTCCTATAACGTGGCGACCAGAACTGCACACAGTACTCCAGCTGTGGCCTCATCAAGATTCTATACAACTCCAACATGACCTCCCTACTTTTGTAATCTATGCCTCGATTGATAAAGGCAAGTGTCCCATATGCCTTTTTCACCACCCCACTAACATACCCCTCCGCCATGAGAGATCTATGGACACACAAGCCAAGGTCGCTTTGTTCCTCAGAACTTCCCAGTGTCATGCCGTTCATTGAATACTTCCTTGTCAAATTACTCCTTCCAAAGTGTATCACCTCACACTTTTCAGGGTTAAATTCTATCTGCCACTTATCTGCCCATTTGACCATCCCGTCTATATCTTCCTGTAGCCCAAGACACTCAACCTCACTATTAACCACCCGGCCAATCTTTGTGTCATCCGCAAACTTACTAATCCTACCCCCCACATAGTCATCTATGTCGTTTATATAAATGACTTTCCTGCCGCTGGTCGGTAGTCTTGCAGGCTACAGCACTTCAGGTGCAGATCCAGGTACCTTTTAAATGAGTTGAGCATTTCCGCCTCAACAACTAACTTAGGTAGTGAATTTCAGACACCCACTACCCTCTGGGTGAAAAAGGTTTTCCTTATGTCCCCTCTGATCCTTCTACCAATCACCTTAGATCTATGCCCCCTGGTAATTGACCCCTCAGCAAGGGGAAAAAGGTCTTTACTGTCTACCCTATCTCGCCCCTTCACAATTTTGTACATCTCAATTAGGTTACCCCTTAGCTTCCTCTGTTCTAGGGAAAATAACCCCAGCCTATCCACTCTCTCCTCATAGCTGCAATTTTCAAGCCCTGGTAAATCTGATCTTTTGTCATCCAGCTGTTCCCATATTACTATACATAACAAGCTGACATAATATTTTGGCCAACATGCATGCACAGAATAGTGATGTCCCCATATTACATCAGAGATATTGGTGACATTTTGTGTGATGTCTGCGCAGTTACCAACTCTAGTAAACTGATCATTGAGGGGACCAAAACTGATCCCAACCCGGTGCTCAGAGCCACTTGAGCTTCCTCTCCAAGAGGAGTCATTGGATCGTAATCAAGGAACCTTGGCTGCTTTTCTCTCTCCCTTAGAAGGAATATTTAAGGCCATTTGCCTTGGTTCAGATCAAGTAACTCAGCATTGACTGATGGTTTACCCTGGGGCCTTCCCAAACCCTACAGCTCAGTAGCCACATCACAGTGTGCATTTACAAGCCACAGTCCCAGCACAGCACTGGTATTAAAATGCTCTCCAGTGATGTACATCTCCATGGTGACAGTGGACCACAAACTTTCCATGTACACATGTGTAAGAACTAAGCATGGCAGCTTGTGATGCTCTGGTACAAAAGTGAGTCAGCCAAATAAGATGAAAAGAAAAACTGAAAAAGCACAAGTTCTGGAGTACAACCCACAAGTAGATTATAGGTCTGAAGAGGAAAGATAAGTTAAAAAGCCAGTTTGTGAACTTGTTCTTTAAATTATCCGAGACAGGGAATAACCATATTAATATGCTTGCATTTATATTACACCTTATTACATCAAAGAAATGTCTCTATGAAGGCAAACGCAAGAGCAATGAGCCACAAATAGCAATCAGATGAATGATCAATTCATCTGTTTATGGTATCTTCAAACATGGGAATTTAATTGACACCTAAACAGGCAACAAAAATCTTAGTTTAGCATTTCCCTTGAAGCACCTTTGGCAATGCTGAACTTCTGCAGTGCTGCACTAGAGTGTTAGCTGAAGCCTTCAATTGCAGCTTAAACAACAGCCTTCTGATTTAGATGCAAGGGTAACACTAACTGATCCTAGCTGCCACCCCTGAATATAATCTTTTTTTATCGGTTATGGGAAGTGAGCATCACTGACAAGTCCAACATTTATCGTCCACCCCTTATTGGCGAGCTGCCTTCTTGAACCATTGCAGTCCATGCAGGTCCTCCCACAGTGGGTAGGAAGTCCCAGGATTTTGGCCCAGTGACAATGAAGATATAGTTTCAATTCAGGTTGGCGTGTGACTTGGAGACAATGACCTTCCAAAATCTGACTCCAGGTGTCCTCAGCAATCACCATCTCTCCATTAACCTCCATGTTTAGTCTGGAAAACCTATCTATGCCAGGTTTTGCTTTGCAAGCTGCAGGAGGATATATATATATATATATGTCACTGAAATAAGTTGGCTGTGGAAGATCATGTCAGCAGTTAGCTTGTAAATAACTTGTCTAAACAGGCTCAGATAAGTGTAAAAAGTTCTGAAAATAATCTGGATTAACTAGGTATGATTAGCATTGTCACTGAGGCTCACTTACCCTCACATCAAGAATATTTACTGACAGTGACTTCTTTCCTGTAAACTTCTACTAAGACTTCTTTTCTTTGGCAATATTATTAAGTCTTTAGGGCTTAATGAGGTAAACGAAGAGGGTAGTTAAACATTTAACTCAAACAGTCTAACCACTGAGATGGCCAAAGGCATAACATTGAGGCACAAGTGTTTAATTTCAACTGCTTTACCAAAATAAAAAAATCCTCATTTATAAAACACAAAAATAGCCAAAGCCCACATCTTCTTATTTACTCAGTGGTAGCACTCTCCCCTCTGGGTCAGAAGGCTTAGAGTTCCAATCCAACTCTAGGAACTTGAGCACATAATCCAGGCTGACACTTCAGTGTAGTATTGAAGGAGTGCTGCACTGTCAGAGATGCAGATGTGATGTTAAACCGACTGTTTAACATCAGTGATGAGGAGAATTTTTTTCTCTCAAAGGGTCGTTAATCTGGAATTCTCTTCCCCAGAAAGTAGTGGAGGCTGGGTCATTGAATTTATTCGAGGCAGAGTTAAGACAGATTTTTGATAGACAAGGGAATCAAGTGTTATGGGGGGCAGACAGGAAAATCGAGTTGAGACACAACCAAATCAGCAGGCTCGAAAGGCTGAATGACGTACTCCTGCTCCTAAGCCCTTTGTTCCTAAAAGGCTCCGTCTGCCCTCTCAAACAGGATGCTACTTGAATATATGCCTGGAAAACATTTATCCTTCAATCAACATCACTAAAACAGATTATCTGATGCTATCACATTGCAATTTGTGGTACTTCATTGTCCATGAATTGGTTGCCACAATTCCTCCATTACAACAATAGCTACACTTCAAAAGCTATTTCAGTGGCTTAAAGCATTCTGGGACACTCTGAGGTTGTGAAAGGTTTTCACTTTTTTAATATAAATGTTTGAATGTCACAATCCCAACCCCAAACAAAAGATGAAAGTCTGAGTTGGGCTGCGTAACATTTATATATTGACTTCACCCATATACAGTAGCTGTTGCCAGGAAGATAAGAATTTTAAAAATTGTGTTTGAACTCCCAATACCCTCCACACCATTCTCTGTCTTCCCCTCCTGAAGGTGCTGGCTCCTGCCAGGTAACCATTCTACAGGTACTGGCTTTGATTGAGTTTTCTGCAAGGAATCATGTCCGGCAGAGGTAAGAGAGGCAAAGAGGTGCAAAGTTCATTGTGACAGCATCCAGGGCATCACCAAATTTGCCTCACCATTACAGTTTTTGTATGTGCCTGCATGCCAGAGCAAGGGTTAATGTGGGACTGAAGAATAGCACAGCCCACAGTATGATGCATAGAGTCAGATGGTAATAGTCTGAGAGAACAGTCTAGAGAGAACACTCTGGAACCAGCCTGCATGGAGGTAACAGCACCATGCATGACAGTAACCTGGGATTTGTACATAGTTAAAGGTTAACAATAAAGGGTTCAGGTTTAAGCATGTAAGTCTCAAGATCTCATCGGTCAGACACCACTGCAATCCATAATACAACATGGCTGGCATGTGGGAGCTTCTAAAAGATATCACATCAGAGATAGTACCATGATCCAACATGGTGATCTGTGGTGGTGTGAAAGGTGACAGCTAAATGCATGAACCCAGAACAGTATCCCAAGGTATGAAACACTAAAAGCAACCGAAGCCTAACTAGAGAGATGCACACCTTAAGAAAAAAAAACGTGAAGAAAAAGGTGAAGCAGCTTCACTACAGACTTGGAAGCGAGGAATCCATCAGAGTGAGTGGAAGTCCATTATAGAAAATTACAAGAACCTGAGTGACACAGTTCACGAGATAGTGAGCAAAGATACAAAAAAAGGAAATGTGGTGGTCCCAGGGCTCAGCAGATTGCAGCAGTGGTGGCCATGCTGCACTGCAGTTAAAAATAAATACATTTTAAATGATTGGCTGGCAGAGACGAGAGAAAAACTGTAGAGCACAGTAAAATAAGAGAGAAAAATCCCTGCAGAGTTAAATAAAAGGATTGCTGCTGTTCTGAAGATTTTTTTAAAAGGCAAGAAGAGTATACAGAAAGATCTGCTGTAGCTTTAAGTTTTAAAAAAAGGACCCCGATTGGAATGCGAGCCCGCTGAGTCTCCCAGACTGCAAGACATTCAAGAAAGAGGAGAAAAGTTCAAAGAACCTGCAGACTTAAAAAAAAAGCTAAAGATTCATCCAGAAGTTTTAAAAGTTTTGAAAAGTTTTTTTGAAATAAAAGCAGCCATGATCACCGGGGAGCCCACTAAAATCATGAAAGCGTGGCAAAATCACAACCATAAGGTTGGACGGGCAGTGAAAAATTTCTTTCAATTAGAACTTCAATGGCCTTAATAGGCCTGTAAATTATCGGCAGGCGCGCTGCCGACTCTTGTGTATGCCCGCCGACCGAAATATCACGCGAGTGTGTGACAACGTCGGGCCGCTCACCCAACATCATCACGCGCCATTTTACACTTGGTCGGGTTGGGCGCACACCCGCCCGACGAGCATTATATTCTGACCATAGAAACATGAAAAATAGGAGCAGGAATAGGTCATTCGGCCCTTCGAGCCTGCTCCGCCATTCAATATGATCATGGCTGATCCTCTATCTCAACGCCATTCTACTACTCTCTCTCCATCCCCTTGATGCCTTTACAGTCCAGAAATCTATCTATTTCCTTCTTAAATATATTCAGTGATTTGGCCTCCACAGCCTTCTGTGGTAGAGAATTCCACAAGTCCACCACCCTCTGAGTGAAGAAGTTCCTCCTCATCTTAGTCCTAAATGCCTTACCCCATATCCTGAGACTGTGATCCCTTGTTCTAGACACCCCAGCCAGAGGAAACATCATCCCTGCATCCTGTATGTACACCCCTGTCAGAATTTTATATGTTTCAATGAGATCTCCTTTCACTCTTCTAAACTCATGTGGATACAGGCCTAAACAAAAATAAAAATACCTGGAAAAGCTCAGCAGGTCTGGCAGCATCTGCGGAGAGGAACACAGTTAACGTTTCGCGTCCAAATGACCCTTCAACAGAACTAAGTAAAAATAGAAAATAGGTGAAATATAAGCTGGTTTAAGGGGGAGTGGGACAGGTAGAGCAGGATAGAGGGCCAGTGATAGGTGGAGATAGCCAAAAGATGTCATAGCCAAAAGGACAAAGAGGTGTTGAAGGTGGTGATATTATCTAAAGGAATGTGCTAATTAAGGGTAGAAAGCAGGACAAGCAAGGTACAGATAGCCCTAGTGGGGGTGGGGTGGGGTGAAGGGAAGGGATCGAAATAGGCTAAAAGGTAGAGATAAAAACAATGGAATTCTATACTGCTCCCAATCCTTAGGCTTGCTACTTTTTCTAGCAACTTTACATGACTCCACTTTGTATCTAATACTAGCCTTAATTTATTTTGTTATCTATGGTTGGGCCACTTTTCCTGTTGTGTATAAGGAATGTATAACTGTTGCAATGCATACATTCATTCATTAAATATTAGCCACTGCCTATCCACCGCCATGCCTTTTAATGAAGTTCCCCAATCTATCTTAGCCAACTCATGCCTCATAACTTCATAATTTCCTTTGTGTAGCTTAAAGTCATCCATGATTACTGTTGCACCCTTGTTATATGCATCTCTAATTTCCTGTTTAGTGCTGTCCCCTACCTTATCACTACTTTTTGGAGACCTATAGACAACTCCCATTTTGTTTTTTGTCCCCTGTTGCTTCTTAGCTTCACCCAGACCAATTCTACATCGAGATTTTCTGAGCCAATATCCTCTCTCACTATTGCACTGATTTCATCCTAAACTAACAGCACCACGTGACCTGCTTTTCCTTTTTGCCTGTCCTTCCTAAATATCGAGTACCCTTGGATATTCAGTTCCCAGCCTTGGTCATCCTGCAGCCATGTCTCCGTAATTGCAATCATATCATAGCCGTTTACATCTATTTGCGCTGTTAATTCGTCTACCTTACTGTAAATGCTCCGTGCATTCAGATACAGTGCCTTTAGACTTGCCTTTTTAACATTTTTACACATTTTCTTTGTACTATGGCCCTATTTGCTGCTAGCCCTTGTTTCCTCTGCCTTCCACTTTTGCTTTCTACTTTTCTGTCTTTCATTCCTATCTTTGTTTCCCTCTCTTGTGTCTGCTCGTCCTTGCCAGTCTAGTTTGAACCCTCCCTCACAGCACTAGCAAATAGCCCTGCAAGGGTTTTGGTCCTGGTCCTGCTGGGGTGCAACCCGTCCAGCTTGTACAGGTCCCATCTTCCCCAGAATCGGTCCCAATGCCTCAGGGATCTAAATCCCTCCCTCCTGCACCATCTCTCCAGCCACGCATTCATCTGCTCTATTCTCCTATTCCTGATCTCGCTAGCACGTGGCACTGGGGGTAATCCTGAGGTTACTACCTTTGAGGTCCTGCATTTTAATTTATTTCCTAGCTCCCTATATTCTGCTTCCAGGACCTCATCCCTCTTTTCTCCTCTGTCATTGGTATCGATATGGTCCGTGACCTCTGGCTGTTCATCCTCCCCCTTCAGAATGTCCTGCGGCCACTCAGTGACATCCTTGACCTTGACCCCAGGGAGGCAACACACCATCCTGGAGTCACATCTGTGGCCCTTACAATAGAATCCCTTATCACTATTGCTCTCCCACTCTTTTTTCTCCCCCTACCACCACCCCCCCACCCCCTCCTGTGCAGCTGAGCCACACGTGGTGCCGTGGGCTTGGTTCTTGCTGCACTCCCCTGAGAAACCATCTCCCCCCAGCAGTATCCAAAACAGAAATTCTGTTAGAGAGGGAGATGGACCCAGGGGACTCCTGCACCACCTGCCTAGTGCTTTTACTCTGTCTGGCAGTCACCCATTCCCTTTCTGCCTGTGCACTCTTTACCTGCGGTGTGTCTACCTCACTTTACATGCTATCCACAAAGATCTCATCCTTGCGGATGCTCCATAGTGACTCCAGCTGCAGCTCCAACTCCGAAACATGGATTTCAAGTAGCTGCAGCTGGAGACACTTCCTGTACATGTGGTCACCCTGGACACTGGAAGTGTCCCTGACTTCCCACATTGCACTTGGCCGAGCTGCCCTGCCATAACTTACCTTAAATTACTCCCTTTACTTTTACTTCCTCTAGTTTAGAGAATATTAAGGATAGAAGAAATACTCAGCAGGTCCTACTTACCAAGGCTGAATTCTTCTTACTGAGGAAAGGTAGAAAATGAAAGGATCCCTCCCCTCTTCACTGAACTTTCTCTCTCACCAAACTCCAACTGAAGCACTCTAATGCAGCCCAAAGCATCACTCCAGTGCAGACAAAAGCAGCACTGTAGATGGCTTGCTCTTATACTGTCTGAATCTAGCTTCTGAAAACCCATTTAAGCCAGTTAACTAATTAACTAACTGCAGCTGCAAGCAGAGCCTGTATAACCCCTGTTTTAAAGCTGGACTAAAACTCGCCTTTTCCCAACCCAAAGAGCAACTTTTAGTTAGTTAATTTAGTTAATTACATACTGATACAAGTTAAGGCTTTGCCGGAGACAGACCTAGCCAACAGTGAAACCAAAATGAAGGACAACGACAAAGTTCTGTTGCGGGCATGAAAGAAAAGGCAGAAATAAGATCAGAAAATGTAAATCTAACACTGAAGTGCAAGGAACTAGAAGATAAAACATTGGATATCTCAGATGTATAAAGAACCATTGAGCTGAATGAAAAGATTCATAAATTTGCAAAACAGCTTGAAAATAAAACAGCAAACAAATGATTGGCTGAGATTACAAAACAAGTGGAAATGAAGGGTCCATTTGCGAAACATATATGTCCAGCAAGAACATGGCAGACATCACGGAAAAAGAAAATTCGAGTCCACTCTGGGAATGAATGGAGTGCACATTCCCTGTGGAAGGAACAGGAACTGTGTCCAAAAAAAGCAGACGGGTTGTTAATAAAAAGAAATGCAACTTGAAGGAGTGCAAAAAGCGAATCAAATGGAAATAACCAAGTACCAGAACCACAGAGTACTACTACCATTCCTCCAAACGTGACAGCTTGAAATATGGAGAACTGTCTAGCCTCAAGACTGTGTGAATTTATAAAGTCAGAGACTTGAGATGGGGGAGCAAGGATAGCAAGTAAAGATTGTATGACAAATAGTTATACTCCGTTGGAAAGGAGAATTTTCTTTGGAGAAGAAAGGGGGATGTTGTATGTGCCTGCATGTCATTGTAATGTAAAGGTGCTCAGCAGAGCAAGAGTTAACATGGGGTTGGAGAATAGCACCACCCACAGTATGATATATAGAGTTGCAAGTTAATAGACTGAGAGAACAGTCTAAAGAGAACACTCTGGAACCAACCTGCATGGAGGTAACAGCACTATGCATGACAGTAACCTGGGATCTGTAAATAGTTAAAAGTTAACAATAAAGAGTTCATGTTTAAATATACACGTCTCATGATCTCATTGTTAAGACCACAGCTGGCACTAGAATACAACAGCAGTGTCAAGCAGATCTTGGGTCTGATCTACAAAGCAACCTGCTGAGGTGAAGATTTTCCTGGAGAATGTGATCAGAGATGCAGTCACCTAGAATGTGCTAAGTGCAAGATGGTCACTGCAATGGGTGTGGCGTAGGCACTGAAACAGCAGAGCAAACATTTTATGGATATAGAGGATGCATTGCTTGACCCTCTCTGCAAAGATCTAGTTGCCATTTTTCACGTATGCCTCTGGACAGTGACTGGTTAAAGGGTGAGGAAAAAGGGTATCGTAACCAAACCAATCTCACCCTCATCATGGATAGATCAGTCAACCACATAGGTGCAATTTGCAACATGGCTCACTGCATGCTGAGCAGGCGTATGAACTGTGGTTTATGTTATTCACTCCTTTGCGTAGGACACTGTGGAGGGTTAAAATGCTGCTGCCACGTCCTGTGATCTCAACACACACCTGGGGCCTTGTGGTGCACACAAGAACATAAGAAATGGGAGCAGGAGACGGCCATTTGGCCCCTTGAGCCTGCTCCACCTTTCGATAATACAATGGCTAACCTGGCTATGGCCTTAACTCCACTTCCTGCCTGGTCCTCATAACCCTTGACTCCCTTATGGACCCCTTGTACAATAGCATCTCCAGTTTTGTAAAAATCCAACATGTATAGCAACATCTGTATGAAGTGATAAAACAATGCAATTAAATTACAACAATATTTTCAAAATTATTGAACGACCAAAAGTGAATATTAAACTTTTAACAGCACAAAAGATCTGCACAATATTTTAACACATAAATGTAAATATTAGTCTAAATTCAAAATTGGACATAAAAGAATGTAACGCAATTCAATATTTCTTTAACCGTTAATAAACACTAATTTTTAAAAACTAGCGCAGCTGAAAAATCTGTCTGCAAATTAACGAACCCGCTTGAACTTTCAAAAACTGACTAAAATTGATCATTATTTTTGTCAAATTAATGACCTTAGTGTTTGAAAATCGACGAGGCGCTTCTTTATATTTTTAGGGTTGAAAACTTTTGTGCAACTAAACCGGTTATTTTGCAAATTATTTTGCAAATTAAACAACGGTTGTTCCTTTTTAAAGAGGAGTGCCACAAAACTTATTTTGTTGACAGGTTACTTTTGATTCAGCAATGGACCAAAGCAACTTTTTGCCAATTCAATTATAAATGATGCAGAAGTTTTTCTTAATGAATTCAACGTAATTCATTTTGTTACTGGGTTACTTTTGATTTATAGGTTGATCGAAGCAAAGTTTTGCAAATTAAATATTTTATTTATTTATTTTTTTTAATTAGGGAAAAAAAAAAGGTGTTTCCGCCCGGGGTCGAACCGGGGACCTTTCGCGTGTGAGGCGAACGTGATAACCACTACACTACGGAAACCTGGCTGTATCACTGAGGCAAAAGGAGTCCCTTTCAAGCTGGAAGGGACCGATCCCCCCAGGTAGACTGCGGACCGGACTTCTGACAGTCGGGCTTTCTATTCCTCCACCACCCTGAGTTTATTTTTTGCCCCAACTCCGAGTACAGTCACTTCACGGGCGAATGTGGGGGAGCGTTCTCGAACTTTCCTTCCGCGCCGTACGAATGGGCGGTCAAAAAGTCCCTGACTCGAGGTAAAGGCCATTTGAAATTCATTTGAATTGAATCTTCCGTTGGTTAGCACCGAGCTATCGCTGTGGAATAGTTTGATGGACATTATTGTGCGTATCCACGCCTCAGAAACGGTGGGTTATTTTTAGCCGATGCGTATATACTTCGAAGCTCCCCCTCCCCCCACCACCGGCTTCGTTTCCACTTCACCGTTGAAAGTGAATGAATTCTCCTCATTTTACACAAAGAATGTCTGCCCAAACAAAAACAAAAAAAATCACATTTTTAAACTTTTATTAACTGCATTCGAGCCCGAGAAAGGCCCCCCCGGGGTTTGAACCAACCGCCTCACGAAGCGACGGCCGGAGAACCCGCCCCATGCATGATTGACAGCGCGCTTAACCAATCGAGCCTGTGGGATGTAGGATGGGCAGTCGGACTGGCCAATAGGGAAGGAGGTGTGGGCGGTGCCCGTGCGGTTGGCGGGATGGAATGGTTTGAAATGCGGCGTTCTGAAGAGGACGGTTATTTGAGCGATGCTCCCTGACTGGGTGGCGTTGCTCACAGATAAAGGACTCCGGTAGCTGAAGTATTTTTGAAAGTTTCCCCTTCCCCGATTTCTCTTGTGAGTCTGCCCCAGCTCCCCAGAAATCTCATCACACCTTTTCAGTTTGGTGGCCAGCTTATTAGCAAAAAGGAATTGCATTTATATAACACCCTTAATCTATATGTATATGCACACACGAATTAGGAACAGGAGTAGGCCATTTGGCCCCACAAGCCTGCTCCACCATTCAATAAGATCATGGATGATCTGATTGTGGCTTCAACACCACTATCCTGCCTACATCCTGTTTTGTTGGGTTTTCCCTACCATTAAGCAGTCGTGTAGAAGTTACCAAGAAGTCTTTATTAATATTACTGAACTATGTACATATTTACAGTAGCGGGTACAGGTATGGAGAGGACTCCATGACATGTCCTTACATGTTGTAACGTAGTTCTACACTGCTGACCTAAGCTCTAGGCCAGGTGCCTTCTAACATCACGAGTGGGTGGTACCATACTCAATCCCAAGTTAAACCTTAATGTACCAGATCCTTCTACTACACCCGCCAAGTCTTTATCCCCTGGATATAGACTGACAATAGTTACTTACAGTTTAATCCAAGTCTTGTGTTGTCATAAGGCTTGTGCACTTAACTTCAGTGTTGCAACTATAGCCACTAAAATACTTTGTGATTAACATTACAACATTAACACCACTCATTGATTAGTATAATTCCTCTGTGCAACCTTTCAAGGGCACAGTCTATGATTGCTCTTCTGCCTATTGGTTTTGCAAGAGATCACACTCTTTAGTGAGAACTTCAGCCTTCACTTTCCATTTTATATTTTCGATCTTCAGCTGTTCATAGATCTCTTTTTGGGAATGTAATGTTGTTGCAAGGTTCCTTGAGATGTGCAACTGTTTCCTTCAGCGTTGCAGTCTCATTTTTGCTTCTTCCCAGATTAGTGAACATGCCTGAATCTTCTCTGAAAACTGGGTTGTCAATTATTCAGAGTGGCCATAAATTCACTTTGTCTCGCTTCATAATGTTCCCGACGAACAAACTCGGACCTGAGGGATCCTCATAGCATGCGAAGGTCCTGCAACAGTTTTTCCTTTTCATTGCGGAGTTCAGGTACTTCACCTTGAGTCTTTTTGTAATTTAGTAGAGTCTCATCAAGTCTGATCTGCTGTTCTGCCATTCTGTTTGTAGCTCAAGGTGTTTTGTATTTCATCATGTTGCCAAAGGTTAATGGACTATGTTTGAATCTGCTCTTGAAGGACAAGTAGCTGCTCATTTAAATGTTTATTTTCTCATTCCGCTCTTGCCTTTTTGAGCTGTGTATCAGTGAGTACGTTTATCATTGCTGACAGCTCCAATGCAACTTTCTCTGAAGTAGCCTTCAAGGTCTTTGCCAACTCCTTGTGTTTTTCAAGAGATACGTATCAGTTTGTCAAAGATCTTTCAAGACAACGAGTTTGGTGAGCACCTTTCTTGTCCACTCTTGGGCCTGGCTGTACTTCATGTTGAGATCTTCCAGCTCAGCTTTGAGACAAATGTTTCCGGCTTGTATCTGTCTTTGGTGGCCAGATGTAGTGCACTGAGGTGTGGCTTCACATCTTCTGCCAGTTGAAGCAGGTTGAGAGCTTTGCAGAAGTCTCTACTGAGGAGTGGAAGGGCTGATTTCACACGACTTTCATAACTTCTGTGATCTGTTTGTTGCCTTACCTTAATGGATCTTGAATCATTCCAGTGACCAGGAGTTGGACTTCCCCTGTACCGTAGAGTGCGGTGTCAGTGGTTTGGACCCAGCGGGTTTGGAGCCACGATTCTTCATCTGATAAGACAGTCACCCCAGCACCAGAATTGAACTTGAAATTGGTTATTAGGTGGCCATTTAGTGAGATGTCCAAGTTCCAGACGGAGGAGCCACATCATTCGGTGTCACCCAGGAGCAAGGGCTGTGTCGCTCCTGGGTCTTCTGGCTCCACATAAAGATAACCTGACTGGGGTTTTGGCCAGTGGTCAGTCTCTTTGGCACCCTCATGTGGTTTGTTTGGATTTTGTCTTTTGCCTTTCCTTCGTTTTGCTTGAGGTTTTTATGGCTTTTTTCAAGCTCTGCACTCTCCTCAGCATGAAGATTAAAATATCCATCAAAGCTCCCTGAGACTGGCGTCGGATTCATCAATGCCCTGCGTCAGGACCACGTGATTTGCAAGATCACCAAACCATTTAAAAAAAGCATTGCTCTGGTGTTGCCCTGATTTTTTGCTGATGCCTGATGCAGTCAAGTAATGTGAAAAATTGTTTCTCAAGGATGCCAAATGTCCTGTTGCATTTGGTGTAGAGGAATTGTGATGCATGTTTAAAATAATTTAAAGTGTGGTTGTCCCTTTAAGAGATTGGAAGATTTCAAAATGGCGCTGCTGGTATTGCCAAGGAGATTTTCTTGCGCCTTGGACTTTTGGCATGACTTTGAAAATGGCAGCAACAGGCCGGGAAGAGGCAAAATAGCCACAAGTTAGGTTATGACTGTGGGTCAGTTGAGTGGCATCGGCCTGCTGTGGGTTGGCTCAGGGTCGGGAGGGCAGAAGTCTCGCTGGTTGGGAGGCCGAAAATTTTGCAAGGCACTCAGGCTTTCGTTTAAACAGGGGTTTCTCCTTGTTCGATTTTTCTTTTTCCTTTGTTGCACTCTGGACTCGGGGGCCACGTGCAGGGGGCGCCAAGTTGGAGGTTGGGCTAGTGACGAACATGCAACTGAGTTTTCTGCCTGATTAATTTTTAATAGAAATTGTTCACTGGACTGGCTTCCCTGGAACTTCAAAAAGATTGTCACTCACCCTGCAGGCTGCTGGCTGCTAACTCTGCTTTGTTGAAGCTGCTTCCCAGGGATCCAGTGGAGACTTTAGCTTGAGCTTAACTGGCCTTTTTTCTGCTGCCAGGATCTTCTGTCTCTGGAGCTTTTCAGGTGAGTTTTCTCAGCTTCTTGCTTCTTGAGTGAGGTTTTTTTCAGAGTAGAAATTTGTTGCTGATGTTCCTTTCCTGATTTCTCCAGTTTTATTTTATAGAGAATGTGGATTTTGATCTCCAGCTGCCACCATGTTTGATCCCACCGCTGCCACCATGTTTTGTTGTGTTGTCGTTACCCATGGTGTGCATGTCCTTACACGTTGCTATCTAGCTCTATACTGCTGACCTAAGCTCTAGGTTAGGTGCCTTCTTACATCACCGGTGAGTAGTACTGCACCCAGTCCCAGGTTAACTCTTTACGTACCTTCTACCACACCTCCGATGCCCTTTGATTTCCATGTTAGTCAAGAATTTATCCATGTCTGCCTTAAAAATATTCAATGAACCTGTGCTAGCACTCTCTGGGGAAGAGAGCTCCATTGACTCGTGATCTTCAGAGAAAAAAATTCCCCTTATCTCTGTCTTAAATGGGTGACCCCATATTTTTAAAAGGTCACAGGAGAGTTATCAAGGGGGATTTTGACATCAAGCCACATAAGGAGATATCAGATCAGGAGATCAAATTCCTGCTCAAAGAGGAAGGTGTGTCTTAACTTGCATTTGTATGGCACCTTTACAGTAGCAAAACTACTGTGCACTATGTGAACATTATCAAGCATAATTTGTGGCAGATTGTTTGTCTATGTACTCACAAATAATAAAAAACGTGCCACTTTCCAAGTGCTTGTGGTAAGTGCAATGAATCTTCTATGTATCCTTTGTTTCCCTTCCACTATTTTTTCTCGTAATGAAGGTCGCTATGTCCTCCTGATGGTTTCTGGCTGGTACCTGTGCACCGTGCTGATGACTAAAACAGTACATGGCGTTGGAAGTTTGAAAACCTGAGACACCACCTTGCAACAGATTGAAATCCATAACTCTCAGTTCCGCAGAAGTCATTTTGGACTTGAACCGTTAACTGTTTTTCTCTCTCCAGAGACGCTGCCAAACTTGCTGAGTTTTTTTCCAGCACTTTCTGTTTTTATTTCAGATTTCCAGAATCCGCAGTATTTTGTTTTTATTTTGAAATTCATAACAATTGGGATATGGAGAAAATTGATATAATCAAAAGCCGAATAGAACCAACGATATCGATTATGGTAGTGGCTGATAAGGAAAACTCATGCAATCAGTAACAAGCATTGGAGTTATTGGGCGTAAACTGGCCAATGTGCAAGCCTTCTCTCAAACTGGTCTTTTGTGTCAGATGACTGAGTTATAACAAAAGGTTAATAAAACGTGGACCTTTTAGCCTTAAAAGGAGGCAAATGAGAGGAAACCTATTAAAGGTATTTAAAACATGACGTGGACTAAAAAAGGTTAATCCAGAGTATTGGTCAAAACTAAATTGCAACAGTAGGATGGGGCAACAGTGGTACAAACTGGTAAAGGCAATTTAAGATCATTAGAAATAGGAACAGGAGAAAGCCATTCAGCCCATTGAGCCTGCTCTGCCAATCAATAAGATCATGGCTGGTCTGATTGTGCCTGAACTCCACTTTCTTGCTTGGCCCCAGGATTGATGCTAAAAAGCACTTCTCACACAACGAATGACTCAGACTTGCAAGAGTCTCAAGGATAGGACAATTTAAGCAAAGGTTCTGGAGTAATTCAAGAGGCAACTGAATACTGTGATGTAGGAATGATTAATGGCTATAAAAGGATGAAGCAATTGAGTTGAATGACATCTTATCTGTACTTATCTTTGTGATTCTTTCTCCATTCTTATCCAAAATACATCACAGGAAACCACAGGAAGACTAGTTGTCTTCTCTTACTAGTTTTGGTGCCAAAATGCAACTTTATGTATTTACTCAAGTTCAGTGTGTTGATTTAGTTTTCATTATCATATACTTTTGTTAATATTATTTTGGCCCTTACTGAATTTTTAATTCTACCCATCCTGTAATGGAGACAATTGACGATATATCCTAGCAAGATTCGGTGCTTTAATCCTGCAATTCAACAGCTGCACCCACCCCTTTTTACTTTTATATAAAAAAACTTTCCCTTCCTTCTTCTTCCTTCCATTCCCAAATATTATCTTAAGAGGTTGATGAAATTAAATTGAAATGGCTTCAACAAAGGTGTAAATGTTAATGGGGGAGGACAGAAAAGGCTGGGCAGGGGGGAAGAAAATCTCCTTCCTTCGTCATTTCTTCCTCCTGCTTTTCCTCTCTTTTTCCTGACTGTTGGGGGCAGGATTTTCCCTTTGTCGGGCGGGCCCGGGAACGGCCACAAAAAGGGACCGCAAAAGCCTGCGATCGGGCCCCAACCGCGAATTCACGCTGGCTGGCCAGTTAGCAGCCGGCCAGTGCGAAAGGTGTGCGGAGAAGCTCAGCACTGCCGAGGTGGTGGGGGGGAGGCAGGAGGCGGGCGAGCACAGAAGTCTGCGCTCGCACAGGGGAGCGCATGCAGACAGAGAGCTGCCTCAGGGAGCTGAATATTTGGCCAAAAGGAAAATAAAGATGTAATAGATGATATAAACATGCCTCCACTTGTAACTCGGGGACATGTTTAAAATGAAGTGGAAATTTTTAATTTTTTTATTTCGCAATTTTCAGTTACCGTTGGAAACCTCGTCCCTCCCGTGGATGCGGTTTCATCGAAAATTCAAAGGCCGCCTGGCCAAATTGCCCACCGAATGGTTGAGCCGGCAGCGGAAAATGCAACTTAATTCATTGCTTAAGGGCCTTAATAGAGCTCTTCATTGTCGGGGGGGTGAGGGCGCGTTGCTGACTCCCGCGCCTGCTCACCGACTGAAAGATCGCGAGAGTGCGCGATGATGTGGGGACGCTCACCCGACATCAACACGCCTGATTTTACGCCTGATCAGGTTGGATGCACGCCCGCCCGAGGAACGTAAAATCCTGCCCTTTACCTCGAGTCGATCAGTAAAATCCCCCCAAAATCCAATACTGACTTCTTTCACAAATTTCACTAACTAACCAAAAAGAAGAGGAAAAGGATCCAATTGGACAGTTGCTCTACAGGTAGCCACAAATACCCTTTTCCCTCAGCCCTGATATGTCGGCATCCATCTACGTAAGATGATGAACATGCAGAAAATCAAATCCATTGAGGATAAGGTAGTTTCATGTGGTGCAGTTTTGCTGACGCTGAACAGAGCAGTCCGTGAGAGGCAGGGTTCTGCCGAACTGCTGCATATAAAATATTTATCAGGTGTCGCGATGGGTTGCTGTTTTCAGTGTTGACGCCTGTTGTAGCCACTGATCGTCATGGTGGCGCACATTGGCCCACATCTGATGCCATAATTTTCCTCTGCCATCAGCTATTGTCTGCCAGATGCGAATGTGATGTTTTAGGGCCTTCATGTCATGCTTGCAAGCCTCCTTGAAGCTGCTCCTCTGCTCTGGCCACCTTGCCATACAGAAAACCCTTGGGTATGCAACCATCTTCGATCCTGTGAAGGAGAAGTTTGTCACTCCCATGCCTGTAACTTGTACAACTTGTTCTCCCTTACTATAAGCATCAAGAAAACCGTGGTTATGGGGCAGGGTGTCACATCTCAGCCTTTAATTGCACTAAATAACACCTGGCTGGAAGTAGTTAGCAAATTCTGCTGCCTTGGGTCCACGGTGACAGATAATCTGTCCCTTGATGCAGAACTCGATACATACATAGGAAAAGCAGCTACTGCCTTTGGCTGACCCACGAAATATGTACGGAATAACATCAAGCTAACTCTTAGGATCTCATGGCTGGTTTATGAGGCCTGTGTTCTCAGCACCTTGTTGTACGGCTGTGAAACATGAACAACTTACAGCTATCGAGAAAGGAAGCTCAATAGCATTCACCTGACTGTTTGCAGCGCATTTTGGGCATCTCATGGTAGAACAAAATCACGAATTCGGCGGTCCTCTCAAAGGCAAATCTCCCAATTATGCTGGTGCTCATCAAGCAGAGGCGACTTCACTCCTGATAGACTGCTTCCAATACCGACAGCGCCAGCATGATTTTCTCCAAAACTAATATTGTTATGGATTAGATTGGTAACAGTGCACATTCCTGAAGTAGTAGTGGTAGTTCCAAGTCTAGCTGCTATGGCCAACAATGGCTAGACTGCCAATAAAGTGAGGTGAAGTTTGGTTTGGTATTTTTTAGAAAATAGTTCAGAGGGAGTTCAGGTTTAAGATCGCACTTGCAGTTTTGCATTGTAAAATGAGGGCAGAGGCCTGCTGATTGTCAATCCTTTACTTTAGCTACCTGCTGGCCAGATAGAACCATAGAACACTACAGTACAGAAAACAGGCCTTTTGGCCCTTCTAGTCTGTGCCGAAATATTATTCCGCTAGTCCCATTGACCTGCACCTAGTCCATAACCCTCCAGACCTCTCCCATCCATGTATCTATCTAATTTATTCTTAAAACTTAAGAGTGAGCCCGCATTTACCACGTCAGATGGTAGCTCGTTCCACACTCTCACCACTCTCTGAGTGAAGAAGTTCCCCCTAATGTTCCCCCTAAACCTTTCCCCTTTCACCCTAAAGCCATGTCCTCTCGTGTTTATTTCTCCTAATCTAAGTGGAAAGAGCCTACTCGCATTTACTCTCTCTATACCCCTCACAATTTTGTAAACTTCTATCAAATCTCCCCTCATTCTTCTACGCTCCAAGGAATAAAGTCCTAACCTGTTTAATCTTTCCCTGTAACTCAACTCCTTAAGACCCAGCAACATCCTAGTAAATCTTCTCTGCACTCTCTCAATCTTACTGATATCCTTCCTGTAGTTAGGCGACCAGAACTGCACACAATACTCCAAAGTTGGCCTCACCAATGTCTTATACAACCTCACCATAACATCCCAACTCCTATACTCAATACTTTGATTTATGAAGGCCAGTGTGCCAAAAGCTTTCTTTACAACCTTGTCTACCTGTGACACCACTTTCAGGGAATTATGTATCTGAACTCCCAGATCCCTTTGTTCCTCCGCACTCCTCAGTGCCCTACCATTTACTGTGTATGTCCTACCTTGGTTTGACCTTCCAAAATGTAACACCTCACACTTTTCCGCATTAAATTCCATCTGCCATTTTCTGGCCCATTTTTCCAGTTGGTCCAGATCTCTCTGCAAGCTTTGAAAGCCTTCCTCGCTGTCCACAACGCCTCCAATCTTAGTGTCATCAGCAAACTTGCTGATCCAATTCACCACATTATCATCCAAATCATTGATATAGACAACAAACAACAATGGTCCCAGTACAGATCCCTGAGGCACACCACTAGTCACAGACCTCCAGTCTGAGAAGCAATCATCCACTACCACTCTCTGTCTTCTCCCAACACAGCCAATTTCGAATCCAGTTTACAACCTCTCCATGGATACCAAGTGTCTGAACCTTCTGAACCAACCTCCCATGTGGGACCTTGTCAAAGGCCTTACTAAAGTCCATGTAGACAACATCCACAGCCTTTCCTTCATCTACTTTCTTGGTAACCTCCTTGAAAAACTCTACAAGGTGAGAGATGAAAACACACAAATCACACATATCAGCCAATATTTTCAAATTGTCCTTAAACAAAATACTGTAATCATTCTCTTAACTTGCAACTTATTTCCCTTGATCCCACAATTGTTCTTTCCTCACTTTTCCCCCTCTAACTCTGGGGATGAGCTATGTGAAGGTGCGGGTGGAAACAGATTCTATGACTCAGATTACACAGTCAGCAGTGAAACAATGGAGCTCGGTGCTGACTCAAAGAAAGCTGTTCACAAAGACCTTTCGATCTGTGAGGTGTGGATTTCCCCTTTCCCGGTGTCAGTTTAAACCTGCTGCCAAGCTCAGGCGTCCAGCAACAGCGTTATCATCAAGCAGGGTCAGCAGCCAATCACATTGAAGTATGTTCACAGGCAGCAAATCAGGAAGTAAGATGCACTGAATTTTTCACTTTTAATTAAAATTTAACAGACAGCAATTTAAATGATCGGGGCATATACAGTGAATTGAGGTTGAAGCTAAAATCTCATAAAGAAACTACAAAGGAATTTTTTAAATGTGGATTTTTTGACATCACAGAGATTGGCATTCCACGAATATAAAATTAGTTTTTTTAGGGACAGTGAGGCTTTTCAGAAATAGTTACAAATTTAGTACACCGATAAAACACAGTTATACCTCATTCAACAAGGCGTAACTTTTTTTAAGGGATTTTACAGCACCAAAGGGAAAGTTCTTGTCAGTTCAATCATTTCTATTTGATTGCAGTCTGTGGGGGACTTCAACAGTGCACCACGGTATGGGGAAGATGAGAATCACTGACAGCAACTTCTGAATTTCCACATTTAACTACTGTACACGTGTGCGACTCCAGAAGGTGCTGTGAGTTTTCAGAGAAGTAATGATGGTGAACGTTGATAGTCTCACCTTCATTACTACTGCAAACTCCTTGCCAATAGTAACTTTTAAAAAGAAATTGGATACGCACTTGAAAAGGAGAAATTACAAGGCGATGAGGAAAGGGGCTCAGCTTAGGTTATATCCGCCCAAAGAGGTCAGATGGGGCCTCAGTTGAATGTCTCATTTAGAAGGTAGCATCTCCAACAGCGTAGTACTACGTCAATACTGCACTGGAGCGCTAGCCCAAGTTATGGCCTCTCAAGTCTCTGGGGATGGACTTGAATACATAACTTTCTAACCAGAGGCAAGAATGCTACCCATTGAGCCTTTTGATTAATTATAGGTGCTTGGGTGCAGAAACGGAGTGGTCTAAGGACTTATTGTATCATACTTCTACACAGATCAGCTCCTTCAGGAGGCGAGAGCAGAAAACTGGAAGAAGAATTTGTTTTAAATATAAACATGAAGACCAGGAAGGTTCCAAGTTTGCTTCCCAGACTGTGTGACTCCTGACGGAACATGCTCAGCGTTGGACATTAAGTGAGTGAATGATCTAACTTGGCTGTGATAGCTCCACAGTCAGATTGTCAATTGGCACTCAGTGTCTCGGCCCACACATGGAGAATAACAACTTGGGTGAGGCACAGGACGGCAGCCAGCATCTGTGGTACAGTATCCCAACATGAGTCAGTGCCTTCAGGGAAGTAATTTGAATAGTGGAAATAGGTAAAAGTAACATAGACTTCCTGTGGGCTTTTAATGTAGAAATTTTTTAATCCAATTAAAATATATCTAGGCAGTATATTCCAGCTGTACCTGAAAGCTTATTTGTGACGTGTTCTTGCCTGAGGGCTGCTTACAGACAACACAGGAGTGTAACTTAGTGTAAGGAGCACTCTGAATGCATCCCATGTCATAGCAATGCTTCACCGAGGTGTCGAACAACTTAATACACTTCTGTCATTTTCATAATGAAGTTTCTTTCCATCATTTTCTCATCAGTTTTTCACCCTTCCTCTCCTGAAGGTGATTATCTACTTGCTGCATGTGCACGGGCATCTGTTCTCCATGCATGACTGGTGGTTCTGTAAGTGTGGGTGCCTGCAGGGGTAGCACAGGCATTCCCAATCCAAAAGCTGACCCCCACCATTTGTCCTTCCCAGCAAGGGTCACTGGAATAGCATTAAGGAGCAGCAAACGTGCCTGATTTACCCTTTCCAGCCCCAGAAACACTATTACGAGTTGAGACCAGCCACCTCAACACAGAAGAGCATCAAACACAGGACCCTACTGGCATGGCTTGTTACTAGGTAGACTCGTCGTGCTATTAGGACAGCCTCCTATAATGAAGACTAATTCTTGTTTAAGATTTACGTGTGCTAATCAATCACAGTGGAAATCCCTAATGGTATTAGTCTAGCCAAAAAACAACCGTCTGTCAGACTGTCCCTTAGCCACACAACCAGTTCTCAAAGCGGCCGGCTACTCTTTAAACCATTTTATGAAGTGGCGACTTATGCAGTAATATCTTCCCTAAAGTTATATACTGAGGGAATTGGAAGGGTGCTGAAACATACTTTAAAAAAAGAGTATATAATAATTATCTTTTATTCTACCTGTTTGTTTCTTTTCATTAGACTGCTTTTTCGATTTTTATTCATTCTGATCACATAATCTGGGAGCTCCCCTGATGCCTCAGTTGGTTAAGACACTGCCTAGTGCGGCGCTGAGTGAGAAAGATTATATTTGTTTCCAGTCTTCGTAGTGTTAGCTAATATCAAACAAGGCTTCAGCTGGTCTCTGTTTGTGCCCCTGGGTTAATTAGGGGAAATTCAGCCAGGGTTCCCAATCCTGATGGCTGTCCAGTGTGCGTCTATGCGAGCGTGTGTGTGTGCCTGTGTGAAATGTGCATGTATGTGTATACTCATTGAGTTGAAGGTCAGGCTTGGCGCAGCCAAGAAGCCCGCCATCACTTTCTTTGTAAGCTCCTTTATATACATTGTCTACTTGAGTAAATTTTGACCAGCACCTGTAGAATCTTATCCCCTGCACTCAGTAGATTGTGGACAAATATAATGGATTCTCCTGTCGCTTCAACGGATGAGTGTCCAGCAAGGTGTCTAATTCTTCACTGTAATATATAATGTATATAAATGCAAATAATCGTTTGGTAGTACAGAACTTGAATGTCGCTATAAAGAGAGATATGTTGCTAAAGCTTTTCCCCATTGTTTTCTCCATGGAAACACCTCGGCCAATCAGAGTTGACTTGTCAACCAATCAGCATCCTTTTCTCCTGTCGTATAAATTGCTGTAATTGTTTGAAATTTTACACTCTTGCATTTGTCCTGATGAGTGCAAGACAACACACCTCTCTTTTCAGCAATATAAATACAAACATATAAGTTGGATATTTAACTGACCCGAAAATCAGGAGAATCAAGAGCTGAAATTCCCTCACTTAAAAAGCTTGCATTACTTTGTAGGATAGCAAATGTTGTTCATCGTTCCTGAATTAAGGATCATTAGGAATTATATTTAGCATTTTCGTTTCTAGACAGTAGATGGTGCTATGAATTGCAAGTGGCTGCAGTGACTGTACACATACAAAGGGATGCATTGAGTTCCAAGTTTTTGTTGTCAAAAACTTTAGACTTGCAAACCAGAAATTCCTGGCTTAACCAAAACACCTACTCAGGTTATTACTAATGGTAGTAGACCGTGAATGTCTCTCAATACTGATATTTGTGAAGATTTTAAACAGGACAGACATCTCACTGAATTTTAAGTAGAAACATTTTTAGAAAGCAAGGCAAAGAGTTTTGACCACTGCAAAATACGGGGTGTAAAGTTGGTGGTAGGGAGATTGGGCAGTTCTTGCACTGACCCATCTGGCAGGTTAGGGTGGGGGGGAAGCGGGGAGGGGGGTGGTGAGCGCGATGTGGGGGGTAGGAAGGGTAGGCAATTGCGGGATGTGTCCTGCATGGGCAGAGTATTTTACAGGCCCAGGAGGAATACTCCAGGGCCCATAAAAATAAAAGCTGAAAATTCTTTTTATGGATCACAGACTACAACAGCGCTGAATGCCTGGTGCAGCTAGATGGAGCATGTGTGGCATAAACTCCTTCCTTTTGGTATTGGATTTAACATCTGGAGTCCTAAAACCGCATTGAACCCTGATTTTCAATCCTGTCTCAAGCGGGCGCCAACATTGCCTGGCATAGTTTGGGCACGGCAGATGGCGATATAAAATTCAAAGGTTCGATTCTGATTTGACACCAGGAAAACTGTAGACTGTGGGTTTAATTTTGCCCTCAGTATTTAAAATCATTATTATTTTCACACTGCAGGCGGCTGGTGAATGCACCACCACGTTTTGTGAGACTCAACAGCGTAGAACAGGCAGGATTAAGTTCGATTTCTATCCCCTAGGCATGCATTGATCGCAGGAGGAATTGGGTTAGGAGGAATTGGCCTTAAGGACTTTTATTAAGAAGGGGAGAAATTTTCTTTTCCTAATATTTTTCCCGTTGGAGAGCACGTTTGTGTGGACGTTGGAATTGGGCAAGACCTGGGTGACCACATGAGGGCCCTTCTGTAATGGTCTTCATGCTCTTTGTCGCTCACTGTGGAGGCTCACACATCAAAATCCGCTATTTGTATAAGACAATGTGGCGTATATCAGCAGTGGAAATGTATCTCAGCATATATCACTTCTTGGGCTATCTTGCGTTGTAAATAGCAACACCGCACTTTAGATTATTCAAAGTCATTCACAATATTGCTCCCAATCTCCCTTCTCTCCATCCCAGGATGACAGCCATGATTTCTGGTGATAGATTGTGCTTTCACATTTCCGTTCTCTTCCTCACCAGGTTTCTCCTACTAGCTTTCTTCTCCCTTTAAGGCACTGGGGTAGGGTTACATAGGACCCCCTGGACATTCAATGACAATGTATGAACCCTGGACCGTGATTGGCAGCGAGCTTTTTGATGACAGCATCATCACTAGCACACTTGATCCAATCCTCGCCCAAACACACATTTTCAGCAAAGATCACTGGGCATTGATCTGGAGCAGGAACCTTCATGAAATTTCCCTTAACCAACTAATAAATTCTGAGACAAATTATAGAATATATTAATCCCCCTCCGCCCCCGACCCTCCACCCCTCCACCAATCTCAGCCAAGATTGCTGGCCTTTCTCATTCCTGGATTTGGCTTTGAATAGACCCAAAATTATAAGGTGATGTCTCCTCTGCTCTAAAAGGAATAGAAACATGAGTAAGCCAAAAGGCCTCTTGTACCTGTTCTGCCATTCAATATGATGAATCATGACTAATCCTCAACCTCAACTCCACCTCCCTGTCTTCTCCCCAAATCCCTTGATTCTTTTACCGTCCAAAATTATAATGATCTCACCTTTGAATTTACTCATCAGCTGAGTACTCACAGCCCTCTGTTAGCTTGAAATGAGTTTGGGCAGTCTCACTCAAGTTCCAAGTGAGTATATGTCTACAGGGTCAATTAACCAAAACCTTTATAGATCATTTATAGTGCAGACAAAGTGCAGTGTTCCCCAGACAGCAGAGAAAGTTAAGGGGAGATTTAATAGGAGTGTTCAAAATCATGTACAGATTTGAAAGCACAGAAAGGGAGACACTGCTTCCACTGGCAGAATGGTCGGACACAGATGTAAGAAAATTTGTATAAAAAGGGGGGTAGTATGGAGAAAATCTTTTACGCAGCATGTCGTAATGATCTGGGATGTGCTGCCTGAAAGTGCAGTGAAAGCAGATTCAGTAATAACTTCCTAAAGGGGACTGGCTAAATACTTGAAGAGGAAAAATTTGCAGGAGTGTGAGGAAAGAGCAGGGGGAGTGAGACTAATTGGGGAGCTCTCTCAAAGAGCTGCCGCAGGCACAATGGGCCGAATGGCCCCCTTCTATGGTTTCTGAAGAGTCCGCAGCAAGGTGATGTTTTTAATTTGCCCTGATTGCTTCCACGGGCAGGAAATTAAAGAACGTATTAAGATGTTTTATTATGCAAATAGGGAAAATTCATACTGGTGTACTGGATATGCCCCACCAAGACAGAGACGTAAGGCATTTTGCTGGATTAAAGTAGCAAGGTCCATTCCCTGGCACAAAAGTTTATCACTTTGAATGCCAAAAATAAAATTAACTATATGCATTTTTAAACCTATGTTTACGGATGAGGTATTCTGCCTTGAATTAGTTCAGCCCTTTGAACATTGAATTTAATTTGTATGTACATGCATAACTACCTTCATCTATGCAACTGAAGGAAATGACACTCACTTAAATTCCTTTGCAAGAATAGATTTTGGAAATCATTCAAAGTGCAATAGAGTGTAATGAGAACTGTACCCTGACATGTAAATGATAGAGAAAATTGAAAATCCATCAGTATGGTATTTACTACAAGCTACCGGTTACCTCAGGTAACCCCTTTCCTGTCGGATGCTGGGCTGAAAGAGAAAAAAGAATATAAAGTTTTTCAATTTTTAAAAATCTAATTTTCCTCTCCTCTCCTGGAGGCACCGCTTGTTAACTAATGTCTTGGTTTTAAAATTCTCAGCCTTGTTTTCAAATTCCTCCATAACCTTGTCCCTCCCCCCCCACCCCACCCCACCCCGATCTCTGTAATCTCCTCCAACCCCACAACCCTCCCTGATATCTGCGCTCCTCTAATCCTGGCCTCTTGTGCATTCCCAACTATAATCGCTCCACTATTGGTGGCCGTGGCTTCAGCTGTCTAAGCCCCAAGCTCTGGAGCTCCCTCCCTAACTCTCTCCACCTCTCTATCCCGCTTTCCTCCTTTAAGATATCACTTTAAACCTCCTCTTGGACCAAGTTTTTGGTCATCTGACCCAATATCTCCTTATGTTTCTCAGTGTCATACTTTGTTTAATAATGCTCCTATGAAGCACTTTGGAATGTTTCATTACTTTAAAGGTAAATATAAGTTGTTGTTGTTGTGATCCAGTCCCACAAACTGTGGAATCTCTCCAGTATTCCGTCCATGAGGTCACGGCCCTTCTTAAAGTGTGAGCCAAAACAGAGTGACCACAAATTGTTTACTCGTCAAGGCCCACTGCAGTCAGGAAGGATCACCTAACGTCCACACACACAAAATGACTGTAAGCAGATCACATCTTATTTTCTTCCCACTGTTTATCTCATGGACACTGACGTCCAGCAATTCCGCCCATACAAATGACTGAGGGCTGATCCAGCCTCAGTCCTGGGACATTCCACACCCGTGCAATTAAGTGGCGCTCTGTGCTACTGGAGGAGCTGACTTTAAAAGCTCTGTCAGTAACCCGCTGCCCTTGGATGGCACAGTGCACCAAGTGGCTCTCGCAGGAGCTTAGTCAAATTATAACGTTAATGCCAACTGTTATTGCTGTCTGTTGTAAAATATTAACTGTACGACCACAGGACACACCAGCTTGTGGCTTGTGATTCTGTATAAATCAAAAGAGTGAACTTTCTTCAAATGATCATATGTGTTTTTAAAGTTTACTATTTTTGCGCAGTGCACCATATATTTTTCTCCAGTTGTCACTGATTCTGTGATGATTTGAAGTTAGTAAAATTTTACTTAATAACTTTAATAACAAATTGTAATCTTGTTCTAGTTTTCTTCCTGTTCATTTTTTATGGTCCTCAAAGAATTGGCTCCGGGGCATCTGAGGAGCTGGATGTGATAAACAAGAGTCTTTCATTATGCTGCGTCACAGGTGCCACAACAAAACTGGGAGGATCAAAAGAGCTGAAATGCATTTTTCTACATTAGCAACGTTTCAAAAAAACGCAAACCAGTAATTTACTGGCAATAACAAGCTGAAATGTGTGTGTTTATCTAGGTTTAAACACGTCTTTGTGCCCTGTGCCAAAATAGACAATGTGTTACTGTCACGTTTGTTGTGGAAGCAGATTGCAGCTCTTGCTGTGCACTCAAAAGTTAACTGGTTTCAGTCAGGAGCCATAGGACAGTTGGGCCTCAGTTCTTCTGGACTGAGAAGCAGAAACTTCAACCAGGGTTCCTGTCCCTGTTCAGTGTCTAGTAGCCGCTGGCACGTGGTGTCAGCACGCGGGCATCCAGCGGGGACTTGGGGCTCAGCTTTGATGCCTTCTGATATTCATTGTCTAAAAAAAGGAAGACTCGCCAGGCATCCCAAAGTGCTTTACAGCCACATTTTGGAGTGGAGTCACTGCTGTAAACACAGCAGTGAATTTGCACACAGCAAGCTCCCACCAACAGCAATGTGGCAAAGACCAGATAATCTGTTTTGTTGTGATGTCGATTGAGGGATAAATATTGGCCAGGACACCCGGGAGAACTCCCCTACTCTTCTTCAAGCCAATGGTACGGGATCTTTTGCATCTAGCCAAGCAGGCAGATGGGGGTTTTGGTTTAACATCTCATCTGAAAGACAGCGCCTCCAACAGTGCAGTGCTTCCTCAGTACTGCATTGGAATATCAGCCTTTCATTTTTGTGCTTAAGCCTGAAGTGGGACTTATTACTTAAATAATAAGTTAAATTATTATTTAATATGGGGAAATGGCTGCATAATTCTGAGGTGCAGAGGGATCTAGGTGTTCTAGTACATGAGTCACAAAAAGCTAGTATGCAGGTACAGCAAGTAATTAAGAAGGCTAATGGAATGCTATCCTTTACTACGGGAGGGATTGAACATAAAAGTAAGGATGTTATGTTTAGTTCTACAGGGCATTGGTGAGACCGCGTCTCGAATACTGTCTGCAGTTTTGGTCTCCTTATTGAAGGAAGGATGTAAATGAATTGGAGGAGGTTCAAAGGAGGTTTACTAGATTGATAACTGGAATGGGTGGGTTGTCTTATGAGGAAAAGTTGGACAGAGTGGGCTTGTTTCCACTGGAGTTTAGAAGAGTGAGGGGTGATTTGATTGAAGTACATAAGATCCTGAACGGCCTTGACAAGGTAGACATTGAAAGGATGTTTCCCCTTGTGGGTGAGACCAGAACTAGGGGGCACTGTTTTAAAATTAGGGGTCGCCCTTTTAGGACAAAGATGAGGAGAATTTTTTTCTCTCCGAGGGTTGTGCAACTTTGGAACTCTCTGCCTCAGAAGGTGGTGGAGGCGGGGCCACTGAATATTTTTAAGGCGGAGGTAGATAGATTTTTGTGAGGCAAGGGAATCAAAGAATATCGGGGTTTAGATGGGAATGTGGAAATCGAAACACAAGAAGATCAGCCATGATCTTATTGAACGGCAGAGCAGGCTCGAGGGGCCGAATGGCCCCCACTCCTGTTCCTATTTCTTATGTTCTTATGCTCTTGAACCCAGAACCTTATGATTTTAGAGGCAAACATGCTACCAACTGAGCCACAGCTGAGACATTCAGGAGAGTCCCTGCTTGGGTGGGGATATATTCCATTAGTTTAAAAAAATGTGGTGAAGCTTGAAAATGAAAGAAAATAAATTGATTGCACTACTACCCAGAAGTGTACAGCCTTGGACTCTGGGCACTGGGAGAAAGGATTGGGTCCTCAGCCTGATATTTTCATTATCTGCTTTATTACAACCGGCTGTGATGAAAATGCACAACCTATTCGTCAGCTAAGTATTTGAGAAAAGCAGTGTTATCACAATAGTGAGTATAGACTAAATCAGCCTTGTATGTTTGTACATTGTATTGTTTTGTACACAAAACAATGCTGGGATGTTGTAATTATACCCAGCGGAAAACTTTAATTAAAAATAAAGTCAGCAAAAAAAACACAGCAGTAATTATTCTTCATTGCTTAATTACTCATCTCAGTCATTTTACTTATTTTACCTGAGTTCCTTTCACTAAATTACACACCCATTTCTCATTGCATAATCAACTAAAGCCACTGGACTTTGGATTCTGACTTGGTTATGTTGTAAATTATAATATGGACACAATTGGTTTGTGACGTTACATTTCGGCTCACAAAGATTGAAAACTGGGAGCGGAGTCGTCCCCAATTTGCACTAAGTGCGGTAGCGGGTGTGATAAACGACGTTTTACCCACCAGCCACAATGGCGGCTTTTCATATCATGTCATCCACTCCCTGCCTCATTAATGATGCAGCCGCAGCAAACACATTGTCTCACTGGCAGGCGGTCACTGAATCATCCTCCACACCGTTACCTCATCATTTCCTCACTCCGGATGCCGCATCGAAACCGCAGTAACGCACACGGGTTCTCAATGTTTGCAGCCCAGGACTGCTCCAGTGAAGTCATGGCCCTGAAAGCCAAGAAGAGTTCAGTGACCCATCACTGCAATGCCTTTTGGAGGCCCCAATGATGTTCCCCCATCCCCACTCTGGCCGCAGGAGGCCCAGCAATCTCACCACTCCAGCTTGGGATTCGATGGCAGCTCCACTGCTGCACAGATGAGGTCGGCCATCCAGTGCAGAAAGAGGATGAATGATCTCATCCGTGCCACCAGGGTAAGGCAACCATCTCATCGTTCTAAACTCACACACTCACAAGCCCATCACACATTCACTAGCATCTCACTCACTGCCAGCTCAAGGAACATCGCCACTCGTTCTCTTACACACCCTCACATCTCCAACTGGCCTCATCTCTGGAGACTGCCTCCTCAGCCCTCCCCATCTTGAGGCCACTTGCACAGATCAACATGTGCCCCCCACACACACCCTGGGATACCCCCCCCCTTCCCCAGTACAGCACCGCGAGTGCTGCCTGAAACAAGGTAGGCAAACAAACCTCGGAGTCCTGAGTGAAGTGCAGCTCGGCGGGTACACGTCACTTATGTACAATTGTGAAACACGTCAGATCCCAGCTGATCCAGCGTGGGGGGTGGGGGGATGATTCCGTTGAGCTGGGCTTATAATGATATCCAGATGTATTAAAATGAAGTTCCCGACGTGCGATGGTGGGAAAGGCAGCCCGCCATGGACGGACGAAGCAGACGATCGCAAACTGGTTTTTGGCCTTGCTGCCATATTATCCGCTCATGCCCGCCATGATGCCTGATGCCAACAGGCATGGGAAATTCTGCCCTGGGTCCATTAATTATTATTCAGTTTTAAAAATATTATTTTCTCCTTAGTGGCCCAATTACTAGGGAACTGTCCATCATGGAACTGATTCCTCTGAAACCTCTGTGCTCCTCCAATTCTGGCCTCCTTATGTAGTCCCGATTTTCATTGGGCCACCACTGGTGGCAGTGCCTTCAACTGCCTAGGCCCTATACTCTGGAATTCCCTTCCTAAACCTCTCCTCCCTCAAATCACCCTTTAAAACCCACCTCTTCTAACATGCTTTGACCTGTCCTACTATATCTTTATATGGCTCAGTGTCAAATTATGTCTGGTATGCTCCTACGAAGCACCCAGGCATGTTTTCACGATGTTAAAGGTGCTGTGTGTAGATGTCTTGTGGTGCAGTGGGTAGCATCCCTGCCTCTGGGCCAGAAGTTCCAGGTTCAAGTCCTGCTCCAGGTTCAAGTCCCACTCCAGAACTTGATGGCCAAGGAAGATGCTTTCATAATGTTATCTAACAGGTTGATTATCAGCCTGTAAATCCTTCCAATACACTTGATAGCAGCCGGTAAGAGTGAGAGAGTTTCCTGGTCAGCCATACTGCAGAAGGCAATGGGAAGCCACCGCAGTACTTTGCCAAGCACAATCATGGACCAATCCAGTAGAAGTCCATGGTAAATTGAAGGAAGAAAGGTACTATATAAATATGAATTGTTGTTCTTGAGTTAGCTGATGGTATTGTGCTGCAGATGGCTTGAATACCATTGAATTCATGCTGAAATATGCTTCTACTTGTGCTAGCCCCCTTCCATCACCTCACCCAATTGGTCATTCTTTTTATGTACCTAGGGAATGAAAATGTTGTCAATCTATTATACCAATAGGGAACATCACAGCTGGGCCGGGTTATATTCCCACCTAACACCAGACACATGCAGACTTCCCAGCAAAAGTAATTAGATCATAATCAGGAACAGTAACAATGCTGATTTTCCCTCTTCCCTCTTTGGGGCACTGAGGCCAATTTGGAGCGTCTCATTGCTCCCTGACTGAGAGCAGCTAGCTAGCTCAGCATAGCCTGGGGATCATAAATGGGACTGTGCCACAATGATTCCATACTGTACTGTGCAGTGACTACTTAGTGAGCCATCAAGAAGAGACCTATTTTTATATTCATGTTATTCCTGTCTAACTACATTACCTTCTATGTTCAACTTGTGATCTGTGCTGAATCTACCGAGCTGAGGCAGGTTGGTAATGGTAATGCTACAATTGGGCTCAGTGACTTAGGGTTAGGAAGATGAACAAAATCAGCTAGGATTTCCACTTCTGGCCACTGTCCAATGACTCCTGCCACAAAAGCATTTGTTTAAATGTCAGGTGAAGGCAGGGTAAGGCCAATGATTGACTGCCAACACATATGCTGCCTATTCTCAGAAATGAAGGCATGCCTACCTGGATAAGATTCTGGAGAGTACCCAGGACCCATGGATGTGTAACCCAGCGATGAGCCAAAGCTTCAAGAAAGGAGAAGGATAAATGAATGTGTTAACAATTGCTGGTATCATAACCCATCTAGAATATTCCGTCTCGAACGCTTTGAATCTGTATGCTGACAGTAGCAAAAACCAGCCTATAATGGGCAACAAAAGAGTTACTGTCTCTCGCTCTAATAAGTCATCTACAATGATTTCATGTCTTTATTTAGAGGCAGAAAGAACAGAGATAGTCATCAGGTCAGTGAATAATCAGACAAATCAATTTTGGCAAACATGATAAAACCCAAACAAGAACTCATTAACAGCGTGCTTTCACTAATGGTAAACAAATTTATTTACAGCTGAGTGCTGCTAAAGAAAGGCTCACAGATTCATACAGAGTAGGTTGTTTGGGCCTGCAGATCACTGTAAATGTCGTCAAACCAGGGTCATCTGGCCCTGTAACTCTATACATGTATATGGTTCCACAAAATGCTTCCAGGGCTACCCAATGCCCCGGTTGGCAAAAGCCCATACGAGCAGGATTTTTAGTGCGATAGGCGCCCCGATCAGCAAGTCCATCAGCGGCCAGGGAATGGACGACCGACTGCGATCGGCCCCCGACTGCAATTTCACGCTGGCTTGGGCCAGTTAACGGCCGGCCAGCGTGAAAAGCGTGCTGAGAGCACCAGCACTGCTGGGGTGGGGGGCGCAGGAAGAGGGCGAGCACTGAAGTCATGCGCGGGCGCAGGGGAGCGCGCACTGATAGCTCCCCGAAGGCGGAGAGCTGCCTCAGGGAGCTGAAGAATTTAAACGCAAAAAAAAAATCAAGCGTCTTGAAAACCAGGGAAAAAAACGCCCCACGCATCAGAATCAGTCACCTCAACGTATATACAAGATGAGAATTCTGTCCAAATATTTTTCTTTTCATTAATATCGGAAACCTCATCCCGCCCGTGGATGAGGGTTCCTGAAAAATGCAGAGGTCGCCTGGCCGATTCGCCCGCCAACCATGACGTTGGATGGGCAAACGAAAAATCTCAGTTAATTACTATTTTAATGGCCTTAATAGGCCTCTTAATTGTCGGCGGGCCTGCTTCTGACTCTCGTGCGGGCCCGCTGACCGAAACATCACGTGCGTGCACGATGACGTCGGGACGCTCGCCCGATGTCATCACGCGCTATTTCACGCTTGAGCAAGTAAGGGAGTGCCCCCGCACGCCGAGCGAAAAATTCTGTCCTGTGTCGCTGAACTGTAGGCCCCCCCACTCTGATTCCCAGTCTACGCTGTGTTAGTTAAATCTCTACCAGAGCAACAGTCAGGGGGAGTTCTACCGTTGAGTTCAATGCTTCTGGACTTGGGATTGTAAAAACAGTGGGTCAGGGTCTCAGCTCCCAATTGCTACCCAGTGACCTGCTGAAATGTGCAATTGTGTGGCTGTTGAGTGAGCGTAGGATAATGCTCAGCTGCGATACACCCCAAGCACATTCAAATAGCCTGCTGGCATTCATTGAGTGACCACCTACATAGATACTGGTCACACTGTGAGGGGGGGGCGGAATGCAGTAGAGTCAGATGAAGTGTTACTACATCTAATATCCATTCATAAGGAGCTTTCAGGAGTCATTGGATAGTGTTCAGAAGCAGGAACTCTGGCTGATCTTGCCTATACCTAGGCCAGGGCACTGAGGACAATCCTAGCATCTCTATCACCGACCCAGTTCAAATCAAATAACTCACCATCGGTTGCCTTTATGCCACAGACCATTGAAAGTTAAGGGTTATTTAACTGTCACAAGAGCACAAACCTATTGTGATGAATCGGAGGCCTGTATCGCAAGAGATTCTATTATTTCATATTTCCTTATGTGATTTTGTAGCTATGTCTGTAATTTGCCACTTTAATTATTGCTTCGTGGAAGTAGGCTATCTGTGTTTATGTATAACATTCCCTGTCTTGTAGGTTGAAGCTGCTCATCAGATCGAAATAGTTTGGCCAGGCACCTTGGACATTTTTCTGAATTTTGGCCAAAGCGCAAGAGAGCCGGAATCATCAACTGTGATTGTCTGCCCCAACTGGGTAGGTCTGTTTACCACTCAGCTCTACTTCATCATGAAAGTGGGTCAATGTGCTGAGGCTAGTGCCCACACAGCCTCCTTAATACCAGTAAAAAACCAAATTTGATTGACTGATCTGGAATCGAAAGGAGTACTTACAGTGGGCCCTCTTGTTGTTGCTTGACCTTAAAGTAAGTTGAGAAGCAGCCAACCCATCTGACCATTTAAGTCCTTTAGTGAATCTCTGCTTTCTTTGCCAGGCAGGTGGTGATTTGGAGCCAGTGGAACACTCCATGAATTTCTGATTTCATGTCTAAGTTTTGCATCACAGACGTTGGTGCAAAATAAAAGTGCAACACTGTGAATAGTGACCAAAATTGTGAAACGTTATAATTAAAGCAAAATGCTGGAAATCTGAAATACAAACAGAAAATGCGGGAAAAACTCAGAAGGCCTGGAAGAAGGGTCACTTGAAACGTTAACTCTGTTTCCCTCTCCACAGATGCTGTTGGACCTGATGAGTTTTTCCATCATTTTCTGTTTTTAATTTAAGAAACATTATATTGTTTTGGAACATGTTTGGTGTAAGTTTTAAAGTTTGCTGTGTTTGTCCTTACTCCAAGTAACATTATTTCTTAATAAGCTCCAATAACAAGCTTAACAATTTCTTAATATTTCTGAAGAAGAGTCAAACGGCCTCGAGACATTAACATTGGGCGGAATTTTCCTGCCCGCTGGCGGAGGGCGTGACATGTGGCGTGAGTGGACAATATGGCGGTAGGAAGGCAGGTCGCGATTGTCCGCTCAGGTCCGTCAACGACAAGCCCTGTTTCCTGCCATCGGTCATCGGGAATCTCTTTGTAATGCACCAGCATATCATTATCAGGCCATTCCCGCCAGGCTCTTGGTATCCTCGCTGGATCGTCCGTCCGCGTTGGCGGGAAAGCACGCCAACATGTCTCACAGCAGCACAGAGGCGACGTGCACTTGGCGGCCTGCACTTTGGGTAAACTGGAGGTGAGGCAACGCGCTGCAGAGCTCGCCAGGGTCGCCTGTTGCCTTGCAGGCTTCAGGGGAGCTGAGGGGGGGTTTCGGGGTTATGTGCTGCCCTGCCTCGTAGGTGACTTTTGAGGGCGAGGGGGAGCTGGGGGCAAGTGCAGCCTTGCCGTTGAGGCGACTGGCGGCGGGGCTGGGTGGTGGTGGTTAAGGGAGGCCCTGCCTCTGAGGTGGCTGGTGGGAGGGTGGTGCAAGGGCAGTCCTGCCATTGAATATAATGCACAAGCATTCGGTGTGGGTGGGGTAGGGTGGGCAAGGGAAGTGGCCACACATTCAGGAAACCTGCAAAAAGTGACCATTCCTCTGTAACTGAGACAGTTCAGGCACAGCCACGTTGATATAGGGGTTGGACTCCTAGCTTATCTGCCCACTCAAGCAATGCAGAGGCATCAAATTGCCAAGTTCTCCAGAGCTCCCCCCCCCCTCCCTCCAGCACAGACTGCAAATTCATGAGCACTTTAGTGGACCACAGAGCAGTTGGACTGTACACGTTGTACAATCTCCTCGCCATAGCTGCCCACAGAGCAGTCACTGCTGGAGACGCTGACAGCCCCTTGCAACGTCAGCATCCAGGTTTGGACCAGTCTCCCTCATGGTTCAAGCTAACAGGGCAGCCATGCCATCTCTGGCCATCCAAGTGGTGGCCAGCACTCTCCGGGAAGCGTTAAGGGCCTGTCACACTTAACCAGGACAGGTTCTTAGTACACCCATGCTAACCACGTGTCTCTCTCTTTCATCCTGCAGGAGGAGTACATCAGGAGCATGGAGCCTGGTGAACTAGCTGTATGCCTGATGGCCTCCAGGGAGCGAAGACAACGGAGCAGAGAGCGACTGAGGCTCCTGGCTGCGCAGAGGCAGGAGCAGCACCCTCAGGAAGAAGGGGCAGCTGGGGCTCCCACACAAGCCGCCCAAGAGTCACAGTGAACCGTCTCACAGGGTGGCACCTAGCGACACCCAGGGTCTATAGACGCTGCCTTTCATTCCTGCAGATGACCGAGAACCAGTGTTGCCGAAGACTGTGAATGTCTAGGGAACCAGTCGCTCACATCTGCCAGTTACTGCAGGACTCGGTGCCAAGGGGACATGGAGGGCATCCACTGCCAGTGGCTGTGACAGTGGCTGCGGCACTCAATTTCTATGCCAGTGGCTCCTTTCAGGGCTCCTCAGGTGACCTCTGTGGGATTTCACAATCCGTGACCCACAAATGCACCCATGAGGTCACGGATACCATCTTTGCGAGGGCACACAACTTTGTGCATTTCGCCAGGGACCAGGACAGCCAGGATGCAAGAGCGATTGGATTCTCCCGGATTTCGGGATTCCCACAGGTGCAGGGTGCGATTGACTGCACTCATGTGGCACTCAGATCTCCGTCACAACACAATGTGGACTACATCAACCCCAAGGGCTTCCATTCACCGAATGTGCAGCTGTTGTACGATCACCAGAAACGCATCCTGCAGATTGTGCACGGTTTCCAGGGAGTGTGCATGACGCCTACATCCTCAGTCGGTCACAGATCCCTGAAGTCTTCCAGGCTCCATAGAAGCTGCAGGGATGGCTCCTCGGGGACAAGGGCTACCTGCAGAGGCTGTGACTGATGACACCCGTGCAGCGGCCTCAGACTGCAGCAGAGTGGCAGTATAATGAGGCTCATGCTGCAACTCACAACTTGGTGGAGCAGATCATCGGGATGCTGAAGATGAGGTTCGGGTGCCTGGACCAGTCTGGTGGAGCCCTGCAATACAGTCCACAGAGGGTGTAGCGCATCATCGTCACCGTCTGCTGCACCCTTTACAACAGGGAGAGGTGCTGGCTGAGGAAGAGATGGAGGAGCTGCAACAGGGAGAGGAGCTGGCTGAGGAAGAGATGGAGGAGCTGCACGTCTCCTCCGATGAGGACGACACCAATGGGAATGAGTCTGAGGAGGTCCTCGGAGGCGACGATGACAGGCATGAGGCCCTTGCACTGGCTAGTTGAGGCAGGCGCGCTTGGGTGGCCCTCATAGCTGCCAGATTTGTGGGGGATGATGACAGCATGCAGTGAGGTGTCCCCACAGATCCTCACATTGCATCTGTGAACGTTTGACTCCAGTCTGTCTTATGGCAGTGCGAACACCCTCTGTGAGAATGCTCCTGTCATGGAGACGCAGGGGAGGCCCTAATAGTCGCTTGATCGCAGGAGGATGATGACGACATGCAGTGAGGACACTCCATAAATCTTCACATACCCTCTGAGAATGTCTGATTCCTATCTAGTCGAGGGCAGCTCGCTTGCGCTCCGTGATCAGGGTCATATCATAGCAACGCAGCCATGAAACTTTAGAAGCATCTGATCCTTTGTCCACCTTCAGCACCTGAGCCCTTCAGAAGCTGGAGCACAGCATCAGTGGTCACAGATGCTGAAGAGATGGGGGCCAGCCCCTCTAGTAAGGTGCTGAGAGCAAACAGAGAGAATGAGGAAACTCTGTGGCACCTGCCCACTATATTCTGGCACCAATGACCAGCACCGCCAAGGTGCAGGCATCAGTAATGTTTCCAGTGAGTGTGAGGCTGGACCATCACTTTGGTCTGAAGGCTGTACAGAGCACAGGGAAGAGGCCCTGGACTGAGACACCTGCCTTTATCTTGTGCAGAAAGGTTTCACATCTGAGTGACTGTGACGCCCTGTCTATGATGACTTTGGCGGGCATACTCTGGAGAGCTGAGACTTGGAGGGCCCCGGCCTGGTTTCGGGATCCTGCTGTGTGGCAGTGGTGCCCTCCTCAGCCTGTGGAGCTGGAGCTGATGAGGTCACAGGAAGAGGGGAGTCGGATGGGCTAGACACTCTCGGAGTCACTTGGATGGATGGTCCTGGGGGATACACCTGCGGATCCTCCTCCCTATGAGTGCCCAGGGGCCCCTGGCTGATTCCTTGAGGAGCAGGGGTAGCTGGAGTGAGATTGAGCTGCCCAGGACCCTTCTCATGTACACACTGTTGGAAGCCAACTATGGCATCAGCAATGGAGTTGAGCCCACGCAGCAGTGCAGGAGCGACGTCCTGGACCAATGTCTCCATGGCGGTAGTCATCCTACCAGTGTTGACCTCGATGCGTTGGCATGCCGTCGCTATCACCTCAGAGTGAAGGTGGACGGACTCCTCCATCGTGCCCTTGCAATCTGAGGAGTGCAGCGGACATCCATTCCTGATGTTCCCGAGTTTGCCTTTGCAGCTCCAGCAACTGTGACATGACCGAGTCCAGAGGCTCCTCATCTGACTCGGACTCAGCAACGTTCTGGCCTCCAGCAGTCCTCCGAGTGCTGGGGACCTGGGAAGTCCCTGCCCCCACCTGCTGTGGATCAGACAGTACAACGTGCTCACCAGATTGTGATCCCAAGGTTACTGTAAAGGTAGGTGTATTTCTGCGCTGGTGGAGGGTGTGGGTGAGCGCTGTGATGGGACTTCAGCGTGGGTTCCTCTAGATTCCTCTTCAGAGGTTTCTTCAGAGCTTGATTGGAGGCCCTGGGTCATGGACTCCCTCGGCTGTTTGGCAGATGTGCCTGCGAAAGCAAGGAGAGATAATTCGTGCATGGTAGTGACCTGTGAAAGAGGACACATCACTCACAGCATGCTTGTCTGATGGATGTTGCATAGCTGGACCCTCACTCGGTAGAGCAGTGCCGACCTCACCGTCAGGACAGGACCGGTCCAGATCCTCGCCGGCCAGCTGGATGGCTCTGTTTACAAAGCCAGTGAGGACCTTGATTTTGGGTGTTCCGCCACCAGCCTGTGACCTCTCTCTCTCTCTCTCTCTTGTGTGCCAGCTTGTCCTGCATGGATAGAGATGGAGAAAGTGTAAGCAGGATGTTGCCAGGCGATAAGTATGCCTGGCCTGTGTGGGTGGTGAGTGGTCCCATGGACGGGATGAGGACAATGACGGTGAGTGTGAGAGAGTGAATGGTGATGTCCCTTGCACTGGCAGTGAGTGAGGGCCCTTTGGACGTGTGCTGGGTTTGTGAGTGTGAGAGTTGAGAGCGATGAGAAGAGTGATTTACCCTGGCGGAATGGAGGAGATCATTCATCCTCTTGCAGCACTGAGTGGCTGTCCTCTTCTGCAGGGCATTGGCACTGACCACAGCTGCCACCGCCTCCCAAGCCGGATTGGTCACGTTGCTGCCCATCCTGCGGCCAGAGCTGGGGGTACAGGACATCCCGGCGGGGTCTCCACGGCATCCAAAAGTCGCTCGAGAGACGCGTCGCTGAGCCTGGGGGCTGCAGCCTTCTTCAGTTTCAGGGCCATGTCTTCCGTGCAGCAGTGGAGAGCTGGAAGCGCTGAGACGAGTGCTCGCGGCTGGGCCTTAAACATGGCGCCCGGCGTGATGCAGCGGCGGGGTGACGGCATGCGGGCGAATGAGAGCCTGCCCGCCACGGAAGCGGCGTGTTTCCCGGGAGTGCATAAATAATGAGGCGTGTTCGGGACGATACGGCTTGAAAACCCGCCATCGCGGCCGGTGGGTAAAGTGTCGTTTCACCCGCCCGCTACCGCACTTTGTGCAAATTTGGGAAAATCCCGCCCATTGCTTCTCTCTCCTCAGTTTTTCCAGCATTTTCTGTTATTTCAGATTTCGGGCACATGCAGAGTTTTGCTTTTATTTCTGAATAAACACGGTGAGTAAGCCTGTAGCCTGAAATATATGGCTCATCAGAGTGGTTTTTTTTTCTATCACTAATGAGCTTACTAATGGCATAAGGAGTTTGTTGTTTATCCTGTGCGTGCTATATTATCAGATATTTTGTACATATGGGCAATCTTTGTTTCAAAGGGAATGAGCATTTGCTTGTAACATATGTAATTCAGAAAATGCTTGCTGGGCCCAGTACTTGTTCTGGAGGCAGCGGACATAGTATCTTCTTATCAGTGTAATCAAGTAGAACATGGTATGCTAATAATTATAAAATTTTAGTCATTTCTGATTTCCCACATGTAGATTAGATGTTTACATAATTCTAGCATTCAAAATCCAGAACTCAGCCATGTAACGATTTAGTTTGGGAAACACTTTTTCCAGTGAGGATGCTATCTTCTTCCATATCTTGACCATCCTGCTTCAAGCGGGGATGCAGTTCCTTAGTTGTCAGCAGTTACCAAGTCCATTTGTACCCGACCGCTCATTCTTCACGACTGAGCCTGGCCAGATCGCGGATCGCAATAGAGAGTGGAGCAGAGTTTAGGATGGAAAATGCGGAAGTCCAGTTTTCCCTGCGTGGTGGCTCCACAGCTTACCACTATTTTCTTTGACAGGATTTTGATCTGGAAGCCAGCCGGGCTTGGCTTCCATTTGGTCGGGGGTTGGTGGGGGATGCTGGGGTAGGGGGAGGGGAGGGCACCCTAAAGCACGCCATAGTTGCAGGTAGGAAGCCTGCAGCTGGTGCTGGGGGGATAGGAAGGGTTCTAATCCCTGACTCCAGTGGTAGGGGGAGGGTAGAGTCCGATCACTGACTCCAGAGGGTCTTTGTATGGAAAGACGGTGTGATGTGGGGGAAGGCGGGTACGATGCAAGGGAAGAAGGTAAGCTTGGCAGCACTCCTTGGACCACAAGCAGTGCTGCAAAGGCATTTACCTTCTCCCCAAATGGAATGTGGGAGTCTCTGGCTGTTGCCCATCCCTAATTGCCCTTGAGAAGTTGATGCTAAACTGCCTTCTTGAACCGCTACAGTCCATGTGGTGTAGGTACACCCACAGTGCTGTTAGGGAGGGAGTTCCAGGATTTTGGCCCAGCAACAGTGAAGGAACTGCGATATATTTCCAAGTCAGGATGGTGAGTGGCTTGGAGGGGAACTTAGTGGTGTTCCCGTGTACCTGCTGCCCTTGTCCTTCTAGATGGTAGTGGTCGTGTGTTTGGAAGGGGCTGTCTAAGGAGCCTTGGTGAGCTACTGCAGTGCATCTTGTAGATGGTACACACTGCTGCCACTCTGTGTCAGTGGTAGAGGGAGTGGATGTTTGTGGGAGGGGTGCCAATCAAGCGGGCTGCTTTGCCCTGGATAATGTCAAGCTTCTTGAGTGTTGTTGGAGCTGTACTCATCCAGACAAGTGTAGAGTATTCCATCATACTCCTGACTTGTACCTTTCAGATGGTGGACAGGCTTTGGGGAGTCAGGAGGTGAGTTACTTGCTGCAGGATTCCTAGCCTCTGACCTGCTCTTGTAGCCACAGTATTTATGTGGCTAGTCCAATTCAGTTTCTGGTCAATAGTAACACCCAGGAGGTTGATAGTGGGGGATTCAATGAAGGTAATGCCATTGAATGTCAAGGGGCGATGGTTAGATTGTCTCTTGTTGGAGATGGTCATTGACTGGCACTTGAGTGGCATGAATGTTACTTGCCACTTGTCAGCCCAACCTGGATATTGTCCAGGTCTTGTTGCATTTGGACATGGACTGATTCAGCATCTGAGGAATCATGAATGGTGCTGAACATTGTGCAATCATCAGCGAACATCCCCACTTCTGACCTTATGATGGAAGGTCATTGATGAAGCAGCTGAAATGGTTGGGCTGAGGACACTACCCTGAGGAACTCCTACAGTGAAGTCCTGGAACTGGGATGAGAGGAGATCTAATTGAGGTATATAAGATGCTAAAGGGGGATAGACAAAGTAGACGTGGAGCGGACGTTTCCCCTTTTGGGGCATTCTAGAATGAGAGGCCATAGTTTTAGGCTAAGGGGTGGTAGATTTAAATCAGAGATGAGGAGGAATTACTTTTCTCAAATCTGTGGAATTCACTACCTCAGAGTGCAGTGGATGCTGGGACACTGAATGAATTTAAGGAGATGGACAGATTTTTAATTAGTAACGGGTCGAAAGGTTATGGGGAGAGGGCAGGAAATTGGAGTTGAGGCCAAAATGAGATCAGCCATGATCGTATTGAATGGTGGGGCAGGCCTGAAGGGCTGAATCGCCTACTCCTGCTCCTAGTTCTTATGTTCTTATGTTCTAACTGAGATGATTGACCTCCAACAAACACAACCATCTTCCTTTGTATTCTAGGTGTGGTCTAACTAGTGCCTTGTATACTTTTAGCAAGACTTCCCTATATTTATACTCCATTCCCTTTGAAATAAAGGCCAACATTCCATTTGCCTTCTCTATTACCTGTTAAACTTGAATGTTAGCTTTTTGAGATTCATGCACAAGGACTCCCAAATCCCTCTGTGCTGTAGCCTTCTGCAGTCTTTCTCCATTTAAATAATATTCAGCTCCTCTGTTCTTCCTGCCAAAGTGCATAACCTCACATTTTCCCACATCATATTCCATCTGCCAAGTTTTTGCCCATTCACTTAGCCTGTCTATATCCCTCTTTGTGTCATCTTGCCTTCCCACCTATTTTTGTGTCATCCACAAACTTGGCAATAGTACATTCACTTCCCTCATCTAAGTCATTAATATATTGTAAATAATTGAGGCCCCAGCACTGATCCCTGTGGCACTCTAATAGTTACAGGTTGCCATCCAGAAAATGGCCCCCCTTCTCCCAACTCTCTGTCTTCTATTAGTTAGCCAATCCTCTATTCATGCTAATATACTACCCCCAACACCATGGACTCTTATCTTATTAAGAAGCCTTATGTGTGATACCTTATTGAACACTTTTGGAAATCCAAATATATTACATCAACTGGTTCCCCTTTATCTGTCCTGCTTGTTACCTCCTCAAAGAATCCTAATAAATTTGTTAGGCATGATTTCCCCTTCCTGAAGCCATGCTGACTCTGCTTGATTAGATTATGTATTTCTAAATGCTCTGCTATTACATCCTTTATAATAGACCCCAACATTTTCCCAATGACAGATGTTAAGCTCACTGGCCTGTAGTTACCTGTTTTTTTGTCTCCCCCCCTTTTTGAATAAGGGTGTTACATTGGCTGTTCTCCAATCCTCTGGGACTTTTCCAGAATCTAAGGTTTCTTGGAAGATTACTACCAGTGCATCCACTATCTCTGTAGCTACTTCCTTTAAAATCCTAGGATGCAACCCATCAGGTCCAGGGGACTTAACGGCCTTTAGCCCCATTAATTTTCCTAGTACTTTTTCTCCAGTGATAGTTATTGTATTTATTTCCTCCCCCCGCTTTTGCCCCATGATTATTTAGTATTTTTGGAATGCTACCTTCTACCATGAATTCTGAAGGAAAGCAATTATTCAACTCCGCTGCCATTTCCTGGTTCCCCATTATTATTTCCCCAGCCTCATTATCTAAGGGGCCTATGTTCACTTTGGCCTGTCTTCCTTTTTATATATTTAAAGAAGCTCTTACTATCCGATTTTATATTACTTGCTAGTTTACCCTCAAAGTTTATTTTCTCCCTCTTTATTATTTTTTTGGTCATCTTCTGTTGGTTTTTAAAACTTTCCCAATCCTCTGGCTTACCAATAATCTTTGCCACATTGTATGTTTTTTCTTCAATTTGATACTGTCCTTCATTCCTAGGTTACCATGGTTGGTTTATCCCCTTCCTTGAACCCTTCTTCCTCACTGGAATATATCTTTGTTGTGAGTCATGAATTATTTTCTTAAATGTCTCCCATTGTTCATCAACCGTCTTTTCTGCTAAACTCCTTTCCCAGTCCACTCCAGCCAACTCTGCCCTCATTCCTCTGTAATTACCCTTATTTAAGTTTAACACGGTTGATTCCGACCCAAGTTTCTCACTCTCAAACTGAATGCTAAATTCTACCATGTTATGGTCACTGTTTTGGATGAAAGAAAGCAAAGATTTCCATTTATATAGCGCCTTTCACAACCAAACATCCCAAAGCACTTTACAACCAATGAAGTACTTTTCGAAGTGTAGTCACTGCTGTAATGTAGCAGCCAAGCTACACAGCAAGCTCCCACAAACAGCAATGTGATAATGGCCAGATAATCTGTTTTCATGATTTTGATTGAAGGATAAATGTTGGCCAAGACACCAGGGATAACTCCCTTCTCTTTCTTCAAAATAGGAATCTTTTATGTCCACCTGAGAGGGACCTTGGTTTAATATCTCATCCAAAAGACACACTCTCCAACTATGCAGCACTCCCTCAGCGCTGCACTGGAATGTCAGCCTGGAGTTTGTACTCAAGTCTTGGAGTGGGACTTGAATTCACAACCTTGTAATTCAAAGGCAAGAGTGCTACCAGCTGAACCATGTCTGACGTGCTTCAAAAAGCAAAGAGGCCTCCAGAGGCTCTACCTTGGCTCCTTTTTCTCATACCCACGGAAGCATCCTATACTGTTCCCCCATTAGACCATCTGAGATCAAATTTGGGTCTTTGCTAGTCTGTTATGTTCAAATACTCAACTTTGAGATCAGTCTATTTGTGTTTTATAGAAGTCTATAGTTTGATTCAGCTGCATTGTGAAGTGCTTTTTTTAAAAGTGTTCTTATGTCCCTGGAGGTTTTTGTACCTCTCCATTAGATTTCTGAGAGAACATAAATAATTTGACTGTTTGCCACACATAGCTCTCCTAATGTTCTCTCTGGCTGCCCACGGCAGCAGGTTTCCTTAATAAATGTTGCTCCCGTTTGCATCACTGTCAATCTCATAGTTCCTCTGGAAACTCTCCAATGTGAAATTGAGCTGTCTAGATCGGACTGCCACCAGACCGTCTGCTGACGCCCACTGCCACATGTGAAAAGTGGTCCACTGTAATCTCTCCAGTCCAGGAATCTATTGGTCAGAAACACCAGTTGTTAAGACATTCTTTGGGTAGACTCAAGCAATTGACGGCATCATTTTAGTACAGCACTTTAGGAGTGTAAACAGTATTTGGATAAGTAAAACAAATTTTATTAATGGTTAATAATGTTTTATCACTGTTTTATGCTTCAGGTAAATATTTATACCTATGGTGCTTTCTGGCTCACACACTTGTGTTCAGGAATTTTAAAATCATTTTATTATCCAGAAACTTCTGAAATCCAGAAATGACTCAGTCCCAAGCATCCCAGACTGGAAAAGTGAGACTGTAACTGGTCAGATTTATTTTCTCTCTTCATTCTGAGAATTAGGGTATCGCTGATTTTTTGTTGTTGATTGTGTGTACTTTCTCCTTGAACTTCTTGTTTATTCATTCAGAGGCTGGGAATCCTGCGATGAATAACTCACCTCCTGACTCTCGAAAGTCTGCCCACCATCTACAAGGCACAAGTCAGGGCTGTGATGAAATACTCTCCACTTGCCTGGTGGAGTGCAGCTCCAACAACACTCAAGAAGCTTGACATTATCCAGGACAAAGCAGCCTGCTTGATTGGCACCCCTTCCACAAGCATTCACTCCCTCCACCATCGATGCACAGTAGCAGCAGTGTGTACCATCCACAAGATGCACTGCAGGAACTCACCAAGGCTCCTTAGGCAGCACCTTCCAAACCCACGACCACTACCATCTAGAAGGACAAGGGCAACAGACACATTGGAACACCACCACTGGAAGTTCCCCTCCAAGTCACTCACCATCCTGACTTGGAAATATATCGCCGTTCCTTCACTGTCGCTGGATCAAAATCCTGGAACTCCCTCCCTAGCAGCACTGTGGGTGTACCTACACCATACGGACTGAAGTGCTTCAAGAAGGCAGCTCACCACCACCTTCTCAAGGGCAATTAGGGCTGGGCAATAAATGCTGGCCCAGCCAACAACATCCACAACCTGTAAATGAATTTTTTTTAAAATTCACAGGATGTGGGCATTGCTGGCTGGGCCAGCATTTATTGCCCATCTCTAATTGCCCTTGAGAAGGTGGTGGTGAGCGGCCTTCTTGAACCGCTGCAGTCCATGTGGTGTAGGTACACCCACAGCGCTGTTAGGGATAGAGTTCCAGGATTTTGACCCAGTGACAGTGAAGGAACAGCGATATATTTCCAAGTCAGGATGGTGACTGGCTTGGAGGGGAATTTGCAGGTGGTGATGTTCCCATGCATCGACCACCCTTGTCCTTCTACGTGAAAGAGATCACATGTTTGGAAGGTGCTGTCTAAGGAGCCGTGCTGAATTGCTGCAGTGAATCTTGCAGATGGTACACACTGCTGCTACTGTGTGTTGATGGAAGGAGTGAATGTTGAAGGTGGTGGATTTAAGGTGGCGAACTGCTACAGTTTGATACAACTGAGTGGCTTGTTTGACCATTTCATAGGGTGGTTAAGAGTCAAACTACCTTGGTGTTGGATTAGTGAACCTCTGGGGGAGACTAAGAACAGCAGGTTTCCTTCCTCAAAGGACATGAGTGTAACAGTTGGGTAATGAGGATGCGCCAGAGTTGATGGAATAGTAATCAGGGCAGGAGACCTAGCAGATTTTTAACCTCTCTAATCCAGTGGCACTGAGGCCGATTATAATAATCGTACTTAGCTTAAGCTCAGTGAAAGAAGTGGATTTTGAGGAGGATCTTAAAGGAGGAAAGACAGTAAAGATGTTGGAGAGGAGTAAAGGGGAAATTCCACAACGCGAGGTCTAGGCAGCTGAATAAGCAACTGCTAATGATGGATCAAAAAGAAGAGGGTTTTACAAGAGTCCAGAGTCTAATGAACAGAGAATTTGGAAGGGTTGTAAGACTGGGGAAGGGGCGAGGGCATGAAGAGATTTAAAGACAGAGCCAACAGACTTTTAGCCAGGACATGGATAATAAGTGAGTGGACTTGGTGCAGGATTGGAAATGAAGAAACAGAGTTTTGAGTGAGCTGACGATGGAGGATTGGGGCCAGTTAGGAGAGCATTTGACTAACTGAGTCTGAGGTGATTCCTCCCTCTCCACAAATTTGAATTCTTGTTTTGTACTTAGCATTTTATTCAACTTAGGGTGCATTCATAATACAGGGATAATTATCATAAATTCAGGGAGACACTGCAGACAGATCTCCAACCATTTAAAATAGTGAGGCTCCCCAACAGAAGTGCAAAGCTGAAAATTAACCCTTCCAAGTTTATTATCAGGGCAAAGAAATTTTCACCCTCACAACGTTAAACCTGTGTATTGTTATTATTTCATCTGACCTGACTCCAAAGCACAATGAGAGTTCCCCCCTCCAAGAATTTGCTTTCCTGTCAAGTTAGGCACTGACTCAAGACCTTATAATTTAGCTACAGTATCAGTGCTTCCTCTCGATGTTACACTCCTTGTATAAATTCAGCCTGCATCTCCTTCACCATGAAACTTGTTCATTATCTCGGTGGGCAATGAGAATATGAAAACACAACAAGGGCATTCTCACATCAGCTGAAGTTAAATTCAAAATGACTTGTAGCATTGGATATTCAAAAGCACAGCTGTTGGAGTATATTGTGCTGAATAGAATTATATATTACATGCTGCTGTCTCTTTGGCATTAGGCTTTGATTCATTAGCTCTCAAATAACACATGCTACCCTGTGTCAGGTGGTTATGACATTCCATGGATAACAGTTGACTAGTTCTATATAATTTTGTGTTATAATTGTTTTTATGTGCACATTTTGTATCTTCATCCTAACCCTAGCCTTGGTATTCAACCATTAAAAGTGTAAGCTTAACAGTACAGTATACAAAACTGTAGCATGCACTCATGTAAAGGCTTTGCAAATAACTTAACTAATTAACAGCACCAACGGTGCAAAACTTTGAAATAATATTTTTAAATTTAAAAAAATAACATTTTTTATTTTCCTGCCTGGAGCCCATCTCTAGGATTTGAGCACATCACCTTGGCTGATAGTCCAATGTGCTGACATTTAGATGAAGAGTTAAGGAGTTTTCTGCTTATTCCAGTGGATCTTAAGGACCCACATTACTATTGAAAGAAAAGCAGAGTTTCCTTGGTGGCCTGCCCATCATTCCTTCCTTGACCAACACAGGCGAAAACACATTAACTCATCATTCACCTCGTTTTTTTGTGGGAACATAGCTGTGTGCAAAATGACTAATTATGCTTGCCAAAATAACAACTCTTCAAAGTTATTCATTGTATATTCTTTTTTTAATTCATTCATGCGGGCATCGCTGGTTCAGCCAGCATTTATTGCCCATCCCTAATTCAGAGACCATTTAAGAGTCAGCCACATTGGTGTGGGTCTGGGAGTCACATGTAGGCCAGACCAGGTAAGGATGGCAGATTTCCTTCCCTAAAGGACATTAGTGAACCAGATGGGTTTTCGCAATAATCAGCAATGGTTTCATGGTCATCATCAGACTTTTAATTCCAGATTTATGTTGAATTCAAATTCCACCATCTGCTGTGGTGGGATTTGAACCCGGGTCCCCAGAGCATTACCTTAATATCACTGGATTACTAGTCCAGCAACAATACCACTACGTCATCGCCTCCCCTTATGATATGCTTTGTATATATGATATACTTTGAGACATTTCTAAAAAGGCTGGTTAAAGTGCCCTATAAACAGAAGTCTTTGTTTCCTTCCTTATCGAAATAACTGAAAATTATTTTATGTATTATTGGCACTTAAGTTCATCCCAACTGAAAATCTAGTGCAAAACATTCTTTTAACCTAACTGCCACAGAAACTGAGAGGAATTGGTGTGAATTGTTCTAATATTTATAAAGTAAAACCTTGTTTGATATTAATGTTATTTTAAGTCAACTCGCTGAAGTACCACATATAGACAAAAAGATTATTTTAACTGAGTGAGGATTAACATAAGACTATAAACTTGTAGTAGCTAAATTCTTTAAGTTTGTATTCCTGATTAAATGTGAATAAAATTGTAGAAATCAGGAATGCACTGGGTCACCCAATGGCTTTATAAAATGAGTAACCAATGTGCATAGACCAGGGGGTCGAGGTTCAACCTGAGTTAGCTGATTTAAAAGAATGGGGTTAGGGTGGTGTTACAGTTGGGTAGAAAGAGAAAACTTCACTAAGTTTTCTGCTGCTGTATGCCATTCATGGACTCCTGCCCTATGGAAATGCTTGGCTGTTGTTACAAGCTCAAAAAGTACATTGCTTCTAGTATAATGTCTTTATTAGAACTGAACGTAATATGGCTGCCCTACACTCTGCGCCTCGTGGCAGAGGTCACATGACTACAGCAAGCCCGGTATGGACCTTCAGTACAAGATTGCTATTCAATCCAACAGTTGTGGACATAATTGGGTTCAGCTGTAATGTTCCCCTTGGTAGAGTAACCTAGTAACACTCAATGGAGGAGATTTTGAGGTATCCTTCCCAGCAAAAACAGGCTGGTTGTATATTGAAAACTGTGGGCAAGAACTTTTCCACCAATGCCATTGCACCTGGGTCCTCAGAACAGATATTCTGGGCAACCAACCGAAGCAAACACACAGCTAATTTAGCTATTTAAATTGGTGCTCATGTGGCATCAACAGGACCCTGATGCCATCTTAGGGTAACCAGGCAGGCCATGTATCCTCTGCCCAGTATCAGTTGGTGGTTCCTCTGAAGGAGAGTCCAAAGGCAAATACATAATGCTCCTCCGTTCTTCCCAAAAATAAACTGGGCGACTGGTCTGCCCTCCCCCGACTTCCCTCTCTACAAACAGACCACCTCATGACCTCCCTTGGCTTCAGGCCTGTAGGCCCACCAGGCCACTACATATTGTGATGGCTCTTAGCCAGTAGGCTGCGCCAGCGAACCTGGTTTCTGCCCGCATACTGACGGCTTGCTGGCAGGGATAGTCTGCCAACTCACTGTCTGAAAATAGTGAAGAGGAAAAATTGCTATCCTCACAAATAGGGAATGGACACCTAATTGAGGTATTTGAGGGCACATGCTAGTGGGTCTACCATTCAGCAAGTAACCAATTGGTTTAATGGGGTTGGGGTGGGTGGGTAATGGGGAAAAGAATTAATATCTAACAGAATTTTCTTTTTATAAGGATCTCACCATGTATACATTGAACCTTTTTTGTTTATGTGTTTATAAACTTCATTATGATTCTGGGGGGAGGCAATTACTGTCTCCCATCTCCACTCATGCCCTCTCTGAGCTCATCTTATCCATGAGATTGTGCTGCCTTTACACTATTCTCACTAAATTGCCAACAGCCCATCTTCTATTCCTGACTGTCATGTTAGTTGATATTTTAACTTTCTTCTGAGATACTATCCCTTTCTCCTTCAAATCTGACATCATTCCGCCCCCCCCATCACCACCACCTCAAAAAAACCAACCTTTGACCCCTCCGTCCTTGCAATCTACTGACCCATCTCCAACCTTCCTTCCTTCTCAAAAATCTTTGAACATGTTTTTGCCTCCCAAATCTATCCCCATTTTTCCCCAGAATCTCTTCAATCACATTTCCGTTCCTGCTACAGTACCAAAACATCTCTTATCAAAGTCTCTAGTGACATCCTATGTGACTGTGACAAAGGCTCCTCCTCACCCTTCTCAACTTGTCTGCAGCCTTTGACACCCAGTTGACCACAGCGTCTTCCTCCAGCTCCTTTCCACCATCTTCCACCTGAGTTGGACTGCATTTGCCTGGTTCCATCCTTACCTACCTAGGAGCACCCAGATACTTCCCTTGCTGTCCCACAACATTATTTCTGGTGTCTGGCAAGGATTTATTTTATGTGGCCTCCTATTTCCTATCTACATGCTGCCCCTTGGTGACATCTTCTGAAAACACAGTGCCAGTTTCCACATGTACATTTAGCTCTACCTCAATACCTCCACTATCTCTAAATTGTCTGACTGCTTGTCCGGCATCCAGTAATGCCATCAGCAAACATTTCCTCCAACTAAATATTGGGATGATGAAGCTATTGTCTTCAGTCCCCACCACAAATTTCATTCCCTAACCACTTCCTCCATCCCTCTCTCTGGCAAAATTCTGAAGTTGACCCAGACTATTTGCAACCTTTGTGTTACAATTTGACATTGTGATGAGACCCTGACATATCTGCCCATCACTAGGACCTCCACCTTCATAACATTGCCTTACTTTGGCCCTGCTTTAGCTCACCTGCTGCTCAAAGTCTCATCCATTTCTTTGTTCAAATTTCACAGACACCAGTTTAATACACGTACATGTTTGTGTGTGTGTGTGTGTGTGTGTGTGTACTAGTTGGATTGGCCATGGCTTTGTTATTTGTTATTTCAATGCACTTCTGGCTGGCCCCTACATTTTACCATATGTAAATTTAAGGTCATCAAACTCTGCTGCACATGTCCTACCTCACAGCAAATCCCATTCATCCATCATCCCCTGTGCTAACTGTGCCGCATTGGCTCTGGGTTAAGCAGCCCCTTGATCTTAAAACTCTTATCCTTGTTTTCAAATCTCTCCATGGCCTTGCTCTTCCCTAACTCTGTCATCTCTTCCAGCCCAACGAGGTATCTGTGTTCCTCCGATTCTGCATTCTTGTGCCTCCCTGATTTTAATCACTGTGCCAGTGGTGGTCATGCCTTCAGCTGTCAGGCCCTAAGCTCTGGAATTCCCTCTCTAAACCTCTCCACCTCTTTTTTCTCCTTAGGACAATCCTTAAAACCTCTTTGACCCTCTGCCCTGACATCTTCTGTAGCTCAAAATCAAATCTTTTTTTATTATGCCCCTTTTATTCTTCCATGGGTTGTGGGCATCACTGGCAAGTCCAGCACTTGTTGCCCATCCCTAATTGCCTTTGAACTGAGTGGCTTGCTAGGCCATTTCAGAGGGCAGTTAAGAGTCAACCACATTGCTGTGGGTCTGGAGTCATACGTAGGCCAGACCAGGTAAGGACGGCAGATTTCCTTCCCATAAGGGCATTAATGAACCAGATGGGTTTTCAGGACAATCGACGATAGTTTCATGGTCACCTAGCTTTCAATTCCAGATTTATTAATTGAAGTTAAATTCCATGTCATCTTGGCATGAGATTTGAACCCATGAATCCCAGAACATTAGCATGGGTCTCTGGATTACCATTCCAGTGACATTACCACTACACCACTATCTCCTTTTTTTTTATTCACTCACGGAATGTGGGTGTCGCTGGCTGGGCCAGCATTTATTGCCTATCCCTAGTTTCCCTTGAGAAGGTGGTGGTGAGCTGCTTTCTTGAACGGCTGCAGTCCATGTGGTGTAGGCACATCCACAGTGCTGTTAGGGAGGGAGTTCCAGGATTTTGACCCAGCAACAGTGAAGGAACGGTGATATATTTCCAAGTCAGGATGGTGTGTGGCTTGGAGGGGAACTTACAGGTGGTGGTGTTCCCATCTATCTGCTGCCCTTGTCCTTCTAGACGGTAGTGGTCATGGGTTTGGAAGGTGCTGTCCAAGGAGCCTTGGTGAACTCCTGCAGTGCATCTCGTAGATGGTACACACTGTTGCTACTGTGCGTCGGTGGTGGAGGGAGTGAATGTTTGTGGATGTGGTGCCATTCAAGCGGACTGCTTTGTCCTGGATGGTGTTCAGCTTCTTGAGTGTTGTGGGAGCTGCACTCATCCAGGCATGTGGAGAGTATTCTATCACACTCCTGACTTGTGCCTTGCAGATGGTGGACAGGCTTTGGGGAGTCAGGAGGTGAGTTACTTGTTGCACGATTCCTAGCCTCTGACCTGCTCTTGTAACCACAGTATTTATATGGCTAGTCCAGTTCAGTTTCTGGTCAATGGTAACCCCCAGGATGTAGATAGTGGGGGATTCAGTGCTGGTAATGCCATTGAACATCAAGTTGGATTCTCTCTTGTTGGAGATGGTCATTGCCTGACACTTGTGTGGCACGAATGTTACTTGCCACTTGTCAGCCCAAGCCTGGATATTGTCCAGGTCTTGCTGCATTTGGACATGGACTGCTTCCGTATCTGAGGAGTTGCGAATGGCGCTGAAAATTGTGCAAATTCAGCGAACATCCCCACTTCTGACCTGGGACACTACCTTGAGCAACTCCTGCAGTGATGTCCTGGAGCTGAGATGACTAACCTCCAACAACCACAGCCATCTTCCTTTGTGCTAGGTATGACTCCAACCAGCGGGGAGTTTTCCCCTGATTCCCAATAACTCCAGTTTTACTTGGGTTCCTTGATGCCACACTCGGTCTACTGTTGCCTTGATGTCAAGGGCAGTCACTCTCACCTCACCTCGGGAGTTCAGCTCTTTTGTCAATGTTTGAACCAAGGCTGTAATGAGGTCAGGAGCTGAATGGCCCTGGCGGAACCCAAATTGGGCGTCAGTGAGCAAGTGCTGCTTGATAGCACTGTTGATGACCCCTTCCATCACTTTACTGATGATCGAGAGTAGACTGATGGGGCGGTAATTGGCCGGGTTGGATTTGCCCTGCTATTAGTGTCCTGTGAAGTACCTTGCTTTTACTATATGTTAAAAGTGCTTTATAAATACAAGTTGGTGCTGAAATCAGGATCAGAAACCATTAAGCTGATATCTGTTCATAAGATATGAGTGGTTCTGGCAAGAACGTATTTATTGCCCATCCGTAGTTGTCCTGAGAAAGTGCTGGTGCAGTTTCTGCTTGTGCCACCGTTGCCTTTGTGATGATGATGCTCCCAGGATGATCCTAGGCAGTGAACTCCAGGATTCTGACTCCGCGCCAACCTGTGCACAAATCGGGCTGGGTGTGCGACTCGAGAGCACTTAGAGGTAGGTGTTGGCGTTCCCATGATCGTGCGACCCTTGTCCTTTTTGATGCTCGGTGTCGCGGGCTGGGAGGTGCTATCTTAGCAAGCCTGTGAATTGTTGCAGTGCATTCTGTAGGTAGTACATACTGCAGCCACTGTGTGGCAGTGGTGGAGAGAGTGGACGTTGAGTTCAGTGGCAGGCACACCGATCAAGTGAACTGCTTTGCCCTGAATGGCGTCACGCTCTCAATTTCTACCCCGTAAATAAATAGCTGATCACAGCAAAACTGGACAGAAATGAGTGTAGAAAAATTTATTTATTTAACAAGCATATGAAAGCAGAATAAAAATTTAAATGTTTTGTTTAGTTTGACACACTTAGAAAACCATAGTAGACGTAATTGACAAAGTGAAGTTGTAAAGCCAACAATGAAACATAATCAACCTGAGCACTATCCTCAACTCTATTCAGACACCAAAGATTTTTATGTAATGACAAAATAATTTGAGAGTTTTAAACGAACATTCCTTTACAGTCTTGTTTTTAATTCATTTTCCAAAACTTCATTTTCAGAAACTTAAACTAAATTTACTGGACACCAGTTTAATACATATACGTGTGTGTGTGTGTGTCTGTGTGTGTACACTAGCTAGATTGTCCATGACCTTACATGTAGGAGTCAAGACCAAAGGGAACAGGATAGCTGGACCAGGCACCAATTTTAACTACCTGATTGTATTCTGATTTCATTCAAATTTGAACCTTTGTTCTCGATCAGATCCAACACAGTATCATTTGTTTAATACATCTTCCAATCAGAGTCCATTGACTTCAAAGGGGTCAACAAGGTGATCTGATTTAAGTCTGCCTGAGACTGAATTCTGCATTGCTCTGCACTTCTTGTCTGACTAGCTCATTATTTCTGTGGCTGTATACTAATAGCAGTTTTCTACAATGAAAGCCCTGCTTTGCCTTAAGAACATTAGGACAGAAGATTTCTTGAAATTGTGTCAATATTTGCAGGAGGGGGACCCCAAACATCTTAAACTTTGGAAACTGTTGAACTGTAACCATAAATAATACCATGTTTTAACATTCTTACCATTCTTTTCCAGCAGTCTTACTGCTGGAACAAAGATGATTGTTCCACCAGAAATATTGCAACCAAAATTTTCTTGGGGTTTTGATTGAAAGAATTAAGAAAGACTTGCAAGTCAGCAAAATGTAATCTTAATTTAAGTGAAATGATTGAAGGGTATATAAAATATCATACATGAGTCATTCGTTTTCCCTTCTGGAGAGTTTAGCTTTTGTTAATGTTTGGGGTGATCTCATAGTGTTAGCATCAGATCCCTTATTCAAAACTATGTCATCTGGACTTGTTTTCAGCCCTCCCAACCACCAACCCCCAACCAGAGAAAAAAAAAACACAGGGATTCACCACAATTGCTGTAGCAACCTTGCTGAATGCAGTCAAATCCACAGGTATGCAAATCTGGTGTAAGGAAATCTTTAGTAAGTCTCAATTTGTCCTGACATACTGTATTTGAACAGCCTGCCCTGTTGTATGTAAATTGAGTCATATTTGCCCAACTAAAGTAGGTTTCTCACAGTGTGGTGAGCAGCACTTTTTTTATGAATGCTATTTCTTTTATACATCCAACCACAAACTAAAACAAACTATTTGTTTGTACAATAGCTACAATAATGCCACTCCTAACTGATTTTGTTTGCACTATCGTTTTTATACGTGACTTACTGAAACGTATGCAAACACACATGAAAATCGTGTTTTGCTCTCTCTGACCCACCATGAAAACAGTACAAAAATCAATAACTTGTTAACAAAATCCCCAAGTGTTGACGACACTAAAATAAACCTGGGTTGATGGGGCATACTAGAATCTTACAACACTTTACCAAGACAACCTGTGTTTCTACACACTCCGCTTGTTAAGGTGGATTCTTCAAAATACTGTCAATTTAAAAAAAAGGGAGGGGGGAAGATTGAAGGATTCAGGAATATTTTAGATATCAGGAAAACAGGGAACTAGACAGTTGCAAGTACACCCTACTTAAACTTTTGTTTGTTTAGCCAGTTTGACTCTCTTCTGAATGCTATTATTTTTCATTACATTTATTCTGCACAGCCTTTTCTAAAACAAAAACAATGTTTCATGCATTGGCAGAAACTATTTTTTAAACTGTGAATGAACAGATAAAGGGGGGAAGAGTGTAATCACGTAGACTCGTTTGAACGAATATTTTCGAATTACCCCGGACAAAAATAACCAGCCCTTGGGGAGGGGGTTTGTGTCCCAATTAATTCCCTCTTTTTAAAGTCTCTCCTTCTGAAATATCTGCAGCAAACCAGACATTCCCAGAAAAGCCCATTTCCACTGCCAATAACATCCATCGATTTATTTATCCCGTAGCCGTGGAAAAACAAAACGTGCTCGGAAACGAAGTGACATTTAGCACAATATTATCACCCCCTCCCCATGTTTCATGATCTCACCGACCTTTTCACAGCCAGTGTGCAAAATGCAGGAAAAACCCTTTACATAGAACAGAGAAAGAACAGCCTTTGCCCTGTTTCTGGGGTGGGGGGAGAGTGAGCGAATTAAATACTTGAAATGGGCCAATGAAAGGGATACACGTTCATAAGCATTTTAAATCGTTTCGTAAACATGGCCCGAAAGGTTGCATTTTTACGAAACTCATCGCCCAATTTTCGATGCAGCCCCGGAGCTGAGGATGGTAACGTGCCAACGGGGTGCATTCCAGCCGAGAACCGCAAGCGGGTTCATTGCTACGAATTTTTTAACGTACGGGCACATGGTGCCTGCAAACGCCGCGTTTTAAAGGCTGGTGTTTTTTTGTGTGTGTGTGTGTGTTCACTCCAGATCCAGGCGAGCATTGTAAACCCCCCCCACCGCCCCGGGTTTTCCAAATGATCGGATGCGTCTATTCGTCACAAACAAAGTATGTGCAGTTCGAAAATGTGGAAGAGAGTTCCTGACACAGATGGATTCGGGGGGCCAGTGCTGAAAGTTGGGACAGAGTACTGCAGTAAAACAGGGAAAAGAGACCGTGCAGTGGAACCCATTTAAGCTCCAAGAAGCCCACAGGATAAATATGACATGCAGAGTGACCTTTCATTGGTCAGAGGTGTCCCAAACTACCATCTGGAGCTAATTTCATACTTTGTACACTCTTCACCTCTAACTACCAAACTTTTGGCTATTTCCTTTATGTCCCCCCCCCCCTCTCTCACCCCACATATCTTGCCTCCCTCCTGAGATCTCGCTCAGCATCTGTTCTTCACCCAAAGCAGTAGTTTGCCTGCAAGAGGCACTTTGGCCATGTTTGATCTGCCATTTCACCAACACACTTCCAACGGGGGGGTCACTAGGTAGTGGTGAGGAGGAGGTTAGTCCTGGGGCGCTCAGACAATTTTTGACGCTGTGTCTTCCTCCCAACTGTCCACCTGAGATCACCTAGGTCGACTTTTAAAAAATTCTTTCACGGGATGTGGGCGTCGCTGGCTGGGTCCAGCATTTATTGCCCATCTCTAGTTGCCCTTGAGAAGGTGGTGGTGGTGAGCTGCCTTCTTGAACCGCTGCAGTCTGTGTGGTGTAGGCACACCCACAGTGCTGTTAGGGAGGGAGTTCCAGGATTTTGACCCAGCGACTGTGAAAAGACGGCGATATATTTCCAAGTCAGGATGGTGTGTGGCTTGGAGGGGAACTTGCAGGTGGTGGTGTTCCCATGTGTCTGTTGCCCTTGTGGTAGAGGTCGCTGGTTTGGATGGTGCTGTCAAAGGAGCCTTGGTGAGTTTAAACCTTCTGGTCTGCCTCCAGCAATATATTACCTTTACCAAATGAGCAATCAAGGAACCCCTGTGCTCCATTTGCATTATACTCATGGCTTCAAAGACAAACTCCCAGTGGCAGTCAAAAGTTAGTGCTTACTTCGGTTCTGACGTTTTACTCCGGTGCAGTTGGGAATTGCTTTCTCACTGCTCACCTCCACTGGCCCTCCTGGCAGTTGTGCATAGAAAAATCCTGCTGTGTTACCCAGCAGCAGTGGCTTTTCTCCCAGCCTCACCTCACAATGTAACTGGAGATAATTCAGTATTCAAATCCTATCACAGAATAATGCCATTAGAAAAGGTCCACAGAATAAAGATGACATGCAGAGTGACATTTCTTTGGTCGGAGGTGTCCCAAACTACTATCTGGAACTGATTTTATACATTGTACACTCTTCGCCTCTCACTACCAAACTTTTCCCCTGCTCTGTCCCACCTCCCCATTGTCCTTCATTTTGTCCCTCTATTTTAGCAACATTTTGCCTGGTTTTACTTTCCTCTAAAATTTATTTTACTGGTGCTCTGAAACTTCAACTAATGCATCCTGCACCTTGCTTTCCTCTGCTTTCTCATTGCGCGTAGAGCAGAATTCACTGCATCGCCTCTAATTCATTTCGGTTTTTTTTTATGCCACAAAGATGCAGCCGACAGTATGTGTGCAGGGTACAGCCTGTCATTGGTGGCATTTGGAAATATAAAAGCACCTGCCTGTCTGGGTCCTGGCAGCAGTGAACGGTATAAGTCGCTGCTGAATTCTCTAGCTCATCCTCTGAGGGCAGTGCTGAATGGAAATTTAATGGGGCAGCCTCGACTGGGAGGTGGGTAAAGCAACACCCTTCTCAGGCTGGAGTAGCAGTGTCAAAGCATTTGTTCTTTCCTGAGACATAAAAACTGTAGAAGGTCTGACTCTCAGAGTCTTTTCTTTTTACGTCTTAAAATTATGTGGAATTTTATGATGCTCTTAAACCACCTGATTCACATCATCTTGTCAGCTCTTCCAGTCTTAAACGGTGTCATTGCCTCGAGTTTCTCAATTTGCAGCCTGCTCTGGGTCACTTTAATCTTGGTCTATCGAGTAAACACTTCCCAAATTTATTTTGGTGTAAAAGTGAGCGAGTGCCTTCCTGCAGGGACTAGTGGGTTAAGGCAGCACTCAGTGTGGTGGTGTGAAAGCCCAGCTTCAATTCCCCAGTCAATGCTGAACTCACAAACTGCAGGTGGTGGGGGGAAGGGGGGGTGGGGGTGCGTTTTACAATTGGCTTCAGCATTCCTGGGTCAATGAGGTGGGAAAATTGCACCAATCCTGATCATCGGCCGGCGCCTCTTGTTACGGTGTGCAGTTTTGGTCTCCGTATTCAAGGAAGGATGCACTTGCATCGGAGGCAGTGCAGCCGAGGTTCACTAAATTTGTCCCTGGGATGAGGGGGCCGTCCTTTGATGTGAGGCTTAGTAAATCAGGCGTTTACTCTCTGGAGTTTAGAAGAATGAGAGGTGATCTCATTGAAACATAGAAGATTCTGAAGGGGTTTGATAGGGTGGATGTTGAGAGATTGTTTCCACTGGTTGGGGAATGTAAAACGCGGGGGCACTGTCTCGGGATAAGGGGGTCAGCCATTTTGAACTGAGATGAGGAGAAATTCCTTCACTCAAATTGTTGTGAATCTTTGGAATCCCCTACCCTAGAGGGTTGTGTTGAATCATTTAAGGCTGGGATAGACAGATCTTTGGCCTCTCGAGGAATCAAGGGGTATGGTGAAGGGGCAGGAAAGCGAAGTTGAGGTCGAAGATCGGCCCTGATCATGGCCATATGGTCGACTCCTGCTCTTGTTTCTTGTATTAGAACATGAGCCTATGTAGACGTGGGGTGGGAACAGAATCGAACAGTAATCATACTGCACAGAAGGATGCCATTCAGCTCATCATGAGTGTACTGGGTCTTTGAAAGAGTTTTCCAGCTATTCCCATTCGCCACTCTTTCTCCGCAATCCTGCAGATTTCTCATTTCTTATGTATATAACCACTTCACTTTTGAAAGTTTCTGTTGAATCCACTTCCACCATGATGTGATTTCTAATCAAGGAGCCTGCCACCACTCCATGAGGATGGATTTGACTCTGTGCGATACTGTGTACATCTCTACCCCACCGACTCCAGTGGAAAACAAAACCGAGAGAATCTTTCCCAACCTCCTGTCACCCGTTTTACACTGTTACACAAAGCCTAGATCTACCCCAGTGTCTGGGAAGAGTAAAGAATGGTGGTTTGGCGAAGGTTCTGGATGGGTTATGGCCCCTGTGAAACTATTACCCAAACATGAGTCAGCAATTCAGAGAATGGGGAAAATTGAAAATTTATTTTTCAAAACTAAAGGTAGGAGAGGCAGACACAGTGTTGCAATGCAAGTCCCCCAGCCTTTGCGGTTTGCAGTAATACCAGCATGGTTAGATCATATTGCTTGTACCTGTGGACATGTTGCATGCAGTTTGAGCCATGACCTTCTCTCTTTCTGTTAAATAGTCTAATTTATCCCACTGTGACTGTAGTATAAGCAAGGAAGATTGGATCAATACCAAACAGTATCCTGTGTGAACTATCACTGCAGTTAGCTTTCAGTTTAAGCGTACGTGGACTTTCAGTTTATTTATAAAATGTTTCCAGCTCTTACTTGTCCTAATATTTGATATCTTCTTATAAGTGAGCTATTAGTTTTGAACCCTGACACTTCTGTCAGACTACCAGAAAGCTTTTAAATACCATGTTTGTTATACTTCCTTGTTTTCTTCCCCCGGAGGCTTGATTTTTGTTAGGTTGCTGTTCCACGTAAGGCAGCATCTTCCTCATTACCAATCTTCAGACCTGAGCCTATATTGTGAATTTCAGGGACTATCCGACAAAGGTAGGGATTTTTTTTTTTCTTTATTCTTTCCTGGGATGTGAGCGTCACTGGTAAGGCCAGTGTTGTCCATTCCTGGTTGCCCTTGAGTGGCTTGCTAGGCCACTTCAGGGGGCAGTTAAGAGTCAACCACATTTAGGCCAGACCAGGTAAGGACAGCAGATTTCCTTCCCTAAAGGGCATTAATGAACCAGATGGGTTTTTACAACAATCAATGATGGTTGTCATGGTCACCATTACTGAGACTATCCTTCATTTACAGATTTATTAATTGAATTTAAATTCCACCAGCTGCCATGGTAGGATTTGAATCAATGTCCTTAGATCATTAGCCTGGACCTCTAGATTACTAGTCCAGTGATATTACCACTACACCACCATCTCCTGTTAGGGGTGGGGTGGGGGAGCAACAACGGACTGTTCTTATCTGATATCCACACTTACAGCTGGATCCTATCTACAAAACCCCATGGCTCCCCTGTGCATCCTTGCATCAATGTGAGCCCTGCACAAAGCACTGGGTACATCATCCAGGCTGGATTTCGACTTCAGTACGAAGAAATTACTGCATTGTTGCATGTACCATCCATCGGATGAAATACTAAACCAATGTCCTATTTGTCATTTCCAGTGATTTCAGTGGCATAGCAACAACTCACATTTATATAATAATCGAAAATATCCCAAGCACTTTACACAGTATTGGAGGGGAGGGTGAAGGATTAATTCTAGATAGATAAAGTGTTGAGCCATGGCAGAAAGATTAGGAAGGCATCCAACTGGTTGGTTGAACAGATGGATTTTGAGAACGTGGTAAGTTGAAAAAGAAAAGAAAAAACAGAGTAAGTTTAGACAGGGAATTCCAGAGATTGGGACCAAGGTGGCCAAAGTCTTTACTATCAAAGGTGGAAGAAAATGAAGGAAGAATGAAAAAAAGGTCAAAGCTGATGGACCAAGAGGTGCAGGAGGGATATAAGACTGGAGGAGATCGGGTGGAGTGAGACTCTGGAACAATTTGAAGACAATGACAAGATTTTACCGTTGATGCACTGGGAGACTGGGAACCCATGTAGCTTAATAGGTGTTGAGTGAATGGGACAAGGAAGCTATACAAGGCACTAGTTAGACCACTCCTAGAATATTGTGAACAGTTTTGGTCCCCTTATCTAAGGAAAGATATATTGGCATTGGAGGCAGTCCAGAGAAGGTTCACTAGGCTGATCCTGGGTATGGAGGGATTTTCTTATGAGGAAGGGTTGAGTAGGTTGGGCCTGTACTCATTGGAGTTTAGAAGAATGAGAGGCAACCTTATTGAAACATGTATGATTCTTAGGTGGCTTGACAGGGTAGATGTTGAAAGGTTGTTTCCCCTTGTGGAAGAGTCCAGGACCAGAGGACATAACCTCAGAGTAAGGGGTCACCCATTTAAGACAGAGATGAGGGGGAATTTCTTCTCTCAGAGGGTAGTCAATCTGTGGAATTCTTTACCGCAGAGGGCTGTAGAGGCTGGATCATTAAGTATATTCAAGGCTGAGATAGACAGGTTTTTAATCAGTAAAGGAATCAAGGGGTCTGGGGAAAAGGCAGGAAAGTGGAATTGAGGATTATGAGATCAGCCATAGCCGTATTGAATGATGGAGTAGACTCGATGGGCCGAATGGCCTACTTCTGCTCCTACGTCTTATGGTCTTATATTTTGGCAGACACCAATCGATAAAACTTAGTGAAGGATAGGAGAGGTTGGCTGCATTTTGGAACAGTTGAAACTTCTGAAGGATTTTAGAGGAATTGGGTCTAGAGCATGGACATTCATTTTCCTGGCAGAATATCCAGGGAAAGGGGTAGAGGCAGGCAATCCCAGTAATGGATAAGATGTGGGATTTGAAGATTAGCTCCGTTGAATAGGATGCCAAGACTTTGCACGGTCTGCTTCAGCCCAAATAAGTGGCTGGGGATGCAGGTGGAGTAAGTTAGAAGAAAGGAGAGTTTGTGACTTGGGCCAAAAACATTGCTTTCTGTCTCCCCAATGCTCAGTTGGAGAAAGTTTTGACTCATCCATGTTTGAATGTTGGACAGGCAAACTGACTGCATGAAGGTGGACTTGGGGCCAAAGGAATGATGCATTTATCTAGTGGGACAATAGGGATCTCTTGTAGTGTATTTTTTACACATAGTTAATATAAAGGAAACAAATCATCCCACCAGGGGAACCATGTTATGTATGCGATAAGATGACAAAGACCTGTCTTGACCTTGTATACTAGAATAGCACCACAGCATATAAATGTCAATATTGTTGGGCTGAGGAAAGAACATATAGCCACTTATCATGTTTCCAGGCAGGGACTGGATCCCAAAAATGGGCATGGGATTCTCAAGGAAACAGGGAGTGCTGATAATACAGAGCTATAGACCCACACACAGGAGTAAAATCTCCCAATGTCAGATGCGACCAGTTCACCCTGTATGGTTTTCAGTAACACTTCATAGCATTTCATACAACGACCTACATTAAAAGGCAGTGACTATTGTTATGTAGGCCAATGTTGCATCCATTTTATGTACAGCAAGACTCCACAAAAAAATTAGATAAAAGACCTTTTGAGTGAGGGAGAAATATTGTTTAGGGAACATCTTCTTTCTGGTCTTCATGGGATCTTCTCATACTGACCTCAGGCAGTATATTGAGGTTCTGTCTAACATTTTATACAGAGGACAGTACCCCTGACAATGGATAAAAGCAAAGAACTGCGGATGCTGGAAATCCAAAACAAAAATACCTGGAAAAACCCAGCAGGTCTGGCAGCATCGGTGGAGAGGAGCACAGTTGACGTTTCGAGTCCTCATGACTCTTCAGTTCTGTTGAAGAGTCATGCGGACTCGAAACGTCAACTGTGCTCTTCTCCACCGATGCTGCCAGACCTGCTGAGTTTTTCCAGGTATTTTTGCTTTTGTTTTCCTCTGACAATGGAGCAGTTTCTCAGTACAGCACTGGATGACTGACAGCCAAGAATATGAGTGTTAGTCCTGGACCAGGCCTCAAAGTCACAACACTTTGACTTGGAGGCAACTTTAGCCAACTGAGTCAAAGCATTGTGGATGAATGATATTTAGCCTGAAGTAATAAAACTCATTGTGGAGCAGCTTTTTATCACTGAAATGACGGTGTTTGACCTCTCTAGATAAGAATATTTTCAACAGTAAACATTATGAGACGTTTCAAGTAGAAGGCAAACAATCATTTTGTGGTTTATTGCTGATGTACTTTGTCTTTCTTCCTGATTCCACTTGTGTTTTTAAAAAAATATTTATTTAACAGATGCTGGGCAGAATAATAGAACAATTGTATCTCACTTGAGTCGGGTACAATCATTATCCTCTAATAGACATAAGTCTATAAATGAGAAGTGGAAATACTGTGATTAAGTGTCACATCCTACTGCCCTGGCCTTCTCCATTCCTTCTCACTCCAGCCTTACCCAATATAAAATAGTCCCATTTATTTGGTCAGCCAAGCACAGCAGACATTTTAACTACCATGGACGCTAAATAACTTTCTTTTAGCTGTTCCTGCTGCAAATGTTTCTGCTCTCTGTTGTTGTACACTCTGTAACAGGACGAACAGTACCATTGTGTTTTAACTTACTGATTGTACCAGATCAAACAGATTTTCCTTCAAAAGCACTTCAGCAAACCGAAGAGGGGGGAAAAAATCACATAAAATAACTCAACCGCAACTTCATTTATTCTGCATATCATTAAAGCAAATCTGAAATCCATATTCGAGACATCCACAGAATTGACTCCACTGAAAAGCAATGTTTGGGTTCGATTTTGAGGTTGATGTTAATGAGGTGGTAAAGGTCTTAAAATTGGGCAGGCCGCCTTGCAGCCCCACTAACGCAACGATGCAACTGACTCCTATTTAGAAGGTGCTTACCACCCAGTGTCCAAAGTACTTCCCTCTATTCAGGCAAGCGTTCATTTTCACCATAGCCTTAGAGGGGCTGTTGGCATCATCTTGCTTCTTCTCTGCTTTCTTCAAACTCCCTCAGTCCACATCTCAATGTTATCCACCCATCTGACTTTTTGTGTTCCTCTTCTGTTTTAACTCTCAATTTCTCCTTCGATTGTTGCCAGGACAAGTCTATTGGGTCTTCGTTTCCAATGTCCGTACTTGGCTGTCTTTCTCTCCCTAACTGGACTTAGCAACCATTTTGATTCCTGAACTCCTACTCTTGATCTAACCCACTCATTTGTCTTTCTGCCCATCCGGCTGATTCTGAACATCCTCCGCCATACCCACATTTCAACAGCTGTTCTCCTTTCCTCCTCTTCCTTCAGAGTCCAACTCTCACACCCATAGAGTACAACACTCCACACTAGCGACTGGACTAGACTTTTATCAGCTTCATACTGAAGATTTTTTTAGGCAATAGGTCCTTTTAATATGGAAATCGGAGCCTTGTCCAGTAAACAAGACCTCGATTGCCATTTCATAGCAACTGGCCGGAGACACATGTACGCACTCTGACCAGTTCAACAGGTGGTGGAAGAGGCCTACGAAGTATAAGCCTTCAATTTTTAGCAAACCTATCAAAATAATCTGATCCACTGTGGCCTTGGGATCCCATACCCACCTGGATCGTGATTGTTTCCTCACACCCTTGCTACCTTCCTGGTGACAACTGTGACTCAATATTCGGGCTTCAACCAGGCAAGATGCCTGTCAGTCACCTTCTAAAGCTAAATGGGTCTGGAGCCTCGAAATCATTGGGGCTTTTTGAGTCTTGATCAGGCAGCCAACTCTAAAAGTCCAAAATCTACCCCTTGGTTTTTCTTTTGGGTTTGCTCCCAGTTATGCCCCTCCTCGCCTGGAGGTATTAAACCTCACTGGGGTACAGCTTAATAGCCCTTTTGGTACCATGCTCACCCGGTCTTGCTTCACATGTAACCTCCCGTATTGAGTGTGGGCAATGAATGCAGGCATGCAAACAAGAATTAGGTGCCATGTCTCAATAGCACAAAGTGGAACTGAAACCACTCTGATGTCCACATATTCCTACAGGTACTTTTTCCTCAGGGGACAGTGGGGTGGCTTCTGGGGGAGTGGGAGGAAGGAGAAAACATTGGCTTATTCCACGGCACCCCCCCGGTTATCACAGGACCAATTAGGGTGTCTGTGCTACAGTTCCAGATAGAAATCAAAGCTGTGCTTACTCAATGTAGGACATCAATCAGGGCATTTGCAAACAGAGCCATTTAGTGGCTTGTTCAAAATTACTATTTTAAAAACTGCGGTTGCTGATTGTTTGCACCCTGACGCAATTTGACTGTATGGAAGGATTATGTGTGTGCTATCATCTGTTTTGTCAAGCCATTGAACCAATATGTGGCAGCATGCGGAACATATGAGTTAGACTGTTCGTGGGGTGAAAATTTATCTGGTCACTACTTGGCCACGGTGAGAGGGAATCACAGCTTTCACCTGGCATATGCATGCAGTTCCACTTTCCAGTGTTGGGTTTCAGGGGCAGGCTGCATCGCGATCATGAATGAGCATAAGCCCATTTTCCCCTTCCCCAGCTCAGGGCATCATGGCTAATGGTTGGTGGAAAAATGTGTTTATAATAGGAACAAGGGAAACTGCATGAGAACACGGGCAATGTCACTACACACAACAGACATGGACATTCTAAGGGTGTGTTTGCACTCACTCATAGCAAAATGGTTTCAGGCTGGTGTGTACCTACATTCTCAGAACAGCGATCTCACTGCCCACTGCACTGGGAACTGGAAAGTGAAACCCTCAGCTGCTGGGATTTCCCTAACCCTTTACCACAGTGCAATCCTGAAGCAAACTTGGAAGTGATTTACTATTAGTTCACTTTGTGTAATGCAAATGCAGCCTTAACACACCATCACCCTTAATCCTCCGACACCAAACCCCCCACCCCCCCCGCTCCCCCGCACAACACCTCGCATAATATATGCAATTGTTTGATGCAAAACAATAAGCCTGTTTTTTTTGTAAACACTGTGACTAATTTGTGTGCATAATGACTAATGTCTAGCGCAACAGTTAATATCTTCTGTTTTGGAATTAGTTTAGAATTATGTTTTCTGGCACTTGTACAGATACTGATAAGTGAATATACAACTTGCCAAGGTACTGTGTTTAATGGGGTGCTAGGGTTCTCAACATGCAGGTAATGTGAAAGCAAAAGACAATCATAGAGTTAACAAGCCAGAAGATCATTACTCTGGAGATATCCATCTACTTGGCCATAGCTACATCATGATGAACCAATGACCCTCGCTGCACGCAACATAGAATCAGGAAAGATCCATCTTCAGTTCTGCCGAAGGGCCGTGAAGGCTCGAAACGTTAACTGATTTCTTCTCCACCGATGCTGCCAGACCTGCTGAGTTTTTCCAGGTAATTCTGTTTTTGTTTTGGATTTCCAGCATCCGCAGTAGCTTTTAGCTTTTTGTATTTAAGATCCATCCATCGCTGCTGTGGCAACATACACTTTTTCATTCATGTTGTAGTCCAGGATGTTGATGGTGGAAGCTCCAATTTCCACCGCATGGCTGACCAGGAATCTCTCCTGGTCTTACTGCCTGCCATTGGTGTGTTTGGAAGGATTTACAAGTTGATCCTCAACCTGTTTGGCCACGTTATAAACACACCTTCCTAGGCCATCAAGTCCTGGGGTGAAACTTTTTTTTATTCATTCGTGGTATGTGGGCGTTGCTGGCCAGGCCAGAAATTATTGCCCATCCCTAGTTGCCCTTGAGAAGGTGGTGGTGAGCTGCCTTCTTGAGCCGCTGCAGTCCATGAGGTGTAGGTGCACCCACAGTGCTGTTAAGGAGGGAATTCCAGGATTTTGACCCAACGACAGTGAAGGAACAGCGATATATTTCCCAGTTAGGATGGTGAGTGGCTTGCAGGGGATCTTCCAGATGGTGGTGTTCCCATGTATCTGCTGCCCTTGTCCTTCTAGATGGTAACAGTTGTGGGTTTGAAAGACGCTGTCGAACGAGCCTTGGTGAATTCTTTTGTAGGCTACTGACCAAGTGGCGTTCAACATGAAGGAGTACTGATTCATCAGCTGAGGGAGGGCAGTACGTGGTAATCAGCAGGTCATTTCCTTGCCCATGTTTGACCTGATGCCATGAGACTTCATGGGGTCCAGAATCGATGTTGAGGACTCCCAGGCAACTCCCTTGTAGCCACAGTATTTATATGGCTAGTCCAGTTCAATTTCTGGTCAATGGTAACCCCCAGGATGTTGATAGTGGGGGAGTCAGCGATGGTAATGCCAAGGGGTAATGGTTAGATTCTCTCTTGCTGGGGATGGTCATTGCCTGACACTTGTGTGGCATGAATGTTATTTGCCACTTGTCAGCCCAAGCCTGGATATTGTCCAGGTCTTGCTGCATTTGAACATGGATTGCTTCAGTATCTGGGGAGTCGCTTGAACCCTGAGCTTCTGGCTTAAAGGCAGGGATGCTACCTACTGCGCCACAAGACCTCCTCCTTTCAGATGTATAATTTATCTAAAGGTTTCAAATGGGTTTTTACTGAATGAGGTGCGAGAGTGATCAGCCTGCACCTTGTTTCCTTCACCTACATATTTATGGGAGTGAGTAATGCAATCATTATGATAATACTATAGATAATAATGGACCTCTGGGAGTGATTATAAACCACAAATCTAATTGAGATGACATAAACCCAGGGACTGAAACTCAAGTAGATTATAACTCAGAATGTCAAATACATATATAAATTTATGGAAAAGAGTTAATTCATTTCTCTGGTACAATCAGCTGTTGGTGACTAGGATTTGGGGTATTTCCCCTTGACCAACTCCAAGAGAGTGAGATAAAAGCAAAATACTGAGGATGCTGGAAACCTGAAACAAAAACAAAAATAGCTGGAAAATCTCAGCAGGTCTGACAGCATCTGCGGAGAGGAATACAGTTAATGGTGAAGAGTCATACGGACTTGAAACGTTAACTGCCAAGAGAGTGAGAGTTGGAGTTAAGGTTAAAAACAAACTATAACCCAATTGAGCTTGTGCTTGCAAAGTTTGCCCTTACATTTTAAAAAATATTTTCCCTCCCTCTCCTTCTAACTCCTTGCCAAGTGCCAGACACATCTACTCATTGCATTTCCAGACTAATCCATGCTATACATGAAATAACCCAAGGCACTCCCCAGTTGGGCCTCACCCCTGAGGTGAAGGTTATGGTGAGATGATCGAAAACATACTTGAAAAATCTTAATATAAGCGGGCCAATGAAGGTGAGGAGGGACTAGCAGGAGTTTAGCGAGAGAATTCAGAGGGGACGGTGGGGGCAAGGTGGCTGAAGGTTTCGCCACTGATGGTAAAGTTGTTGGAGTAGAACAACAACAACTTGCATTGTGCATCACACTTGTAACATCCCAAGGTGTTATCAAACAGATGTTTGACACCAGGTCACAAAAAGAGAGGTTAGTACAGTAATTTAATGGTTTGTGTGTTTTTAAGGGCGAATGGATGAACACATACATTAAACTATCAGATGTCATATGAACATGCACTTACTATTGCTATTCCAACTGATAGTCTCTAGGATGTTTTAAAGTACACAGGGAGCTGGAAAATGAACTTGTATGCCGGGCCCCTATCCAGGCTCATAGGGGAAGAATAGTCACCAGAGCGACCTTCCGTTGCAGTATTGAGGAAGTGCTGCATTGTCAGAGGTGCTGTCTTTTGGATGAGACATTAAACCAAGGCCCTGTCTACCCTCTCAGGTAATGTAAAAGGTCTCATGGCACTAATCGAAGAGGAGTTCTCCCTAATGTCTTGGACAATATCCATTCCTCAACCAACATCACTAAAACAGTTTATTGATCATTTAGAATTATTGCATGGCCGTTTGGGAGCTTGCTGTGCATAGACAGGCTACCACGTTGCCTACATTACAACAGATCTCCTTCAGCCCTCTGACCGAGGGCAGGTGCGACCCACAGCTCCATGACCTCAACCACAGGAAGGGCAAAGGGGCAGGTCCCAAATCCAGCCCAGCCAGAACGAGGATGCCAATCTGATTCACAACGGCCGTCCAACCAACTGAGCCAACCTGTTCCCACCCCCCACCCAGGAGTCCAAGTTGCTGTGGCAACATACATTTTTACATTCAGGTTGTAGTCTGGAGCTATGGATAGTGATAGTGGAGGCGCCAATTTCTTTTTGTCACATGGCTGACCAGGAATCTCTCCCACTCTTACCACCTGCCATTAGCGTTCGTTGGAAGGATTTACAAATTGATACTCAACCTCTTTGGTTCTCATTATGAACACACCTTCCTCGGCTATCAAGTCCTGGAGTGGGACTTGAACCTGGAGCTTCTGGCTCAGAGGCAGGGGCGTTACCCACTGCACCACAAGATCGCCATTACAACAGATGTGCCACTTTAAAAAATAATTAATTGACTGTAAAGTGTTTTGAAGTCATGAAAGGTGCTACAGAAATGTAAGTACTTTTCCTTTTCCATGGCTTTAACAAGGTTGCACAGGAAGAATTCAAGACATTCCTGACGCCCAGAATTACTAAGACGTCAATGCTGGCAAATTGTTTTCCTGTCATTATCTCTAGATTGAATACACCTACCCAAATGGGTGTGGAAGTATTTCACAACTACTGCCACTTTCAATGAGAAATCCCAGAGGGGGCAATGGATGTTAATGAGCTGGTGGAATAGCTTGCCTGGTTGATCAAAATTGGGGGAGAAATGGGGTGCGAAATCTAACTTTCAGTGTCTTGCTCCATACATGAACGATGGCCATTTGGCCACAATATCAAGGATGATGGGTACTCTGACACCGGTTCCCCTGCAAAGACTAATACACTCAAGAGAAAAGTGGAAGATATTAGTAAAAGGGAAAAAAAACACTTTAGAATGCCTTCAATGCAGAAAAAGAAACCCTAAACATTTTACAGAGGAATAATCAGATTAAAATGGATATCGACAGAAGAGGTGGACATTAGGAAGGTTGACCAAGCCTTTGATCAAAAAGGTGGCTTTTGAGGAAAGTCATAAAAGAGGAGAGGGAGGTGGAATCACAGAATCGTTGTCGGGTAGAAGGAGGCCATTCAGCCCATCATGTTTGCACTGGCTCTCTGAATGAGCATTTCACCTAGTGCCATTCTCCTGCCTTCTCGCCATGGAGAGGCAAAGGGGTGGGTGAGGGAAGGAATTTCACAGGATGGCTGAAGCTACAAAATCCAAACCACAAGACCTAGTAGCAGCAATTTGAGATGGTTGAGAATTTGGGATTTAAACTTAACACGTGGCCCCAAGGCTCCAGAAGGTGCACCTGTGTGACCGACACAGACAAAAAGCTTGATCATCCCTGACTTTTAGCCCATTAATGGCATTACGAGCACAGAAAATACAGCTGCTTCATTGAAGGCAGTAAAAAGACACCAGGAACCCAAGAGTGAATTTATGACCACAGTCGGATCTTTGAGTTTGAAAGATGCAGAGAAACTGCTCCAGATTCTGTTCTTGTGGTTTATGATGTACCCTCAGATTGGATTACTGTCTCCTGACTCACTGAAAGGTATCCAGTACCCTCTACCTCTGGATATTGCAAACACTGACACTGCCTGCCTAAACATGCTCTTTGTGTGCTGGTGATCCTATCACTTTTAGTATGTTTCTATTACTCATTTCCAATGGTAGTGAATTCTATCAGATAAAGCCCTGTAGACAACAGAAAGCGTTTGTTGTGTTGCCCATCCTGATTTTTTTTTAATACTCCTGAAGCCACTGACTCATTGGTATACCATTCCATGGTGCCTAACCCAACCACCCTTTAGTTCACATGTGATCAAAGCAGTGATCATTGGCCAGTTGTTTGGCTGTAAGGGGCATCCCTGTAGTTTAGTCTCAGGATACAGGCTACGCCATTTAGGACTGAGATGAGGAGAAACGTCTTCACTCAGAGGGTGGTGAACTTGTGGAATTCTCTGTCACAGAAAGCTGTGGAGGCCAAATCACTGAATATATTTAAGAAGGAAATAGATTTCTAGACTCTAAATACATCAAAGGGTTTGGGGATGGGGATGGGGAGAGAGCAGGAATATGGCGTTGAGATAGAGGATCAGCCATAATCGTATTGAATGATGGAGTAGGCTTGAAGGGCCGAATGATCTACTCCTGCTCCTGTTTTCTATGTTTCGAGAACCCACTGTATTTCCAATCCATTGTCTACTCATTTGTTGGCAGTAGTCAAAAACAGGCTTATCATTTTTTATGCACCAAGCGGTGGTGGTTCCTCTTGATCTTGGCAATTGGGTAGCTGCTGGACTGCTCAGAAGTCAATAAAAGCTAATGAAATAGATTGTGACCTCTGTGCGATGATGTAAATTGGGTGATTACAATTGCAGAACCCATTTATATCTTCAATGGAAATGAAATTCAGGAGATATGGATTGCTGACTCACTATCACACATTTTACACTATCACACAAAATCAAGATGTACACCAATCATTTAGTGTGGAAACGGAGTCACGCGTAGGCCAAAGCTGCTGGAGGGTAAAAGGTTCCCTTCCCTGGAGGACTGTGGTAGAGCTTTAGGATTTCACAGTTATTTCCTTTCAGGTGCCAGCCCACAACTATCAGATTTATTGAATTCAGTTTCATAACTTGCCTTGGTGGGAATTTGAACTCAACCTCTGGATGGCTAGTCTAATCTTCTTCTTGAGTTCTTTACCTAAGGATAGGTCCTCAGCAACTATTTACCAAATCACTGCAAAGTGCCTTGTGATTTTTACTACAGATGGGGCAAGGAAGTAGGCCCTGTGTCTAACACAGCGGAATAGGGAATTGAACCCTATACCTATTACTCATTAATGCTGAGCCACACACTAGCTAGCTAGCCAGCCAACTGAGCTAGCTGTCCCAACCCACCCTGCAACTGCTGTACTTTGTATAATATAAGGTTGTGCCATTTGCTCCTCCAGCCTGAGGGGGCGCACTGTATTAAATGGTGGGGGCAGCTAATGAGGAAACTGTACAAGCGAAACTCACTCACTGATGGCAGGTGGAGGCTGCAATTTGAAATGTTGTTCCCTGACTTGACTGAAGTCTGGTTTTAGTTATTTGGAAAGGATTCCTGCTATGGTAAGAATATTACTTAGTGTAAAGCTGATCCATAGAGATCAGGAATAGGAATGGCCTTAGGTTTGACCCCTGGGCTATGTTGAGTTAGCTGATCTCAGCTCGGCTGAGGGGTAGCCAAACAAGGTCAGAGGTATTATAAACAACCACACTCACGATCACAATTAGTAATATCTGCTTGAGGTTTTATGTGTATGACTTTTGCATGAGATTGGAGTGAGTTTGGCTGTGCCCACTGCTCCCAGGCCTCCTGATGCCCTCCATCACTCTCCCAGCTCTCCAATGACTGTTCATCACTCTCCTGGTTCTCCCACAGATGTTCATTTTGCTTCCTTCTCTCTCGTGGTTGCTGCTTGCGTTCCGGCAGGCGGTTATCCACTTTCGTCAACCTTCTCCACGCTTTCTCCATGGCTTTTGACCATTCTAATGAGGCAATCTGTCCCCCTTGTCTGATTCTCAACTCCATTAATCTGGGTTTGTATTTTAAATACATCTTAAAAGGGAAAGAGCTTATAAAAATCCCTTTCAAAGCCAACAGAAGATCAAATTTTTTGTTTAGTTACTTGGTAGTGTAGAATTTGAAAAGAGAGACATGTTGCTGAAGCTTTTCATCTTGCACTCATCTGGACAAATACAAGAATGCCAAATTTCAAACGATCACAACAACTTATACTACAGGAGAAAAAGTGCTCAAAGTTTGGCGAGTCAACTCTGACTGGCCGAGGTGTTGCCATAGAGAAAGAAATGGGGAACTACAGGCTCAAAAAATCGCAAGGCTTGAACATATTCCATTTCCTTGCAGAGAACGAATGCCTGCGTATGAAAATATGTTGCTTCTAGCAAGCATAAATAAGCCACGTTACGAGATCGGCTGACTGTCTTAAATTGGTTGTTTTCTTTTTAAGTTACATAATTAACTGGAATAAATGGTTACAAACGCCCAATTTGCAATGGAAGAAATTTTTAAAAATCTTCCTTGTGTCTTCTGTCACAGGTTAAGGAATTTTAACATTTTGAGACAGCATTCTAGACAACGGCTTTCTGAGACCCCTATTTAGTGTTGAAGGGATTTTTCACCAGCTTTGTGGACTAGATATACGTCCAGCCTTGGCCAGTGGGATGACATATCTTCTGACTTTAAGAGTCCTGTGTGAAATGAGTTTGGTCAGTCCCAACTCTGTTGCTAGTGAACATGCGCCTGCAACACAAAAATATCCCTAAGTCAGCATCAATCAGCAAGCTCACTTCTAACACTGTGCATGTCGCAAAATTACAACACAAGGAATGCGTCAACCAGTACCCCTACGTGATCTCCGTTTGCAATCAAAGCAACAAGTTTGTGACACACTGGGGGGAGATTTCCTCTGTTTGGTAGTGTAGTTATTATACATTAATGCCCATGGCTTTAGTTTGTTTAGCCTCATGTCAAAGTACATCTTCACAGCTACGGATAGTCCTTTTATTGCCTTGTCTGAGGAGCCATTCTCTATATGTGAGCCCAGGCAGTGAGCGTTGTCCGGCTATTCAGCTATGGAGGTGCATCACACCTGGACCCAAATTTGTATTCACCAGATAAGCACACTGTGGATTTTCCAGCAGGGGTCGCTATTCGGCAATGGAGGGTAAAAACTGTGGCTGATTTTTAGCCCCTCTCTAGGGCGCAACGGGCAGGAAATGTAGCCCCCCCAGCCCGAAGGATCCCCCCCTACCCCTGGGAGCAGTTTCCCCTCTGTCCTGCTGGGCCGACTGCCCTCAGCCCCCTACATTTAAATTTTTACTTAATTGCCTGGGGGCACCTGCATTTTGTGGTACCCTGAGGTCCCTGACCTGTCTCAGCAGCCCCCACCTCTCCTGGTGGGAGTGCTGAGGCTTCAGAGCTGCTGGCCCTCTGATGAGATTGGCAGTATCAGGGGCCCACTCGCTGTCCTTAATTGGACCACATTGCATCACCTCACCAAGTTCTCTGGGACAACTGGGTTCACTGACACCAGGAGGTAAAATCACATCTTGAAGGATTTGAAAAAGATGATCTAGAAACTTGGGTGCAAATCTGTGGCTGAGAACTGAAGACTGAAGAAATGGGGTAAATAAAGATGTGTGGATAATCAAGGACATAGACTACGAGACAGCCCAATCCCCTGCTTTATAAAACTCATAAATAGTATGTAAATGACTGAGAATTTAATGAACTCAACCTGACAACATATAATCTATGGACTTTAATAGAAAATGCAGAAAGCAGTAGACCTTTCAATTTTATTCTGTAAATTAAGGAGACCTGCATTTTGCTACACATTATAATTATTTGCAAACTGAAATGTGCAATCCTTCTACTATTTATACTATATTTTTATTTTAATCATTGTATAACTATGTCGTGAATTGTGATCACTTGTTTTATTTGTGTCGTCATCACATTTGGGCACCTGTTGCCATGATGATTTTTCAATAAATTAATTATCTTATCTATTTAATTACGAGGTGACGTGTGGTAAAATCGCTGCTGCTGGTAAGTGTGGGCTCAGGACCCTCTTACTGGCCCGACATCAGGGTCCCAAAGCCCCTGTTGAAATTTAGCCTTAGGACTCTGAGCTTTAATGCCACTTTTAAACAGTCCGTTCACTTCCTGAGACAGGAGGTAAACTGCAGAAAACTTATGTAGACGGCTCGGGTTCTCCCCTCACAGTTTGTGCTTTCCTCCATTTAAAGGCTGACCATATTACTAGAAACTTGAAATCACACCTCTAGCCCATTGGGAGCAATATCCTGGCATGTTCCACCAGAAAACCATAGTCAATGGTTTTATTTGCTATGGTTTTTATTTGGTCGCAACATGCTAACATACACCATGGGTGGAATTTTAAGCTGGCGGGATTTTACAGTCACGCCGAAGTCAATGGACTTTTGAACGGTTTGCTGCATTTTATGGCACCACTCCCGCTGCAACGGGGCTGTAAAATTCCACCCCATTTTTATAGTTCACAGTAACATATATATATATTTAACATATATAGGTGAGTATGTTCTATTGAATGGCTTGGGCTCTGAATGCCTTAGTGACAGATTTAGGGAGTGGCAGTGAAGTTAATGTGCATATCTTTTTTATTATTCATTCATTCATTCACGGGACATGGGCATAGCTGGCGATCCCAGCATTTATTGCCTATCCATAATTTCCCTTAAGAAGGTGGTGGTGAGCCGCCGTTTTGAATTAGACCATTTCAGAGAGCAGTGAAGAGTCAACCTCATTGCTGGGGGTCCGGAGTTACACATTTGGCCAGACCGGGTCAGGACGGCAGATTTCCTCCCCTAAAGGACATCAGTGAACCAGATGGATTTTTACAACAATCGACGGCCACCATCACTGACACTAGCTTTTTCTTCCAGATTTATTCTGTGATTATCCATTGTGCCAGTGCCGAATGGTTTTATGACAGGCAATGTTTGTTTCAATAAGGTCTTTTAACCACATTGCATCACCTCACCAAGTTCTCTGGGACAACGGGGTTCACTGTGACATCAGGAGGTAAAATCACATCTTGAAGGATTTGAAAAAGATGATTTAGAAACTTGGGTGCAAATCTGTGGCTGAAATTGAAGAGTTCTTCAAGACTGAAGAAGTGAGATAAATAAAGATGTGCTGATCAGGTAATAACAAGTTGCAATTTTAAACATCCATAAATCATAGCATGAGGGAATACTGAAGGAATTTAAGGCGCTCCACAGCTTGACTTTCCAGGAATATAGGAGCAGGAGTAGGCCATTCAGTCGATCATGGCTGATCTGGTTGTGGTCTCAGTTCCTCGCCTCACTCGTGAATCAACATCTGTCTAATTCTGCCTTGGATAAATTCAATGGACCAGCCTCACTGCTCCCTGGGGAAGAAAATCCCACAGACTAACAAAAAAAATCCCCTCATCTCTGTCTTAAAAGGGAGACCTCTTATTCTAGCTCTAGCCTCAATTGAAGGAAAGAATTCATTAGAGTAGGAGGAGGTGAGATAAGTCTTACTTTTGGTACAATGGGAGGCAAGAAGAACGTGTAGTCCAAGTATTTGCAACTAAGGGAAGGTGAATGAGGAAAGCTCAGAGGTGGCAGTGACCATGACACTATTGATATATTGAGAGATACAAAGATTCTAATAGAGGTTGGAGATCAGCGGGGAAGGATGGACTCTACTCTTCTGTTCTGTTATCTTTGGAACTGAGTCCAGTAACCTATAATCCTTGCACTGTGAATCAGTAGGACATGTAACAGGGAAAATATTTCGAAAGACATGATAAATACACAGTAAGTTTCATCTGTGAATTGAAGAGCAAAAGACATCTCGCAGTATTAATGGTGAGGCACAATTAAAATGTTTGCATAAAATCTTATAACACAAGATCAGAGCTCAAGCTATATAGAAATGTTACACGGGGACAGAGGAAGTGCGAGATGAAAATAGACGAAGATATTTAGTTCAGTGATTTGCCAACTTTTTGATAAAGTGGACCCTTATTTAAAAGGACTATGGATCCCCCATCTAAACTATAATACTGTATAACACTCGTGATGTGAAAGTGCTGTACATAGAGAGTGTCTTAGAACCATAGAACCATAGAAAAGTTACAGCACAGAAGGAGGCCATTCGGCCTATCTTGTCCATGCCAGCCTGAGGACACCCAGGTGCCCTTTCTAATCCCACCTTCCTGCACCCGGCCCATAGCCCTGCAGCTTACAGCACTTTAGGTGCAGATCCAAGTACTTTTTAAAAGAGTTTAAAGTTTCTGCCTCGGCCACCAACTTGGGCAGCGAATTTCCAGGTCACAGGGGAGAACTTTCCTGCTCTTCTTCAAAATAATGCCATACGATATATTACGTCCATTTGGTGGGGGCAAATGGAGCCTCAGTTTAACAGCTCAGCTCAAAGGTGGCGCCTCCAGCAGTGCCACACTCTACTGAAGTGACAGCCTGGGTTTTGTACTCAAGTCTTTTGGAGTGGGACTCAAACCCACGTCCTTCTGACTCAGAGGTGAGAGTGCTATCACTGAGCCACGGACAACACCTTAATATCAAGGAGCTGCCTAGCATTTTAGGAACTGCATCCCAGTGCAAATCAACTCTTTCAGGGAGAAGGATAATGGAGAACATTGTCACGATTAACAAGAAGATTTCCCTCTACTTTAGGAGTTCCTTGATTTAAATTAGAAAATCTTGGAGAAGTGCAGCAGCTCCTTTAGCAATTAAAAAAGTGAAGAGAATGGTTGTCCTTTTGGATAAGAGATGGAAACCTGCATTTATATAGCACCTTCCCACATCATCAGGATCTCTCAAAACTCTTTGAAATCAATAGATTGCTTTTGAAGTGCATTTACCATTGTTCCATTGGCAAATAGGGAGAAACTGTTCTCATTGGTGGAAGGATCGAGATCCAGAAGACACTGATTTAAGGCGATTGGCAAAAGAAGCAACGGTGACATGAGGAATAACTTTTATTCACAGCGTATGATTAGGATCTGGAATGCACTGCCTGAGAATGTGATGGAGGCAGATTCAATTGAGGCACTCAAAAGAGTAGTGGATCAAATGGATGAAGAGGAAGAATTTGCAGGGTTATGGGGAAAAGGCAGGAGAGTGGGACTGGGTGAATTGCTCTTGTAGAGAATTGGCATGTACATGATGGGCTGAATGTCCTCCTTCTGTGCGGTTACCGTTCTATGATTCTATCTATGATTCTAAATATAGGCACAAAATTGCCTTGGAGCAACATTCCACAAACAGCAAATGAATAAGTGACCAAATATCCTGTTACTGGTGGGAGGAATATTGGTCAAGATACGCGTTGAAACAAAAAACAGAAAATGCTGGGAATCCTCAACAGGTCTGGAGCATCTGTGGTGAAAGAGAGTTAACAAATCAGACCAGTGACTTTTCATCAGAGCGAGTTGAAAAAGCTGCTCTTCTCTGAACAGTGCCACAGCACCACTTAGATCCTGAACAGCTTTACTGACCCTCACAACAGACAATGCGGTATAATTTACTGAAGGCCAGTCTACAGTGTGCTCCAATTAATGGTGGGTAAATAGCTCTTATTTGAAAATGCCGTAATCCTAATACTTGCATTTATATAGCTCCTTTTTTGAAGCATCACGAAGCACTCAACAGAATGAATAACAGGTCTGAAGAAGAGACATGTGGACTCGAAATGTTAACTCTGTTTCTCGCTTCAAAGATGCTGCCAGAATTGCTGAGTTTTTCCAGCATTTTCTGTTTTTATTTCCAATTTCCAGCTTCCGCATATTTTGCTTTCATAATTCACTAATTTGTAATGAGATCCCTGTCTGTATTTCCATGGGATCACTGTCTGTATTTCTGTGGATTTCTGTCTGTATTTCTGTGGGATCTCTGCCTGTATATCTGTGGGACCTCTGTCTGTATTTCTGTGGGGTCTCTGTATTTTTCTGGGATCTTTGTCTGTATTTCTGTGGATCGCTGTCTGTATTACTGTGGGATGCCTGTCTGTATTTCTGTGGGATTTCTGCCTGTAATTCTGTGAGAACCCTGTCTGTTGTTCTGTGGCATCACTACCTGTATTTTGTATTTCTGTGAGGATCTCTCTCTGTATTTCTGTGGGATCTCTGTCCGTATTTGGTAATTCTGTGAGATCCCAGTCTGTATTTCTGTGGGATTCCTGTCTGTATTTCTGTGGGATCTCTGTCTTTTTTTGTATTTCTGTTTGATTTCTGTCTGTATTCCTGTGAAATCTCTGTCTGTATTTCTGTGGGATCTGTCTGTATTTCTGTGGGATCTGTCTGTATTTCCATGGGATCTCTGTATTTGAATGGGATCTCAGTCTGTATTTTTTGGGATCTCTGTATTCCTGTGAGATCTCTGCCTGTTTTTTGTATTTATGTGGATCGCTGACTGTATTTTGTATTCATGTGAAATCCCTGTGTGTTTCTGTGGTATCTCTGCCTGTATTTCCGTGGGATCTGTCTGCATATCTGTGGTATCTCTGTCTTTATTTTGGTGGGATCGCTGTCTGTATTTCTGTGCGAACCCTGTTTGTACCTCTTTGGAATCTCTGTCTGTATTTTGTATTTCTGTGGGATCTCGGTTTGTATTTATGTGGGATCTCTGCCTGTATTTTGTATTTCTGTGGGACCCTGTCTGCATTTCTGTGGGATCTCTGTCTGTATTTTGTATTTCTTTGGGACCTCTGTCTGTATTTCTGTGGGATCTCTGTCTATATTTTGTATTTCTGTCGGATCTCAGTTCGTACTTCTTTGAGATTTCTGTCTGTATTTCTTTGAGATTTCTGTCTGTATCTCTGTGGGATCTCTGTCTGTATTTCTTTGAGATTTCTGTCTGTATCTCTGTGGGATCTCTGTCTGTTTTTCGTTTTTCTGTTGCACCTCTGTCTGTATATCTGTGGGACCTCTGTCTGTATTTCTATGGGATCTCTGTCTGTATTTTGTGGAATCCCAGCCTGATGCTCTGTGGGAGCCCTGTCTATATTTCTGTGCGAACCCTACCTGTATTACTTTGGGATCTCTGTCTATATTTTGTATTTCTGTGGGGCCTCTGTCTGTATTTCTGTGGGATCTCTGTCTGCATTTTGTATTTCTGTGGGACCTCCGACTGTATTTCTATTGGTTCTGTCTGTATTTCCGCGGGATCTCTGTATTCCTGTGAGATCTCCATCTATTTTTTGTATTTCTGTGGATCACTGTCTGTATTTTGTGTTCCTCTGAAATCCCTGTGTGTTTCTGTGGTATCTCTGCCTGTATTTCTGTGGGAGCTCTGCCTGTATTTCTATGGGATCTCTATCGGTGTTTCTATGGGATCTCTGTCCGTATTTTGTATTTCTGTGGGATCTCTGTCTGTATTACTTTAGGATCTCTGTCAACATTTTGTATTTTTGTGGGACATCAGTCTCTATTTCTGTTGGATCTCTTGTCTGTTTTTCTGTGGGATCGCTGTCTCTATTTCTGTGAGATCCCTGTCTGTATTTTGTATTTGTGTGGGATCGTTGTCTGTATTTCTGTTGGATATCTGTCTGTATTTCTGTGGGATCTGTCTTTATTTCTGTTGGATCTCTGTCTGTATTTTGTATTTCTATGGGATCTCTGACTGTATTTCTCTGTGAACCCTGTTTGTATTTCTGTCTGTATTTCTGTGGGATCTCTGTTGTATTTTGTATTTCTGTGGGATCTCTGTGCATTTATTGTATTCCTGTGGGACCACAGTCTGTATTTCTGTGGGATCCCTGTCTGTTCTTTGCATTTCTGTGGGATCTCTGTCTATATTTCTGTTGGATTTCTGACTGTATTTCTGTGGGATCTCTGCCCGTATCTTGTATTTCTGTGGGACCACTGTCTGTAGTTCTGTAGGATCTCTGTCTGTATTTTATATTTCCGTAGGAACTCTATCTGTATTCTGTATTTGTTTGGGATCCCTGTCTGTATTTCTGTGGGATATCTGTCTGTATTTCTGTGGGATACCTGTCTGTGCTTTGCATTTCTGTGGGATCTCTGTCTATATTTTTTATTTCTGTGGGATCGTTGAGTGTATTTCTGTCGGATCTCTGTTTGCATTTCTTTGGAATCTGTGCCTGTATTTTGTATTTCTGTGGGATCTCTGTCTGCCTTTCTGGGGATCTCTATCTGCATTTCTATGTGAACACTGCCTGTATTACTTTGGGATCTCAGTCTATTTTTTTATTCCTATGGGATCTCCGTTTGTATTTCTGTTGGATCTTTGTCGATGTTTGTATTTCTGTCGGTTCTCTGTTTGTATTTCTGTGGGAAAGCTGTCTGTATTTTGTATTTCTATGGGATCTGTCTGTATTTGTTTGGCATCTCTGTCTGTATTTCTGTGTGATCTCTGTCTATATTTTGCATTTCTGTGGAATCTCTGTCTGTACTTCTGTGGGATCTCTATCTTTATTTTGTATTTCTGTGGGACCCTGTCTGTATTTCTGTGAGATCTCTGTCTGTATTTATGTGGTATCTATGTCTGTTTTTCTGTGGGATTGCTGTCCCTATTTCCATGGGATCCCTGTCTGTATTTTGTAGTTCTGTGGGATCTCTGTCTGTATTTCTGTGGTATCTCTGCCTTTATTTCTGTGGTATCTCTGCGGGATCGCTGTCTGTATTTTGTATTTCCATGGGATCTCTATCTGCATTTTGTATTTCTGTGGGATCTCTGCCTGTATTTCTGTGGAAACCCTGTCTGTTTTTTGTATTTCTGTGAGATCTCTGCCTGTATTTCTCTGTGAACCCTGTTTGTACTTTTGCCTGTATTTCTGTGGGATATCTCTGTATTTTGTACTTCTGTGAGATCCCAGTCTGTATTTCTGTGGGATATCTTGTCTGTTTTTTGTATTTCTGAGGGATATCTGTCTGTGTTTCTGTGAGATTTCTGTCTCTTTTCTCAGGTGGGATCTCTGTCTCTATTTCTGTGGGATCTCTCTCTTTATTTTGTATCTTACTGCGAAGCCTGTTTGTATTTCTTTGGGATCTCGGTGTATATTTTTTATTTCTGTGGGATCGCTGTCTGTTTTTCTGTTGGATCACTTTTCGTATTTCTGTGGTATATTTGTCTGTATTTTCTCTTTCTGTAGGATCTCTGTCTGTATTTCTGTGGGATTGCTGTCTGTATTTTGCGTTTCTGTGGGATCTCTGTCTGTACTCCTGTGCGAACCCTGCCTGTATTACTTTGGGATCTCTGTCTGTATTTTGTATTTCTGTGCGATCTCTGACTGTATTTCTATGAGATCTCTGTCTCTATTTCTGTGGGACCTCGGTCTATATTTTAAATTTCTGTGGGATCTCTGTCTTTATTTCTGTCGGATCTCTGTCTGTATATCTGTGGGATCTCTGTCTGTATATTATATTGCTTTGGGATCCCTGTATGTAGTTCTGTTGGATCTCTGTCTGTATTTCTTTGAGACCTCTGTCTGTATTTCTGTGGGATCCCTGTCTGTATTTCTGTGGGATCTCTGTCTGTATTTTGTATTTCCATGGGAACTCTATCTGTATTTTGTATTTCTGTGGGATCCCTGTCTCTATTTCTGTGGGATATCTGTCTGTATTTCTGTGGGATCTCTGTCTATATTTCTGTGGGACCTCTGTCTATATTTTGAATTTCTGTGGGACCTCTGTCTTTATTTTTGTCAGATCTCTGCCTGTATATTTGTGGGATCTTTTCTGTATATAATATTTCTGTGGGATCCCTGTGTGTAGTTCTGTAGGATCTCTGTCTGTATTTCTGTGGGATCTCTGTCTATTTTTCTGTGGGATTGCTTCTCTATTTCTGTGGGATCTCTGCCTGTATTTTGTATTTCCGGGGCATCTCTGTCTGTATTTTATATTTCTATGGAATCCCTGTCTGTATTTCTGTTGGATCTCGGTCTGTATTTTGTATTTCTGTGGGATCTCTGTCTGTATTTTGTATTTCCGAGTGATCCCTGTCTGTATTTCTGTGGGACCTCTGTCTGTATTTTATATTTCCGTGGGATCTCTATCTGTATTTTGTATTTCTATGGAATCCCTGTCTGTATTTCTGTGGGATCTCTGTCTGTATTTTGTATTTCTGTGGGATCTCTGTCTTTATTTTTGTGGGATTTCTGTCTGTATTTCGGTGGGATCTCTGTCTGTATTTCTGTGGGATCTCTGTCTGTATTTCTGTGGGATCTCTATCTGTATTTCGGTGGGATCTCTGCCTGTATTTTGTATTTCTGTGAGATCTCGGTCTGTATTTCTGTGGGATCCCTGTCTGTATTTCTGTGGGATCCCTGTCTGTATTTCTGTGGGATCTCTGTCTGTATTTCTGTGGGATCTCTATCTGTATTTTGGTGGGATCTCTTCCTGTATTTTGTATTTCTGTGAGATCCCAGCCTGTATTTCTGTGGGATCTCTGTCTATATTTCTGTGGAACCTCTGTCCGTATTTTGTATTTCTGTGGGACCTCTGTCTATATTCTGAATTTCTGTGGGATCTCTGTCTTTATTTTTGTCGGATCTCTGCCTGTATATTTGTGGGATCTTTTCTGTATATTATATTTATATGGGATCCCTGTGTGTATTTCCATTGGATCTCTGTCTGTATTTCTGTGAGACCTCTGTCTGTATTTATGTGGGGTCTCTGACTGTATTTTTGTGGGACCGCTGCCTGTATTTTGTATTTCTGTGAGATCCCAGTCTGTATTTCTTTGGGATCTGTCTATATTTCTGTGGGACCTCTGTCTGTATTTCTGAGATCCCTGCCTGTATCTTGCAAATCTGTGAGATCTCTGTCTGTGTTTCTGTGGGACCTCTGTCTGTATTTCTGTGGGCTCTTTGTATTTCTGTGGGATCTCTGTCTGTATTTCTGTGCGATTTCTGTTTTTATATCTGTGGGATTTCTGTATTTCCGTGCGATCTCTGTTTGTATTTCTGTGGGATCTCCCTTTTTATCAGTGGAATCTCTGTCTGCACTTCTGTGGGATATCTGTCTGTATTTCTGTGAGATCTCTATGTATTTTTGTGGGATTCATGTCTGTATTTTGTATTTCTGTGAGATCTCTTTCTGTATTTCTGTGTCATTTCTGTCTGTATTTCTGTGGGATCCCTGTCTGTATTTATGTGGGATCTCTGCCTGCATTTCTGTGGGATCTCTTTATTTATTTTGTTTTTCTGTTCGGTTTCTGTCTGTTTTTCTGTGGAATCTCTTCCTGTATTTCTGTGGGACCTCTATCCGTATTTTGTATTTCTCTGGGATCTCTATCTGTATTTCTGCGTGATCTCTGTCTATATTTTGTATTCCTGTGAGATCCCTGTGTGTTTCTGTGGCATTTCTGTCTGTATTTCTGTATGATCTGCCTGTATTTCTGTGGGACCCCTGTCTGGTTTTTTTTTATTTCTGCGGGATCTCTGCCTGTATTTCAGTGGGATCTCACTGTATTTCTGTGGGATCTCTGCATTTCTGTGGGATCTCTGTCTCTATTTCTGCGGGATCTCCACCTGTATTTCTGTGGGATCTGTCTGTATTTCTGCGGGATCTCCGTCTGTATTTCTGTGAGATCTCTGCCTGTATTTCTGTGGGATTTGTCTGTATTTCTGTGGGATCTCTGCCTGTATTTCTATGGGATCTCTGTCTGTATTTTGTATTTCTATGGGATCTCTGTCTGTATTTTGTATTTCTGTGAGATTTCTGTGGCATTTCTGCCTGTATTTTTGTGGGACCCCTGTCTGTTTTTATTTTATTTCTGCAGGATCTCTGTCTCTATTTCTGTGGGATCTCTGCCTGTATTTCTGTGGGATCTCACTGTATTTCTGTCGGATCTCTGCATTTCTGTGGGATCTCTGTCTATATTTTGTATCTCTGCGGGATCTCCGCCTGTATTTCTGTGGGATCTGTCTGTATTTCTGCGGGATCTCTGTCTGTATTTCTGGTGGGATCTCTGCCTGTATTTCTGATGGGATCTGCCTGTATTTCTGGTGGGATCTGCCTGTACTTCTGGTGGGATCTGCCTGCATTTCTGCGGGGATCTCCGCATTTTTTTTTGGGGAGTGTGGGATCTGTCTGGTCTCCCATTTCCCGTGGGATCTTGTCTGCTTTGTTTCTGGTGGGTTTTTTTACGCATTCGTGCGACCCCCCCCCCGTCTAGTATTTTGTATTCCCGTGAGATTCCCCCCCCCACCCAAAACCCCCATGTGCTCCTGTGAGATCTTGTCTTGCCTGCAACTCCTGCGGGGATCTGTTATCCCCCTAACCCCCCTCCCCAAACTCTCCCCCCTCTCCAAACTCTCCCCCCTCCCCAAACTCTCCCCCTTCTCCCTCTCCCCCCCCAAACTCTCCCCCCCACCCAAACTCTCCCCCCTCCCCAAACTCTCCCCGCCCAAACTCTCCCCCCTCTCCAAACTCTCCCCCCTCCCCAAACTCTCCCCCTTCTCCCTCTCCCCCCCAAACTCTCCCCCCCACCCAAACTCTCCCCCCTCCCCAAACTCTCCCCGCCCAAACTCTCCCCCCTCCCCAAACTCTCCCCCCCTCCCCCAAACTCTCCCCCCCTCCCCCCAAACTCTCCCCCCCTCCCCCCAAACTCTCCCCCCCTCCCCCCAAACTCTCCCCCCCTCCCCCCAAACTCTCCCCCCCCTCCCCCCAAACTCTCCCCCCCTCCCCCCAAACTCTCCCCCCCCTCCCCCCAAACTCTCCCCCCCCCACAAACTCTCCCCCCTCCCCCCACAAACTCTCCCCCCTCCCCCCACAAACTCTCCCCCCTCCCCCCCCAAACTCTCCCCCCTACCCCCCAAACTCTCCCCCCTACCCCCCAAACTCTCCCCCCTCCCCCCCAAACTCTCCCCCCTCCCCCCCCAAACACTCCCCCCTCCCCCCCCAAACACTCCCCCCTCCCCCCCAAACTCTCCCCCCCTCCCCCCCCCAAACTCTCCCCCCCTCCCCCCCCCAAACTCTCCCCCCCTCCCCCCCCCAAACTCTCCCCCCCTCCCCCCCCCAAACTCTCCCCCCCTCCCCCCCCCAAACTCTCCCCCCCTCCCCCCCCCAAACTCTCCCCCCTCCCCCCCCCAAACTCTCCCCCCTCCCCCCCCAAACTCTCCCCCCCTCCCCCCCCAAACTCTCCCCCCTCCCCCCCCAAACTCTCCCCCCCTCCCCCCCCAAACTCTCCCCCCCTCCCCCCCCCAAACTCTCCCCCCTCCCCCCCCCCCCAAACTCTCCCCCCCTCCCCCCCCCAAAACTCCCCCCCCTCCCCCCCAAAACTCCCCCCCTCCCCCCCAAAACTCCCCCCCCTCCCCCCCAAAACTCCCCCCCCTCCCCCCCAAAACTCCCCCCCCTCCCCCCCAAAACTCCCCCCCGTCCCCTGCACAAGCCGAGCTGGCGCCTGGTCCTCCTCCTCCTCCCCGCAGTCCAGCTCCGATACTCCAGGACGGGTTGCGCTGGCTGCTCTCTCTCTCTCTCTCTCTCTGACTCAGGCTGAGGCTCTTGTTTACCAGCGAGAAGCTCGGAGCCTGAGTCAGAGAGACGGCGGGCGGACCTGCAGCCACCGAGAGAGACAGAGAGAGAGAGACAGAGAGACAAGCCTCGGGACCCCCTTCAACCCTCTCCTCCCGGAGACCCCCAGGACAGCCCCAGGGACCCTGCAGTTTGGGGGACACCGCAGAGAGCTGCTCATTTCGTGTGTGTGTGTGTGTTTGGGGTGGGGGGAGAGAGAGAGGGAGAGAAGCCGACTTTGCACCTTTTTTTTTGTGTTTAATCCCCCCTCCTCCTGTTTTCTCCCCATTTTCGTCTCTTGTCCTGGAAAAATCCCAACGCGCCACGCTTTTCCTTTCCTCTCCCTCCCTCTCCTCCCCCCATCTCCTCCTCTGTGTCTCTCTCTCTCCTTCCCAGGCTCCCAACAAACAACAGAAAGGAGAAGGGGAGGAGGGAGGGAGAGAGGGGGGGGGGTGGTTAAGAGAGAGAGAAAAAAAATAAATCCTGTTTTTTTTAAAAGAAAAACAAACAAAAGACCAAAAAAAAAATAATTGGTGAGAGAAAATGTTTCCTTAAATTGTGTTTTTTGTTTGTGTGAGAGAGAGAGAGAGAGGGGGGGGAGAGAAGAAAATCACCCATTGGTGCAAAAAGGGTTTTGTTTTTCCCCCGACGTTTTTCTCTCTATTTATTTTTTCCTTCCCCCCCTCCTCCCCTCTTCTATTTTTATTTAAGGGAATGGAGCCCGAGGATGGAGAGTTCCACGAGAACTGGTGTTCGCTAAATTTCACAATGAAACACAGACAAGGTTGAAACAAAAACCCCCAAGGAAAAGCAGAGAGAGGGAGACACTGTAACAAGAGAGAGAGAGAAGAGGGAAGGAAACATTTTCAATTTGCAACAGTTGCTTTTTTTCCCCCCCCGCTCCCTTTGTATCCTCTTAATTTAAAGTCTCCCCTTCCCATTCCCCCCACACCTTCCCCAGCCCCCCCCCAGCCTTCCTCACCCCTAATTTTTCTTTTAAAAAAAAAATCAAATTCCAGAAGATTTTCCTGAGATTTTCTTTTTCTGGTCCATCTATATATATTTTTGGGTGGGTGGGTGGGGAGGGGGGCCTGAGGATTGTTTTGTTTTGTTTTCTGTGTGTCGTTTTGCTGGTGGAGACAGTCGGTATGTTTTCTTGCGTTCCCCAAATGGGAATGAAGTGTAGAACAAAGACCGTGACCTTGTATTGGGGCTTACTAGTTGTCTGCACCTCGCTCACTCTGGGACAGGCAAATGCGGAAAGTAAGTATGATTTTTCTTTAAAGACTTTTGGTTTCTGTGTCCATAATCCAAAAAATGTGTACAGCCTACTCAAGCTTCCTAATAATTATTTGATATGGTAAATGTTTCAAGAAATGTGCCTAATGCTTTCTTCAAACTTTTTCTTTTCATGTAACTTTGGAGGCTAAGTTATTTTGAAATAAATGCGTTGAAATTAATAAGTTATCCATTAATGTTTTAAAACCTAATGATTACTGAGTAGTTGCTCAGACCTGAATCCTTGTTATTATGTTTTGTTTTAGTTAGCTTAGTTTCAGGTCTCTGTGTTGTATTTTCGTATGTGTAAGTTACTCCTTTGGCAGTACCTGTAACCCTGCCAACGAAATATGGCAAAAAAAAGTTTTGTCCTGTTTGGCGTTGGAGCCCTAATGTTGTTATGGAACGATCCTTCTTAACAATTGTTTCAAAGTTCAACGGGAAATGTTTGGGTTTTATGGCAATCAGGTGCATTGGTTGAAATCAGCAGGTTCTGGGGGTCTTTGAGCGAGCGATGTGTGGGGAGTGTAGCCCACCTGTTTTCCCGTTTTGAGTGAGGAGGGGACAGCAAAGGGCACGAGTGTGGGCATGTGAAAAAGAACCATTTAAAACATCTTCGTAACCCTGAGACACACTTCACAGCTTAGGGTTGTAGTTGTTTCTTGTGGAGGAGTTGCAAGGTCCCAGCTATTTCCAATCCGACCCCGTGAGAGGGATGTTCTCTCCCGGGCGGTTGTACCTTCCTTAAATGCCATCTTTGCCTTTGCCCCAGTATTTATGTTTAGAAAGCTTCCCCGCCCCCCGCGCCCCCTCCAAAACCCTTCTAGGATTCCTTATTTGCATTTCTTCTATGCTATCTCTTCATTTCTTTTATCTGTTTCATTTAATCTACTCTCTTTTCAGTTGTTGTCTGTTCCTGCGACTTTAGATTGAGTTTGTGTTTGCAGTCATCTTGTATTTATTTGGTTTTCTTTTCGAGTCTGAACTATTCCCTTTTATCTGTTTACGTTGCTGTTTAACAAGTTTTTCTTTGTTTGTATGGTTCTGCTGTTTCCTTTCAGTATTTCCCCTTCCCTTATCTTATTTTCAATTGTTGTGTCTTTTTTTCTATCAGTCTCTTGGCTGTAGTTTACCATTGTTTTTCCATCTTGTCTGTTGTTTCTGTCTCTTAGGTGTGTTTTCCTTTATTTGCTTGTTGCCATTATCTATTTTTCTGGGGAGTTTTGTTTTGGCTTGAACTGGGTTTTTAACCTGTTTTGCAGAAGTTTTCTGGAGGGGGCTCCTTTATTTAACACAGCCTACCTGTGATTTTCAATGAATCATTGTTTTTGTTTTTTTTGTTTATTCCTGGCTATTTTTTGTTACAGTTTTTTGCATTTGAAATCAAGCCTACCTGTCACTTGATCATTTTGTTCGATTGTCCTCTGTATTGCCAAAGTTCGAGCCTCTGTCTTAACACCTTTTATTTTCAGTTTTGTTTGACTCAGTTTTTGCGTTGATGTTGTAATTTGTCTCCTTCTTTCTCACCGCATGAAGTTTGTTCCTTTCTGTACAATGTAGAATTTGCATACCTTAGTATGTTTTGCTTTTATGATTTTCTTGTGTATTTCGAGCTCTTGTTAATTTTCTTTCCTTTATCTTTCCTGTTTATAATTTGATTTGTTTGACCCGCCACATTTGGTACTTTCCTTCTGAATCTTGTCGCTATTTAATTTGATCTTCCCCATTTTTGACTATTAATTTCATTTGTTTTTCTAGTCCATCTTCATGCTGCTTAATCACATTTAAATTTTCTTCTGTGTAACTGCACTGATTTTTTTCCTTTATTAAGGTTTGGTGCCTTTTATTGACTTTCAGCAACTTTACCTTTGAGATTTACTTGCTCTTTTATTTGCTAATATGGTATCTTATCTTAAGCTTCCTCTGTCCCCCCCCTCTCTCTCTTCTACTGCCCCCCTCTCTCTCTTCTACTGCCCCCCTCTCTCTCTTCTACTGCCCCCCTCTCTCTCTTCTACTGCCCCCCTCTCTCTCTTCTACTGCCCCCCTCTCTCTCTTCTACTGCCCCCCTCTCTCTCTTCTACTGCCCCCCTCTCTCTCTTCTACTGCCCCCCTCTCTCTCTTCTACTGCCCCCCTCTCTCTCTTCTACTGCCCCCCTCTCTCTCTTCTACTGCCCCCCTCTCTTCTACTGCCCCCCTCTCTCTCTTCTACTGCCCCCCTCTCTCTCTTCTACTGCCCCCCTCTCTCTCTTCTACTGCCCCCCTCTCTCTCTTCTACTGCCCCCCTCTCTCTCTTCTACTGCCCCCCTCTCTCTCTTCTACTGCCCCCCTCTCTCTCTTCTACTGCCCCCCTCTCTCTCTTCTACTGCCCCCCTCTCTCTCTTCTACTGCCCCCCTCTCTCTCTTCTACTGCCCCCTCTCTCTCTTCCACTGCCCCCTCTCTCTCTTCTACTGCCCCCCCTCTCTCTTCTACTGCCCCCCCTCTCTCTTCTACTGCCCCCCCTCTCTCTCTTCTACTGCCCCCCTCTCTCTCTTCTACTGCCCCCCCTCTCTCTCTTCTACTGCCCCCCTCTCTCTCTTCTACTGCCCCCCCTCTCTCTCTTCTACTGCCCCCCCTCTCTCTCTTCTACTGCCCCCCTCTCTCTCTTCTACTGCCCCCCTCTCTCTCTTCTACTGCCCCCTCTCTCTCTTCTACTGCCCCCCTCTCTCTCTTCTACTGCCCCCCTCTCTCTCTTCTACTGCCCCCCTCTCTCTCTTCTACTGCCCCCCTCTCTCTAGTTCCTCTGCCCCTCACTCTCTCTCTCTCTCTCTCTCTAGTCCCTCTGCCCCTCACTCTCTCTCTCTCTCTAGCTCCTCTGCCCCTCGCTCGCTCTCTCTCTCTCTCTCTCTCTCTAGTTCCTCTGCCCCTCACTCTCTCTCTCTCTCTCTCTCTCTCTAGTCCCTCTGCCCCTCACTCTCTCTCTCTCTCTAGCTCCTCTGCCCCTCGCTCGCTCTCTCTCTCTCTCTCTCTCTCTCTAGTTCCCCTGCCCCTCGCGCTCTCTCTCTCTCTCTCTAGTTCCTCTGCCCCTCGCTTGCTCTCTCTCTCTCTCTCTCTCTCTCTAGTTCCCCTGCCCCTCGCGCTCGCTCTCTCTCTCTCTAGCTCCTCTGCCCCTCGCTCTCTCTCTCTCTCTAGCTCCTCTGCCCCTCGCTCTCTCTCTCTCTCTCTCTAGTTCCTCTGCCCCTCGCTCTCTCTCTCTCTCTAGTTCCTCTGCCCCTCGCTCGCTCTCTCTCTCTCTCTCTCTCTCTCTCTCTCTCTCTCTAGTTCCTCTGCCCCTCTCTCTCTCTCTCTCTCTCTCTCTCTCTCTAGTCCCTCTGCCCCTCGCTCTCTCTCTCTCTCTAGTTCCTCTGCCCCTCGCTCGCTCTCTCTCTCTCTCTCTCTCTAGTCCCTCTGCCCCTCGCTCTCTCTCTCTCTAGTTCCTCTGCCCCTCGCTCTCTCTCTCTCTCTCTCTAGCTCCTCTGCCCCTCGCTCTCTCTCTCTCTCTCTCTCTCTAGCTCCTCTGCCCCTCGCTCTCTCTCTCTCTCTCTCTCTAGTTCCTCTGCCCCTCGCTCTCTCTCTCTCTCTAGTTCCTCTGCCCCTCGCTCGCTCTCTCTCTCTCTCTCTCTCTCTCTAGTTCCTCTGCCTCGCTCGCTCTCTCTCTCTCTCTCTCTCTCTCTAGTTCCTCTGCCCCTCGCTCTCTCTCTCTCTCTCTCTAGTTCCTCTGCCCCTCGCTCTCTCTCTCTCTCTCTCTAGCTCCTCTGCCCCTCGCTCTCTCTCTCTCTCTCTCTAGTTCCTCTGCCCCTCGCGCTCTCTCTCTCTCTCGCTCTAGTCCCTCTGTCCCTCGCTCTCTCTCTCTCTCTCTCTAGTTCCTCTGCCCCTCGCTCTCTCTCTCTCTCTCTCTAGTTCCTCTGCCCCTCGCTCTCTCTCTCTCTCTAGTCCCTCTGTCCCTCGCTCTCTCTCTCTCTCTCTAGTTCCTCTGCCCCTCGCTGTCTCTCTCTAGTTCCTCTGCCACTCGCGCTCTCTCTCTCTCTAGTCCCTCTGCCCCTAACTCTCTCTCTCTCTCTCTCTAGTCCCTCTGCCCCTCGCTCTCTCTCTCTAGTTCCTCTGCCCCTCGCTTTCTCTCTCTCTCTCGTTCTTCTGCCCCTCGCTCTCTCTCTCTCTCTCTCTCTAGTCCCTCTGCCCCTCGCTCGCTCTCTCTCTCTCTCTCTCTAGTCCATCTGCCACTCGCTCTCTCTCTCTCTCTCTCTCTCTAGTTCCTCTGCCCCTCGCTCTCTCTCTCTCTAGTTCCTCTGCCCCTCGCGCTCTCTCTCTCTCTCTCTCTAGCTCCTCTGCCCCTTGCTCTCTCTCTCTCTCTCTCTCTAGTCCCTCTGCCCCTCGCTCTCTCTCTCTCTCTCTAGTTCCTCTGCCCCTCGCTCTCTCTCTCTCTCTCTCTCTCTCTAGTCCCTCTGCCTCTCGCTCTCTCTCTCTCGCTCTCTCTCTCTAGCTCCTCTGCCCCTTGCTCTCTCTCTCTCTCTCTCTCTAGTTCCTCTGCCCCTATCTCTCTCTCTCTCTCTAGTTCCTCTGCCCCTATCTCTCTCTCTCTCTCTAGTTCCTCTGCCCCTATCTCTCTCTCTCTCTAGCTCCTCAGTGCCTCGCTCTCTCTCTCTCTCTCTAGTCCCTCTGCCCCTCGCTCTCTCTCTCTCTCTCTCTCTAGTTCCTCTGCCCCTTGCTCTCTCTCTCTAGTTCCTCTGCCACTCGCTCTCTCTCTCTCTCTAGTCCCTCTGCCCCTCGCTCTCTCTCTCTCTCTAGTCCCTCTGCCCCTCGCTCTCTCTCTCTCTCTAGTTCCTCTGCCCCTCGCTCTCTCTCTCTCTCTAGTTCCTCTGCCCCTCGCTCTCTCTCTCTAGTTCCTCTGCCCCTCTCTCTTTCTAGTCCCTCTGCCCCTCGCTCTCTCTCTCTCTCTCTCTAGTTCCTCTGCCCCTCGCTCTCTCTCTCTCTCTCTCTCTCTCTAGCTCCTCTGCCCCTCGCTCTCTCTCTCTCTCTCTCTCTCTCTAGTCCCTCTGCCCCTCGCTCTCTCTCTCTCTCTAGTCCCTCTGCCCCTCGCTCTCTCTCTCTCTCTCTCTCTAGTCCCTCTGCCTCTCACTCTCTCTCTCTAGTCCCTCTGCCTCTCACTCTCTCTCTCTCTCTAGTTCCTCTGCCCCTCGCTCTCTCTCTCTAGTCCCTCTGCCTCTCACTCTCTCTCTCTCTCTAGTTCCTCTGCCCCTCGCTCTCTCTCTCTCTAGTTCCTCTGCCCCTCGCTCTCTCTCTCTCTCTCTCTAGTTCCTCTGCCCCTCGCTCTCTCTCTCTAGCTCCTCTGCCCCTCGCTCTCTCTCTCTAGTCCCTCTGCCCCTCGCTCTCTCTCTCTCTCTAGTTCCTCTGCCCCTCGCTCTCTCTCTCTCTCTAGTTCCTCTGTCCCTCGCTCTCTCTCTCTCTCTAGTTCCTCTGCCCCTCGCTCTCTCTCTCTCTCTCTAGTTCCTCTGCCCCTCGCTCTCTCTCTCTAGTTCCTCTGCCCCTCGCTCTCTCTCTCTCTAGTCCCTCTGCCCCTCACTCTCTCTCTCTCTCTCTAGTTCCTCTGCCCCTCGCTCTCTCTCTCTCTCTCTCTAGTTCCTCTGGCCCTCGCTCTCTCTCTCTCTCTCTAGTTCCTCTGCCCCTCGCTCTCTCTCTCTCTCTCTCTAGTTCCTCTGCCCCTCACTCTCTCTCTCTCTCTCTCTCTCTCTAGTTCCTCTGGCCCTCGCTCTCTCTCTCTCTCTCTAGTTCCCCTGCCCCTCGCTCTCTCTCTCTCTAGTTCCTCTGCCCCTATCTCTCTCTCTCTCTCTAGTTCCTCTGCCCCTATCTCTCTCTCTCTCTAGCTCCTCAGTGCCTCGCTCTCTCTCTAGTTCCTCTGCCCCTCACTCTCTCTCTCTCTCTAGTCCCTCTGCCCCTCACTCTCTCTCTCTCTCTCTCTAGTTCCTCTGCCCCTCGCTCTCTCTCTCTCTCTCTCTAGTTCCTCTGCCCCTCTCTCTTTCTAGTCCCTCTGCCCCTCGCTCTCTCTCTCTCTCTCTAGTTCCTCTGCCCCTCGCTCTCTCTCTCTCTCTCTCTCTCTCTCTCTAGCTCCTCTGCCCCTCGCTCTCTCTCTCTCTCTCTCTCTCTCTAGTCCCTCTGCCCCTCGCGCTCTCTCTCTCTCTCTCTAGTCCCTCTGCCCCTCGCTCTCTCTCTCTCTCTCTCTCTCTAGTCCCTCTGCCTCTCACTCTCTCTCTCTCTCTAGTTCCTCTGCCCCTCGCTCTCTCTCTCTCTCTCTCTCTCTAGTTCCTCTGCCCCTCGCTCTCTCTCTCTAGCTCCTCTGCCCCTCGCTCTCTCTCTCTCTCTAGTTCCTCTGCCCCTCGCTCTCTCTCTCTCTCTAGTTCCTCTGCCCCTCGCGCTCTCTCTCTCTCTCTAGCTCCTCTGTCCCTCGCTCTCTCTCTCTCTCTAGTTCCTCTGCCCCTCGCTCTCTCTCTCTCTCTCTAGTTCCTCTGCCCCTCGCTCTCTCTCTCTCTCTAGTTCCTCTGCCCCTCGCTCTCTCTCTCTCTCTAGTCCCTCTGCCACTCGCTCTCTCTCTCTTTCTAGTTCCTCTGCCCCTCGCTCTCTCTCTCTCTCTCTCTAGTTCCTCTGCCCCTCGCTCTCTCTCTCTCTAGTCCCTCTGCCCCTCACTCTCTCTCTCTCTCTCTAGTTCCTCTGCCCCTCGCGCTCTCTCTCTCTAGTTCCTCTGCCCCTCGCTCTCTCTCTCTCTCTCTCTCGTCCCTCTGCCCCTCACTCTCTCTCTCTCTCTAGTTCCTCTGCCCCTTGCTCTCTCTCTCTCTCTCTCTCTCTCTCTAGTTCCTCTGGCCCTCGCTCTCTCTCTCTCTCTCTAGTTCCCCTGCCCCTCGCTCTCTCTCTAGTTCCTCTGCCCCTCTCTCTCTCTAGTTCCTCTGCCCCTCGCGCTCTCTCTCTAGTTCCTCTGCCCCTCGCTCTCTCTCTCTCTCTAGTTCCCCTGCCCCTCGCTCTCTCTCTCTCTCTCTCTTGTTCCTCTGCCCCTTGCTCTCTCTCTAGTTCCTCTCGCCCGCTACCCTGTCACTGTTTGCTAACACAGCCCACATTAGACGCCGGTACTCTCCTATTCTGACATCCCTCAGTGCGCTGCTGGGAGGTTGAGTGGTCGCTCAGAGCTGGGCCCCCATGGCAACTCCGCAACTGAGGCTCCTGAGAACAGTTTTAGCCCCTGAACATTCTGGCTGCCCTTGGCAGAGAACAGTGTCGGTGTAACAGAAAATTAATAGTGTACTGCAAGTGTGCGGGAACACAGAACCACAGACGGGCATGAGTGAATTTATTTCCATTGTGAGCGGTCGGTTTTGCTGCTAACTGTTTTAATTTGTTTACTGGTTGAGGGAAGCACTGGAAAATACTGCATGAATAATGGAAGCCATTACACTTAATTCCACAAATTTAGCTTACTTGGTGCCAAAACATGATTTAAAAGTGAACTGGAAAAAGGTAAAGAGTGTTTTGTGAACCTGATGGGTTGTGATACTCCTTGGAAGTGGAGCGGTCACGAGGGATATCCTATCAATCAACTTCAAATAGTTTCAGCCAAACTTTACTAGCTGCATAACTATTCGATCCAAGCTCTTTATTTTATCTCCTGAATTTGAGTTTTATTTTATTCTCAGTGTTTTTCTTCCCACTCCGGTAGCGATGCGAGCTTTTACAGGAGCTCGGTCGTGTCAGTCATGGTTATTTTGTTCCAGGGGCTCTTCTTTAAATGTGAAAGAAAGCAAGACCTGCATTGATATAGCACTTTTCACGATTGTTGGATGTCTCCAAGTGTTTTACAGCCAGTGAAGTGGCTTTTGAAGTGTGGTCACTGTTATTCTGTGGCAGCCAGTTTACACACAGCAATGTGATAATGACCAAATCATCTTTTTTTAGTCCAGTCGATTGGATGGATAAATATTGGCCAGGACATTGGGGAGAACTCCCCATCTCTTCGAAATAATACTGCCATGGGATCTTTTAGATCGACTCAAGCAGGCAGATGGCGCCTCAGTTTAGTGTCTCATCTGAACGACAGCACCCCCCGACAGTGCAGCACCCCCCGACAGTGCCGCAGCCCCCGACAGTGCAGCACCCCCCGACAGTGCCGCAGCCCCCGACAGTGCAGCACCCCCCGACAGTGCAGCACCCCCCGACAGTGCCGCAGCCCCCGACAGTGCAGCACCCCCCGACAGTGCCGCAGCCCCCGACAGTGCAGCACCCCCCGACAGTGCCGCAGCCCCCGACAGTGCCGCAGCCCCCGACAGTGCAGCACCCCCCGACAGTGCCGCAGCCCCCGACAGTGCAGCACCCCCCGACAGTGCAGCACCCCCCGACAGTGCAGCACCCCCCGACAGTGCCGCAGCCCCGGAGAGTGCAGCACCCCCCGACAGTGCAGCACCCCCCGACAGTGCAGCACCCCCCGACAGTGCAGCACCCCCCGACAGTGCAGCACCCCCCGACAGTGCAGCACCCCCCGACAGTGCAGCACCCCCGACAGTGCAGCACCCCCCGACAGTGCCGCAGCCCCGGACAGTGCCGCACCCCCCGACAGTGCAGCACCCCCCGACAGTGCCGCAGCCCCGGACAGTGCAGCACCCCCCGACAGTGCCGCAGCCCCGGACAGTGCCGCAGCCCCGGACAGTGCAGCACCCCCCGACAGTGCAGCACCCCCCGACAGTGCAGCACCCCCCGACAGTGCCGCAGCCCCGGACAGTGCAGCACCCCCCGACAGTGCCGCAGCCCCGGACAGTGCAGCACCCCCCGACAGTGCCGCAGCCCCGGACAGTGCCGCAGCCCCGGACAGTGCAGCACCCCCCGACAGTGCAGCACCCCCCGACAGTGCAGCACCCCCGGACAGTGCAGCACCCCCCGACAGTGCCGCAGCCCCGGAGAGTGCAGCACCCCCCGACAGTGCCGCAGCCCCGGACAGTGCAGCACCCCCCGACAGTGCAGCACCCCCCGACAGTGCCGCAGCCCCGGACAGTGCAGCACCCCCCGACAGTGCAGCACCCCCCGACAGTGCAGCACCCCCGGACAGTGCCGCAGCCCCGGACAGTGCAGCACCCCCCGACAGTGCAGCACCCCCCGACAGTGCCGCAGCCCCGGAGAGTGCAGCACCCCCCGACAGTGCCGCAGCCCCCGACAGTGCAGCACCCCCCGACAGTGCCGCAGCCCCGGACAGTGCAGCACCCCCCGACAGTGCCGCAGCCCCGGACAGTGCAGCACCCCCCGACAGTGCAGCACCCCCCGACAGTGCCGCAGCCCCGGACAGTGCAGCACCCCCCGACAGTGCCGCAGCCCCCGACAGTGCAGCACCCCCCGACAGTGCCGCAGCCCCGGACAGTGCCGCAGCCCCGGACAGTGCAGCACCCCCCGACAGTGCAGCACCCCCCGACAGTGCAGCACCCCCCGACAGTGCCGCAGCCCCGGACAGTGCCGCAGCCCCGGACAGTGCAGCACCCCCCGACAGTGCAGCACCCCCCGACAGTGCCGCAGCCCCGGACAGTGCCGCAGCCCCGGACAGTGCCGCACCCCCCGACGGTGCCGCACCCCCCGACGGTGCAGCACCCCCCGACGGTGCAGCACCCCCCGACGGTGCCGCAGCCCCCCGACGGTGCCGCAGCCCCCCGACGGTGCCGCAGCCCCCCGACGGTGCCGCAGCCCCCCGACGGTGCCGCAGCCCCCCGACGGTGCCGCAGCCCCCCGACGGTGCCGCAGCCCCCCGACGGTGCCGCAGCCCCCCGACGGTGCCGCAGCCCCCCGACGGTGCCGCAGCCCCCCGACGGTGCCGCAGCCCCCCGACGGTGCCGCAGCCCCGGACAGTGCCGCAGCCCCTCAGCATCGGCCTGGAGTGGGACTTAAACCCGGAATTTTGTGATTCCTAGACCAGTCTGCTACCATCTGAGCTAAAGCTGACGCAAGTGTTGTCCTCGACTTGAGTGTTGGCAGCCTATTGGGCTGCAGAAGGCTTCACAACCAAGCCCGATTTGGTCCTTACCAGTATTAAGCAAATGTCAGGTGGTCATATATGGATTTTTGAAAGCGCTGATTTTGCACCCAGCCTCCACCTTTCCATAGCCCAGGGGATTCGCCAGCTGTCACACCTCCAACATTTGGACTGGGCTCATGATATAAACTTGGCACACTGGCTGGCCTGGGTGCAACAATGGGCAAAGCATTTACTGCCTAACCATGGAAGAATCATCAGCTCTTTGTTTGATTGTTGATGTCCTGAAAATTAACCAAGCCTCCTGGTTTAAATGGAACAGATTGGTGTTGAGATCAGGCATTTGAGCGCAGTCTGTGCACTGTGCCTGTTTGCTTCACACCTTTGACAGCCCATTAGACAGCGAGGCTGGGGGGGGGAGAGCTGGACAAATATTGAAATGTGGGGAGGGAGGGGCAGCATTGTTGCAGAATTGCGACGCTGAAACTTTTTTTTGAGCCAGTTGTTGTTCATCATCTTGTGTCTCTGTCCGTCTGTTGCGTTCTGCCCCAGGTCAAGTCTTAACTCAAGTCTCACAGAGGAGATTCTTGAGCCGCTTAACATAGAATAATAGAGTAGTACAGCACAGAAGGAGGCTATTTGGCCCATTGGGTTTTCCCTGACCCTTTCAAAGACCAACCGATTAGCTACAGTCCACTGGTGTTTCCCCATATGTCCGCAAATTTCTTTCCTTCATATATTTATTCAATTCCCTTTTGAAAACCACTATTGAATCTGTCTCCTTGCCCCACCAGGCAATGCGTTGCAAATCCTAACCGCTTGCTTTGAACTAAAAATAAACACAAGAACAAGAGAAATAGGAGCAGGAGTAGACCATTTGGCCCATCGAGCCTGCTCCGCCATTCAATACGATCATGGCTGACCTTAGGCTTCAACTCCATTTTCCCGCCTACCCTCCGGATCCCTTGATTCCTCGAGAGACAAAAATCTGTCTATCCCAGCCTTAAACGTATTCAATGTTGGAGCATCCACAACCCTCTGACGTAGAGAATTCCAAAGATTCACAACCGTTTTGAGTGAAGTAATTTCCCCTCATCTCAGCCCTAAATGAACGGCCCCTTATCCTGAGACTGTGGCCCCATGTTTTAGCTTCCCCCAGCCAGAGGGAACAATCTCTCAGCATCTACCCTGTCAAATCTTCTATGTTTCAATGAGATCACCTCTCATTCTTCTAAACTCCAAAGAGCGTAGGCCCGATTTACTCAGCCTCTCGTAAAGTTTCCCTCATGTAGCCTCTGGTTTGGGGGGTGGGGGAGATGAGTAACTGAGGTGGCTTCCTGTTGCTTTCCTCAGGGATTTTTGCCTCCTCCCCCTGGATGAGCGGCACCTACCCTTAACAAAGGGGACGGTGGGGTAGGTCACCCCATCCATCAGGTGCCAGCACCCACACACAGGCCGTCTGTACAGTATTCAGGGGCTGGCGCTCGCTAGGGCTATCTGGAGTAGGCTAATCATTCCGAATGGTGCAAGAGTCCTATCCATGAGCCAGTGGCCACTCTGTTCGGATGCAAGTCCCCTGCTAAGTGTGAACCCATATTCTACTCCCCACTCGCTGGGTTCCCTGGAGCTGGGTATGAATTCCGCACCCTCTGGCTCAACTCAGCCCAAAGCTCACTCTGTTCTTTTTGTAGAAGGCAAAGAAAGAAAGTCACTTATCTCTTTAAGGTTTTTCTGACTCTGTTGAGATTTAGAAGCAGCCCTGCAATACAACAGTTAGCCCCTAGGCGCTCCCTAAGAGCCTATTTACATCAATTAGTCCTTGTGGGTCTGAAGGAACTGGCTGAATCATGTTGAACTGTACCGTAACAGAGTGTTACATTGTGCATTACATGCTGCAATGGCTCTTGTCACCAAACTGTATAACCCCCTGTCTTACTGTAAGTGCCATTGGAGGTCTGCTAGTAACGTATTGGAAGTATAACTGTTTGCCACCCAGGAAATGTGTCTGTCGAGCAACGAAAGATGTCACGCTTTTCCTGTAGGTTCAAGTTTGCCTGGGAATGACTAGATAGCACTGAGAAAACAAAAATGCTGAAAAAACTCAGCAGGTCCAACAGCATCTACAGAGAGAGAAAAAAATTAACATTTCGAGTCCACTTCAGATACCTTTGTTTTTCTTTCTCCACAGACGCTGTTAAACCTGCTGAGTTTTTCCAGCATTTTCTGTTTTTGTTTCAGATTTCCAGCATCTGCAGTATTTTGCTTTTATTTTGGGTAGCACCAATGTTGACTTCAGTTCACTGGCTATGAGCAGATTCTTCTCAAATCCCCAAAGGCTGCTGCCCAACCCTTACCTATCTCAAAGCAACCAGAACACTGAGGATGCTGGAAATCTGAAAGGAAAGCAGAAAGTTCTGGCGATACTCAGGGTTGTGGCAGTGTCTGTGGAGCGCAAAACAGAGTGAACGTTGCAGGACTGTGACCTTTTTCCTAACTCGCCGATCTCACTTTGTTTCTTTGTGCGTTGTACACAGCAAGCTGAAGTTTCAATGCAACCCGCTGCTCACTTTGAGGGACTTCTGCTTGTACCTGGGGGAAAATGTACAGTCCTGAATTCCTGAGCCTGTCCTCATGTCTTAGCGAGAGAGAGATTGATGACCTTTGTAGATCCCAGTTTGAAAGCTGTGCAGCCCAGTCTGCCAGGAACATGTAAAATTAGGGCTCCAATTACTTAAGATGCCCCTATTCCTTACATTTGGAATAAGTGTTGAAACAGTCACTTAGTGATACAGGACTGGAACTTTGTTGAAAGGAGGGACATGTTGCTGAAGCTTTTCAACTTGCATTTGTCCTGAATAGTGCAAGAATGGCAAATTTCAAACAATCTCAACAGTTTATACGACGGGAGAAAAGGGTGCTGATTGGTTGGCAGGTCAAGTCAAGTCTGGTTGGCAAGTCACCTCAGCCAATCGGCACTCTTTTCTCCTGTAGTATAAGTTGTTGTGATTGTTTGAAATTCGGTATCCTTGCATCTCTCCTGATGGGGTGCAAGGCAATAAGCTTCAGTAACATGTCTCTTTTCAGCAATAATAAGTGTTGACTGAATTAGCTCTTTAAAGTGTTGGCTGAGGACTTACGGGCTGCCTTTTTAAACATTTGCTTTAACATTGGATGCACTTGGGAGGGTGCAGGATAGACACGTCGTAGGAAACAATAATAAACACAGTAGCAGGCTCCCTCTGTCTGCCGTCCGACAGGGATAAGGATGTGCAGGATTGCCATTATACTTAGTGTGATGCTACCAATCTGTGTTGGAAATACCCTGCTTAAACCAATACACTGTAACTTGCAATACTCTTAATTAGCCCCTTCATCTGATTGTTGCTGACACCATTGATAGACTCACCATGTGAGAATTTCGCAGACGCACTGATGATTCCTAAATACTGAGCTTCCAGTGGAAGGAAAGACTGAATATCAAGGAGCCTGCTGATGAGTTCTAATTTCTCATTAACATTAGACAGCAAAGGGACCGGGTGGTACGGTTTCCCCTCTGGAACCTGAGTTCAAGCCCAAAGCAGATCGATAAGAGTCTTCGCCTGCCCTCACCCCCGTCCCATAGATGGAGTTGTGCTCTGCATCTAACCCCGTGCTGTACCTGACTGCACTCGATACTGTCGGCGTGCCCGAATGCACCCAACATCGTGATTAGCACAAAATCCCATTTGTGGTGGAAAAGTGCACTTGCCGCCTGCAGATGCTTTTTAAAAATTCTGCACTTTTGGACGGATAAGGATTGTTATAAACCGGACGCGCAATCGCCAACGATGATAGACTTCTGCTGATTGCAGGTGTACTTGTTACAGGAAATTGTCTTTCAGATTGCTGTTAAAATGCAAATAGTTTGCTAGTTATTGAGCTCCTTCGGTTACCCACCGAATCATTGTGAGGCTTCCCCATTTTCTTTGTGTTGGAAGTAATGTATTTAGTTTTAGGCGTGTTTAACCTGTGCTTTTAGTAATATTATGTCTGCTGTCAGTGCTGTCATGCAGTAGTGAACGAGGCTTACTCATTGTGTGTTTGGGTGCTGTGAACATTGATTCCACTGGTGGCCTATTGCCAAACTTCGGACCTGTGCTAGGGCCTGGTGATTTTACTTACAATTTCATTTTCGTGACGTGGGGGTTATGGGCGAGACTGGCATCTGTTGCCCACCCTTCGAGGTGTTGACGAAGATGAGGTCGTTCTTAAATCACTGTAGATACACCCATGGTATGGTTAGGGAGGGAGTTCCAGAATTTTGACCCAACAGTGGTGATGGAGCGGTGATATATTTTCAAGTCAGGATGGTGTGTGTGGTTTGGAGGGGAACTTGCAGGTGGTGGCGTTCCCATGCTTCTGCTGCCCTTCCTCTCCTAGTGGGTAAGGTCACGGGTTTGGAAGGTGCTGTTGAAGGATCCCTGGTGAGTTGCTGCAGTGCATCTTGTAGATGGTACACACTACTGCCACCGTGCGTCAGTGACGGAGGGAGTAAACGTTTAAGCTGATCGTTCAAGTGGGACTGCTGTGTCCTGGGTGGTGCTGGGCTTTTTTGATAGTTCGCAATAGTGGAGCACAATTGTAACTCAAGTTGAAGGACTGACTGTTGAAAGAGCTGGGCTTGTCCTGGTTCTGACTCAGAAGTTTGGGATTTTTACAGACTCTATGTACGATTAGGCCACAATTCTTACTCATTTAGAGGAAAATATTCTGCAGTTTCTGCCTGAAGGCAGGTCTGACCGTAGCATCGCGACCTCCACCACAGGTAGGTCAAGGAGGCAGGCCCAGAATCTACCCCAAGCTGGGGCTCCAAGTCAGTGGTTATGGCTCCAAGCCTTTCTCCCGGGCCTCTTGTCTGTTTGTGAGCCCCACAGACCACAGTAACAGTCCGTGGATTAATTTATTGTTATCTCCCCTGGTGCTGAGTTAGTCGATTTAAAAGTGGATTCTTCATGACAGGAGGAGAAAATGATGAAAATTAACGGAGGAAGACATGCCTGGTGTGTGCCTCTGGATCCTGTGTGAGGACAAAGTTGGGTTTTAAATGTGATGTACTGAACTTGCCTGTTGAGGCTTAGGCAGAAAGGATGAGCACTTGGGTGAAGTATCTGTCAGTGATAAAACCTTGCGGTCCCACCCTGTGAACGTTGACATATTCAGTGGGCGACTTTTTTTGTAAGGACTCAACCTGTCTATATCCCCTTGCAGATTCCTTATGTCCTCATCACAACATGCCCTCCCACCTATTTTTGTATCATCAGCAAACTTGGATACATTACACTCTGCCTTCTCCCCGAGCCATTACTATAGATAGTAAATAATTGAGGCCCTAGGACTGATCCTTGTGGCACTCCACTGGTTATGTCTTTCCAATCTAAAAAAAAACCCATTAATCCCAACTCTCTCTTCTGTGTGTTAACCAATCCTCAATCCATGCTAACACATTACCCCCCTGTGGAGCTCTTATCTTGTGCAATAACCTTTTATGTGGCACCTTATTGAAAGTCTTCTGGAAACCCAAATACACTACATTTACTGCTTCCCCTTTATCAACTGCTTGTTATATCCTCAAAGAACTCTAGCAAAGTTGTCAGGCATGATTTCCCTTTCACAAAACCACGTTGACTCTGATTGCGTTAAGCTTTTTTAAATGTCCTGCTATTTCTTCCTTAATAATGGACCCTAGCATTTTCCCAGTGACAGATGTTAAGCTGACTGGCCTATAGTTTCCTGCTTTTTGTCTCCCTCCCTCCTTGAACTGGGGCGTCACAGCGGTTTTCCAACCCTAAGGGACCATATTGCTTGTTGCAATTCTAGAGCGCCTCTTGAATTATGTCTGTAATCAGTAGTTGGATTCCTCCAGAGCCATCCAGTGGTGTGTCTGTTGTCCGCAGCCAGGGGTCTTTTAGCTATGGTTCCTGGTCTGATAGGACTGCCGCACTGGCTCCTGTGTCTTAATTTGAAATTTGTGAGGTGACCGTTTACAGATATGTCAGCATTCCGAAATGTGAATCTGGGATCCTTAGTTTATCCCAAGAGGCGTTGTTAGACGAGCACTTGGTGTGGTTCATCTATATCTCATGGACTCGTTGGTGATCCTGCACACATCTCGAGGTTTTGGACTTGCACATTCTTCTGGAGTGAGAGCAGTGCCCAGTGATCGCTGGACACAGCTCCTGCTTATGAAGCCTTTTTGGTGCCACAGCCACCATCTTGTGTTTTGCTTGGATATTGCTTTCCTTGCCCTGGAGTCTCCTTGCCCTTTTGTTGTTTGCTGAGCAACACGGTTTAACTTCACCGTGCAAATAAATTGGTTTCGCTGGCGGACTTCTGATTGTCTGATGATTTGGATGGTTTTTTCCAAAGTTAGATCCTCTTTAGAGTGGAGTACACCTGAAAGAGTATCACTGGCCACTCCCATCGCTGTTCGTTCTCTTGTGAGCTCTGACGTAGTCGCAGAGCCTTCAGCCAGTTTGTATAACTCATTTCTGAAGGAGTCCTCAGCTTTCCTGGGCTTTTGGATCCTCTTGTTAAATTTTGCTTGCTCCAAAATTTTATTGCTGCTTAGGTTAAAGTAGGTGCCAGAGGACTTCATGACCTCTTCAGAGTTTATGGAAGATTCATTTATTCCTTGCCTAGCAATTGTCGTCGGCTATTGGACCTACTGAATATAATATTGTATTCACTTGTTTATCCTCTGTTTTCTTAATCAAGCCTGATGCTATCATGTACCCTAAAATCATCTTCCTCATAACGCCCGGTTTTGCACCCATCCATCTCCCTTAATTGGTCTAGCAGTGTTGATTTACCATCCTGGCTGTTTTCAGCACAGGGGAGTAACAGCTTTATTTTTTTTTAAAATGGCGTTGCAGTAATTGATTTTTTCTCCCCCCTTTCCACACTTGTTGGGATTCGGTGGGTTCCCATCACTGTTATGGAGCCATTTTGAACTTCAGTGATTCTGCAGCAAATCTTTTGAACAAATAGTTCCTGACTTCTCTTCAAAATTCTTTTTCCCGTTCGCGCTGACTCTGAAATCGGGCTGCAGCATTCTTCAAGTTGTACTTGTTAAGATAATCAGCGCTGCCTGATTATTGCTCTGAATTTAAAAGCTTATTTCAGCCTTTTCTTTGGAGTTTGCTCACCCTTTTGTGATCTGGCTAGGTCCTTCGACTCTGCGTTCGATCGGGTCTCGCAAGGGACCTCCACGTGCTCTGGTGGAGCCCTGTTATGCTGCACAGTGGATCTTTCTTCTGTCCTTCAGCCTCCACACCTGCAGTGGAGCTTCTGAGGTGATCTCCAGCTGTGCATTTGAGGTCTTCAAGTTAGGTGCACTTCACTTAGGTCAGAATGCCGTTTCTTTCATTCTTCATTCTTCAGGATTTTGGGGTCCTTCACCTGCTGCCACCATGTTGTAAGGTTGTATGTTGTCTCCTGGAGAGATCTGAAAGCTTGTATGATTGAACATTTAACTGTTTATTAATAACACACGTGCATGTATGAGGTTTGCACGTATGACTGGTGTGCCTATATAGGATACAGTGCTGACTAGATGCTAACTTCGGGTTGACTTATACCAGACTCCCGGCTACATTCTACCACTCCCATATGACTCTTCACAGCATAATGTGGGGTGGTACTGTTTCCCCAGTCCCACATTAACCCTTACAGTTCCAAACACCCTAATACTATAGGGAGGTGGTGGCGTAGTGGTATTGTCACCGGACTATTCCAGAGTCCCAGGGTAATGCTCTCAGGATCTGGGTTCGACAGATGGTGAAATTTGAATTCAATAAAAAAAACTGGAATTAAAAGCCTGATGATGACCATTGCCGATTTGTTGTAAGAACCCATCTGGTTAACTAATGCCCTTTAGGGAAGGAAGCCTGCCGACCTTACCTGGCCTGGCCTACATGTGACTCCAGACCCACAGCAGTGTGGTTGACTCTTCTTAAATGGACGCCCATATCCTATGAGCGAATAAAGAAAACGACACCTTCCCAAGAACTCCAACTTGCTACTGGGACCCAGTCTCAATTTCTGAACAATGTCGGTTGCTCAAAAAGAGAGCGATTAATAATTTATAGTGGTGAAAGGTGCCTTTAACTGCTCTGAGGTAGAGCTGTGTCATGTTTACTGTGGATATCTCTGTGAAGAGATCCCAGGCAACCATATGGACGTGACTTATACCATATGCTCCAGCCTTGACATAAACAATTTTACTTCACTATTTTTTTAAAGTTTTGTGAAGGGGGGTGGTGGAAAGTCATTATACAGTGCTGTTTTTCAGCTGTTGTGAAGTGGTTTGTTTGAAATAAGCTTACTCAGCAGCTGAGTTCTGCGAAAACATTTCTTGAGCTGCCTCGCAGCCTTTTTGCTTCGTCGGGGAGCGTCACGACGCAAGAGAGGGCTGATTGCCTAAGGCAGCAGATAGGCAGGGTTCGTGTGCGCAGAGCATGAGTGAGAGTGTAAATTGGCGTTTAACACCATCAGCTCAGCTAGTCATGTAACCCGTGCCTCTTCACACCTCCGTGGTGTTTTTGGTTTTCGGTTCTCTGGGGTGTAGCTTGCGGGATTTTGCCCCAGCTTCCCAGGCTGTCTCCGTCAATGCCACAGCTTTAGAATTATGGTTAGGAGTGTGGCGTACTGCGCCTTCCCGTGACCCCTCCAGCCCCACAATCCTCCCCTCTGTTGCTTGCCCACCATTTCCACCGCCGTGCTGGATTAGTGCACGTTGATCCGTGTCGTCCTACCCACCGCCCCCCTCAACCCCCCAACCCGAGAGGAAAAGTAACATCAGTGCTCAAGGGGAAGCCCTGAACAACAATCTGGAGCATCTTCGTGGAATGAGTAATTACAGCTTGCAAGATGCCAAGTAACATCGGAACAGTCAAGCATTGGACATCAAGGACCTGCTCGATTATGCAATGGAATTGTTTTTGCAGCCTGTTTTTTGGAAAAAGAACAGTAAACCAGAATGTAGTGCAGTTGTCTTGACCACTAACAGATGGCATCGAGTTTTTTTTTTGAAAGTGGGAAAGATCTGTAGCTGTTAAGATTAAAGTTGTAACACACAGCTGACGTATTGCAGCTTGTTACATGTCTTCTACGTGTCCTTTTTTATTAAAGGAAAGAATGATTACCTAGTTTAAGACAACTGCACAAAAAAAAGTCCCTTGTGTCAAATGCCGAGGGGGTGGGGGTGTGCTGTGGTGGTGGGTGGTCCTGTAGAGTTCCGTTGGTTGGTTGTGAAGTGTGACGTTTCTATCTGATTGGTCATATTTATGTCCCTGAATCGTAAGGTTGCTAGTCTGAGTCAGAAGCCCAGGACTTGAGCACGTAATCAATGCTGTTCCAGTCAGCACTGAGGGTGTCCTGCACTGACCATAGGAATGAGACAATAAAACCAAAGCTCCCTCTGTAATCTCGGGTGCATGTATTAGATCTCGTGGCACATTTAAAAAGCAGCCAGGGGAGTTATCACACTGCCCTGGCCAATATTTGTTAGTTGGTCAACAGCACCAAAAATAACTGGCCTTTCACTCATTGCTGTTGGTCTTTACTGTGTGCAAATTGGCTGATAGGTTTGGCCTTTTTTTTAAAAAAAAAGCAAAAGTACTTAATTGGCTTTGAAGTGTTCAGGGACACCCTGAGGATGTGTAAGATGCTTTTTAAACAGCATGTTTTTTCTTTAACTCCTCCAGAACCACTGTTTGGCTTTTAATAGCATTTCAATGCCTTTGCTCCTCTCTGCATCACATGGACATTGTCACTGTGTTGTTTAACCTGATGCACTGACCCACATCGACCCCTGGTTTGGCAACGACTTGATTTTAAAATCTTCATTTTTGTGTTCGACTCCCTCTGTGGCTTTACACCCCTCTTATCTCCCTAACTCAGTGCAGAGGGCAAAGTCAAACACATGGCTGTGGGTCTGGAGTGACATGTAGGCCACACTGGGTAAGGATGGTAGATTCGCTTCCATAAAGGACGTTAGTGAGCCATTTTACAACAATCGTTGACGGTTGTCATGCCCACCATTACTGAGACTAGCTTTATATTCCAGATTTATGAATTGAATTTAATTCCTCCAGTTGTCGTGGTGGGAGTTAAACTTGTGTCCCCAGATCGTGAACTTGTCCAGTGACATTAGTGGCGGTGACATTACCACTGCACCACCAGCACCCCATGGCTGTGTTGCACGCTGTGTAAATACATGGGGCAAAGCTGGATTCTTCAGTACGTCAGATGCTTGACTTGCCTTCGCTTCTTTCCTGAAGGCACTATGTCTTGCAGGTAACCTTTCGACTCTACCCAAAGATGTACACGTTTTTCCAGTGATACCTCCAGGGAGTGATAACCTGTTTTGCATGGCACCCAACGTCCAGGTTGCTGCACAAGGTGATGAATGAGAACGACAGACCCATCTCCCTGCCTGGAGAAAGCCTAGGGTCATGGAGGTCAATTGGAACACCTTGCCTACAGCAGCAACTTGCATTTATATAGCGCTTTTAACGCTAGTGAATCATCCCATTGCCATTACCCATTCAAATTTCATACTGAGCTGCTTGAGATGTTGGGGCAGGTGACCAGAGGACGAAGGTTTTAAGGAGGAGAGGCTGAGAGGTTTAGAGAGGGAATCCAAAGCTTAGGGCCTAGGCAGCTAAAGGAGTGATGAATTTAGGAACGCTGGAGTAGGCCATTTGAGCTTGCTCCATCATTCAGTAAGATGATGGCTGACCTGGTTGTGGCTTCAGCTCCACTTTCCTGGTTGTCCCCCAGAACCCCCGACTCCCTTGTCTGTCCAAAATCTGTCTGTCTCTGCCTTGAATAAATTTAATGACCCCGCCTCCCCACTGGATTCCTGGAGAAGAGAATTCGACACACCGGGGCCCCTAGGGAGAAGAGGTTTCCCCTCATCTCCGTCTTAAAAGGAAGACCTCTTGTTTTTAAACTGTGCCCCCCACACCCCCCTAGTTTAGTCTCCCCCACAAGTGGAAACATCTTCCAGGTATCCACCCGATCAAGTCCCGGATTTGGTGATGTGCGAGAGGCCAGAGTTGGAGGAGTGCCGAGATTTCCGAGAGAGTTATAGGGTCCCAGTTTGACCAGCTAACTCATCAAAGATCAGTGCTCAAACCTGGGCTAGTTTTGTGCTCTGTGCTGAAACTGGCAATGCTTCAACTCTGCTTCCCCTCATTTCTGGAGTCGCCGTCACTCAACTCCCTCCTACCTTTACAGTGTGGCACGTAGACCAAGCACACAGATTTGTGACCATTTGTGACCCTGGCAGCACTTTCCCAGTCGATACTGTAAATAGACGTGGTTGCAGTAATTACCAACTCTGTACAGTTTTACTTTTAAAATGCGTCACAGCCCAGGATTAGCGGCAAGCCTGCATCAACACTGCTTGTGATGTTATGTCAGGATCCTAATGGGCACACAGCTGTGGCAGTTCATTGTGGACGTGGGGTGATGAATACTGGTGGTGCAGTTCCCTGCAGAAATTGTGGAATGACCCAGTTACATGTGCTGAACTCGTTGAAAACGTCAGCACATTGAACCGATGGATGTCTTTGTTGAAGAATCTTCACGCTGTCCTCTTTCTGACATTTAAGGTCAGCAGCAAAAACTCCCAGGACAGGGACAGCACGGGGTTAGATACAGAGTAAAACTCCCTCTACACTGTCCCCATCAAACACTCCCAGGACAGGTACAGCACGGGGTTAGATACAGAGTAAAGCTCCCTCTACACTGTCCCCATCAAACACTCCCCAGGACAGGTACGGCATGGGGTTAGATACAGAGTAACGCCCCCTCTACACTGTCCCCATCAAACACTCCCAGGACAGGTACAGCACGGGGTTAGATACAGAGTAAAGCTCCCTCTACACTGTCCCCATCAAACACTCCCCAGGACAGGTACAGCACGGGGATAGATACAGAGTAAAGCTCCCTCTACATTGTCCCCATCAAACACTCCCAGGGCAGGTACAGCACGGGGTTAGATACAGAGTAGAGCTCCCTCTACACTGTCCCCATCAAACACTCCCAGGACAGGTACAGCACGGGGTTAGAGACAGAGTAAAGCTCCTGCTATCATGTGAGATCAATGTTATTCAGCTCCAGGTATGCCCCCTACTGCACCAGGATAACACTTTCCCATTTTCCACATCAGACATCCTCCGGGTGCTTTGTGAGACAACCAGATTAAAGCTGAACTGGGGCAGTTTGTGCTGTGGGGGAAACAGCTGCTTTATATCCTGTTATTCAGCCCACACCACACCTTGTAGTGGGTTTCTCAGCAATGATTCATGCGGCAAACAAACCAGGGGCGGTGGGGGTGGGGAGAAGAACATTTTATCTGTTTAATTGAACGTGATCACAGGAGAAACTACTCATTGTTCAAGAGGTTGAGCTTGTTTCGCTTGTTTTTTTTTAATTGGATGTTTCACGTTTCCTCCCATCCTTGATTGCACAGGTGCTGGCTGCTGTCCAGTTCCTTACCCAAGTGGCCATTCTGCTAAACAGTGACCATTACTAGAGGGGTATTTAACAATGGCAGAGCATCACACTCAATTCCCTGCAGAAAGATTTGCATTGATGTGGCATGTTTCATAGCCTTGCAATATTCCAAAGCACTTTGCAGCTAACTTAAAATTCGAAATGCAGCTGCAGTTTGTAATGTCAGAAATGCGGCAGTGAATTTGTGCACAGCAAGCTCCCACAGGCAGCATTGAGATCGTGACTGTTTCTTCTAGGGGTATTGGTCCGGGGATAGATATTACCCAGGAGAGCATCTTCAGGGTAGTGCCGTGGGATCTTTTACCCCACCTGAACGGTTGGAACCAGGATTTAATGCCGCTTCCAAAACACGGCACCTCCGGTAGTGCAGCACCCCCTCACTACTGCACTAGAGCCGCTGTGGGTGATGATGGTGACCAGCCCGTGATCAACACCCACCACCCCCGCCTCCATCTCGCTCCCCGGCTCGACACACTCGGACCATTTGCAGGGCTGTTGACCTCTCTGCTCCAGCTAGAGGCTGGATGTAGCAGTTGGAGAAGAGGGTTGGGTTCAGCTAAAGGTGCCTTCTGTGGTCAGAAGCCCTGTCACACTCATTATCTGACACACCGACTTGAGCGAGGTGCAAGAGAGTTGTTAGTGCTTTGCGGAACATATGCAAGCAGTAGGAAGAGTTGAACTTGTTGGCATTGATATCCTGGCTCAGCTGAATGTTGAAATCTGTTCTCTTGCCTGCTACTTTCTGGCCTGATCCCCAGCATTTCAGCGTTTGTGCAATGTTTTAAATCCTGGCTCTTGCCTTTCGTTTTGTAAGTCGCTGGCTCAGTATTACTTGTAGGAGCGTGGCAATTATTTTTCGTTGACTGGGAAACCCAAGCGAAAGGTTAAAAGCCTGTGCTACAAAAGCACCTCCTGAACGTCGAAATGAGCCAGAGAGAAGGTGCAAAACTATGTTTCGAAGGAAATCAGGGGAGTTCTCCCCGGTCCTGGGCCAACGTTTGTCCCTCGATCGACATCACTGAAACAGATTATCTGGTCGTTATCACATTGCTGCTTGTGGGACCTTACTGTGCACAAATTGGCTGCAGAGTTTCCTGTAATACAACAGTCCGCATTTCAGAAGCATTTCCTTTGGGAATTCATGAAAGGTGCCGTGTAGTTGGGAGATTTTTTTCCCCTTAAAATCAGGAAGTTGCAGTTTGGTGACACCAAGCCTGGATTTTTGAAGTTTTTCATTGAAAGAAGTGGGAACTTGCCCATTTGGAGGCCTCAGTTTGGAGAGATGATGCTTTGAGTTTGATTATAAGGTAGAGAAAGTGGCTGGAAACATAGTTTGAAGGACAGGAGGAATGAGAGAGATGCTCAAAATCATGAGGGGGCTGGACAGAGTAGATAGGGAGAAGCTGTTCCCGCTCGTAAGAGGATCAAGAACGAGAGGGCACAGATTTAAAGTGATTTGCAAAAGAAGCAAATGTAACATGAGTAAAAACTTTTTCACACAGCGAGTGGTTTGGGTCTGGAATGCGCTGCCTGGAAGTGTGGTGGAGGCAGGTTCAATCCAGGTGCTCAAGAGGGCATTAGGCGTTTATTTGAATAGAAACAATGCGCAGGGGTAACAGGGAAAAGGCAGGGCAATGGCACTAGGTCATAATGCTCACTTGGAGAGCCAGTGTAGGCCCGATGGGCCGAATGGCCGCCTCATGTGCCGTTAAGATTCTGTGATTCTGAGAGAGGGTATGTGAGAGAGACGATGTCCACTATAGCAATGATTAAATACAAGAAAAAAGACTTGCGGACAGAGACGGTGGTGTAGTGGTACTGTCACTGGTAATCCAGCGGCCCAGTCTAATGCACGGGGAGCCATGGTTTCAAATGGCAGCTGGCGAAATTTAACTTCAATTCATAAATCTGGAATCGAAAGCTAGTCTCAGTAACGGTCGATTGTTGTAAAAAAAACCCTTCTGGTTCACTATTGTGCTTTAGGGAGGGAAATCTGCCGTCCTTACCCGGTCCGGCCTGCATGTGACTCCAGACCCACAGCAATGTGGTTGACTCTTAACTGTCCTCTGAAATGGCCGAGAAAGCCACTGAGTTCAAGGGCAGTTAGGGATGGGTGACAAATGCTGGAATTGCCAGTGACACCCACATCCTATGAAAGAATAAAACGAAAGCACTTTTCCTGATCACTGGACAACTCAAGGGACTTCCCAACCAATGAAGTTGTAATTTGGAACCAGGCAGCCAGTTTGCTGTTTGTGGGAGTTGCTGTACGGAGTGAGGTAATGAGCAGATAATTAGTTTTTGTGACGTTGACCAAGGAATAAATATTGGCCAGGACGCCGGGAAGAACTCCCCTGTTCTTCCGACTGGCGTTATGGAATCTGCCACGTCCACCCAGGCAGAAGGGGCCTCAAGTTTAATGTCTCATCCGGAAGACAGCACCTTCAACAATGCAGCGCACCCTCAGTACTGCACTGGAGCGTCAGCCTTGGATTTTTGTGCTCAAGCCCTGAAGCGGGACTTGCCTCTGAAATGCAAGGTTGCAGTTTTGAGTGTACTATCAACTGAGCTATGGCTGACCCTGATAAAATAAAAGAGATGAGATAAATATCATAGTGGAGATGGTGAATGGAGGTGAGGGGGTTACGTGGCTGTGTGTGTGTGTGTGTGTGTGTGTGTGTGTGTGTGTGTGTGTGTGTGTGTGTGTGCTGAGTGTGTAAGGTGGTGCTGTGCCTCCCCAGTGCAGAGAGTGCATTGGAGTCGGGAGTTCCGAAGAAGGGTCATATCGGACTTGCAACGTTAACTCTGCTTCTGTCTCCACCGATGCGGCCAGAGCTGCTGAGTTTATCCAGCACTTTCTGTTTTATTTCCGATTTCCTGCATCTGCAGTAATTTGCTTTTACCCTGTTAATTGGAGTTGGGATCGTGTTTAACCTTTTGTGTTGGATTGACTTGGTTGAGTGCTGCCTTTTCCTGGAGTCAGGCCGTAGCCTGATAATCCATTTGCTTTTTTGGCTTGGGTCAAATACTGTTGGTGAGTGTCATGACTGGAGAAGAATTGTAGTTGGCTTGGCTAAAGTGGGCAGCAGTTAGCGTTGAGCCCTGGGTTCACATTGCTGTCTTAAGTTTCTTGTTTTGGGGAGCACTAAAAACATTGCCACCTCTGAGTTGTATACAGACGAAGGTAGCAACATTCAATTGAATTTTTGAATGTTCTAAATTGCCTCCATGTAAATATTTCCTACTGCTTTTATTTCTTCTGCTACCCTAAAGCTGATGGCTTTCATTGGTGTACAAGTTGCACTGTTACCTCACTAAAATAGGCAGCCTTTGTACGTAAGCCTAGGAAAAGAGTGCAGGGAGGCATTGCAGCAAAACTGCAGGACATTCTCGTGTTGCACATTTGTAATGATGATTGATCTGGGATACGCACTTGGAAGAGTAGGTCTAAAGGATACTACAAGACCAAAATTGATTTGTCCAGGAGATGCGATGGAGAGTAATCCTATTATTAAAAATAGGACTGCTTTGGACCACTTTAGCCGGCAGGAGTGCTTTTGTGCTTTTTCAGTTTCTCCGCTTTGTTCCTTCCTATTGTGCAGGTGTTTTTTCCTGTTTCTATCACCCCAGTACCGTTGGCAGCCAGGCCATCAATTTATTTGACCCTAAGCTCTGCAACTCCTTCCCTAAACCTCTCCATCTCTCCGCCGCTCCCCCTTTTAAAACACTCCTTAAAACTTAGCTCCTTCAGCAAGCTTTTGGCCACCTGTCCAAATAGCTGCTTATGTGGCTTGGTGTCCAGTTGTGTTTGAGAGTGCCTTTTTACTACAAAAAAGGTGCTATATAAATGCAAGCTGTTGGTGCTGGAGAATGGTTCTACAAGTACTAGGTGTACTCTAAGCCAATGCTTCATGAATGTGTCTACAGAGTGAGCGTGGCCAGTATATTGCACAGCGAACGGAAGGGATGAACGCACCAGCTCCTGCCTATACTGAACACCGCCAGGATTCTTGCAGCTGTCATTGTTATTCAGTGATGAGATGAGGAGTTCTGTTACAGGGTGAAGAATGGGAGTAGAGCTCGAAACTTGAAATTGCATAGTTTTATTCTGTGTCTGAAATGCCCGAGAATCCCTCACTTACGGTGAATTGTTTTTGAAGTGGGGTTTGTGGTGTTGTGATACTATAAACCACATGGATATGAATGAGCAATCAATGTCTTTTGGTGGTGTAGTGCCACGATCGCTTTAATTTCTATCTGAAGAGTTGGAGGAAGCACCAGTGCTTCTATTTAACGTCTCATCTGAAGGACTGTGCAGTGCTCCCTTGGTGCCTAAGCGGACTCGGAGTAGATAATGTAATCGAGTGAGGCTTGAACTCTCAATCTCCTGCTTTGGAGGCAAGAGTGCACACTCCTAATCGTTCTAGGCAAATTAATGTACGCCGCCGTCTACAAGGCACAAGTCAGGAGTGTGATGGAATACTCTCTTCCCTGGATGAGTGCAGCTCTGACAACACGCAAGAAGCTTGACACCATCCAGGGCAAAGCAGCCCGCTTGATTGGCACCCCATCCGCCACCTTAAACATTCATTCCCTCCACCACCGATGCACAGTAGCAGCAGTGTGTGTGCCGTCTACAAGATGCACTGCACCAACTCGCCAAGGCTCCTTCGACAGCACCTTCCAAACCTGCGACCTCTACTGCCTAGAAGGACAAGGGCAGCAGATAGATGGGAACACCACCACCTGGAAGTTCCCCTCCAAGTCATGAACCATCCTGACTTGGGCATATATCGCTGTTCCTTCACTGTCGCTGGGTCAGAATCCTGGAACTCCCTCCCTAACAGCGCTGTGGGTGTACCTACACCACACGGACTGCAGCGGCTCAAGAAGGCAGCATTAACAAAAACCCTGCTAATTACAGCATCCTCTTGGGAACCCCTGTAAATAAATGCTCAGCCCCAAGGATTCCCCTTCAAATATAGGCACATGCTCAGGGCCTCCCTGCAGATTGGGGCATGGTAGCATATCGATTATGTTACTCAATGAGTAGCCCAGAGGCCTTGAGTAATGATCTGGGGGCATGAGTTCAAATCTCTCACCATGGCAACTGGGAAATCTAAATTCAATTAATGAAATAAATGTGGACTAAAAAGACATGACCACCAGATTATGATGAAAAACCCATCTGGCTGTTATCCTTTAGGGAAGGAAATCTGCCATCCTTACTTGGCCTGGCCTGCACATGACTCCAGACCCATAGCAACGACACCAATGCTTAACTGCCCTGTGAAATGGCCTGGCAAGCCACTCGATTCTATTTGAGATGGCAGCTCATCATCTCCTCCTCAGGGACAATAAGAGATGGAAAATAAATGCTGGCCTAGCCAGTGACACCTGTGTCCCATGAATTAATTATTTTTTTTAAATTACAAGGTCTCTTGGAACTTTTTTTTTTAAACTGCAAGACTGGGATAGTCGAAGAAAAACCTATTATTACCGAAAATGTGTTTTATATTCATTTGTATTGGACTGAGGCGCGTGTATTGAAAATAGTAGATTGCAGCATCCTTGAGATCAGGCTTGTAGCACGTACCGTGCCCTACCCGAGCCAGACCAATATCTGATGACCTTGGAGAATCCCTGGGATCCTTTTCAAGGACTTCAGTTTGCAAACTTGCCTTTTACCAGCTGCACAGTGAAGAATGAAGTGCAGGCTGTAAGATCTAAGGGGTTTGACCCTTTCAAGGCACTGGCAATGAATGAGTTTGAACTACGAGATTGTGGGATGACTCTCTATTCTCATACAGGGTGGATGTGGGAAAAATGTATTTGTTTTCTTCAACTATCTATAGCATTTATGATGTACAGAGCTGTAGTTCAGGGCTTTACAGAACAGTGGAAATGGTTCGAGTTGCAGAAGCGCAGTTGTAGAGAACCGCCTGGCTTTTGTCGACCAAGGCAAGAAACGCAAAGGCCTGGAGAACTGAGGAATGGAGTTTCTCAAGGCTGAGGCAGTGTGGCCAAAGGAGCATCAAGAGTTGGTGGGAACAGAGAGGAGCTGGGAAGAAGTAGGCTGGTTTTGGGAGGACGAGAGAGCCAGGGGAAAGAGCTGGCGATCAGGGAGCGAGGTCGCAGAAGGATTTGGTGAGGATACAGGTCATAAAAGTTAATTCCCAAAACATGCAAAGTATCCCATTGATCACATTCCCCATTCCATTTTGTTTGTTTTGAATTTGAGCCAGGAGACACTTTTTTTCCCCCTATCTTTTTACTTAAGTCAAATTTGTTTTATAGATCTTTGAAGTTTGCATAGCAGGGTGTGAAATCCTGAATCTTAAATGACATTTTGCTTGCCTGCTTGCAAGAATCTGGTTCGTGTACAAATGAGGATGTTTATAGAATTAACACCTTTTATTTATTTTTTGGCAACATTGTGAATCTCACCAACTGAAGCAAAAATGTATTCTCCTTTTCTCTGGTGTTGAGGTCCCTGAGTAGTGTTCCTCCTTCCACAGCCTCAATGAATAAATTACATCATGAGTCATACATACCAGCAAGTTCCTAGACTTAATCCCTGGTTTGTATTGAAGTAGAATTCCTGAATTGACCTTGGCATCACTGGATGAGAGAGGGGGAAAATATGATTTTCTGCTCAGTTATGAACATATAAAATAGGAGAAGTAAGCCATTCGGCCCCTTGAGCCTGTTCCGTCATTCAATAAGATCATGGCTGATGTGTTTGTATCTTGAATTCCACATTCCCATCTACCCCTGATAACCTTTGATTCCCTTGCCTCTCAAGAATCTATCTGCCTCTAAGATATTCAATGACCCCCCCTCCACCACCTTCTGAGGCAGAGTGTTCCAGTCGCACAACCCTCAGAAAACATTTCTCCTCATCTCTCGCCTAAAAGGGCAACCCCTAATTTTAAAACAGGTGCCCCCTAGTTCTGCATTCACCCACAAGAGGAAACATCCTTTCCATGTCCACCTTGTCAAGACCATTCAGGATCTTATATACTTCAATCAAGTCACCCCTCACTCTTCTAAACTCCAGTGGAAACAAGTTCGGCCTGCCTAACCTTTACGCCATAAGACAACCCACGTATTCCAGATATCAACCTGGTAAACCTCCTTTGAACCGCCTCCAATGTATTTACATCCTTAAATAAGGAGACCAAAACTGCGCGCACTATTCGAGATGTGGTCTCGCCAATGCCCTGTATAATCAATGCATAACATCCTTACTTTTATGTTCAGTTACTCTCATAATAAAGGATAACATTCCATTAGCCTTCTTAGTTACTTGCTGTACCTGCATACTAACTTTTTGTGACTCATGCACTAGAACACCTAGATCCCTCTGCATCTCGGAATCCTGCAGTTCTCTGAGCAATGCTTTTTTTAAAAATTCTTTATGCCAAAGTGAACAACTTTACATTTTCCTACATTATACTCCACCTGCCAGATTTTTGCCCACTCACTCAACCTATCTATATCCATCTGCAACCTCCTTCACAATATACTTTCCTACCTATCCTTGTGTCATCTGTAAATTTAGCTACCATACCTTCACTCCCCTCATCTAAGTCATTGATATAAATTTTAAAAAGTTGAAGTCCCAACACAGATCCCTGCGGGATCGTCACATCCTGTCAATCAGCAAAAGGCCCATTTATGCATACTCTTGTTTCCTGCCAGCCAGCCAATTCCCTGTCCATGCTAATATGTTACCCCCTACACCATGAGCTTTTATTTTCCGCAATAACCTTTGATGTGGCACTTTATCACATGCCTTCTGGAAATCCAAGTACAGCACGTCTACAGGCTCCCCTTTATTCACAGCACATGTTACTCCTTCAAAGAATTCCAATAAGTTGGTTAAACATGATTTCCCTTTCATAAAACCATGCTGAATCTTCCTGACTACCTTGTTTCTTTTAAGTGCCTAGTTATGACCTCCTTCATGATTGATTCTAACACCCTCCCCATGACAGACATCAAGCTAACTGGCCTATAGTTTCCTGTTTTCTGCCTCCCTCCCTTCTTGAATAGAGGGGTTATATTTGCCACTTTCCAGTCTGATGGAACCTGTCCAGAGTCTAGGGGAATTAACACCAATGCACCTACTACCTCATTAGCCATCTCTTTTAAGACCCTAGGATGAAGTCCATCTGGACCCGGAGACTTGTCAACCCGCAGCTCCATCAGTTTGCTCAGTACTGCTTCCCTGGTGATTGTATTTTCACCTAGTTCCCCTCTCCCTTCCACCTCCCAATTTACAACTATTACTGGAATATTTTTTGTATCCCCCTATAGTGAAGACAGGGCAAAATATTTGTTTATTTCATCCGCCACTTGCTTATTATCTACTATTAACTCCCCACTGTCTCTCTCCAGAGGACCAACACTCACTTTACTTACTCTTTTACTGTTTTAAATACCTGTGGAAACTTTTGCTATCTTATTATATTTCTAGCTGGCTTCCTCTCATACTCTATTTTTTTTCTCCTGATTAACCTTTCATTCTCTGCTGTTCTTTATATCCTAACCAATCATCTGACCTGCCACTCATCTTTGTGCGGTTAAATGCTTTTCCCTTAAGTCTGATGCTTTCCTTAACTACTTCAGTTAACCACAGATGGTGGGTCTTCCCCTTAGAATTTTTCTTTATAGTAGGAATATATTTATTCTGAGTATGCTGAAATATCCCCTTAAATGTCTGCCACTACTTCTCTATTGATCTATCCCCAAGCCTAGAATCCCAGTTCACTTCAGCACCCCCCCCATCCCATTTTCTAGATTCTACTACCTTCTATATCCTCAGATCATAAAAAATAGGTGCAGGAGTAGGCCATTCGGCCCACTGAGGCCTCAACAGGATTGTGGCTGATCTGATTGTGGCCTTAACTCCACTTTCCTGCCGACACCCCCTTGACCCTTGACTCCCTTGTAGATCAAAAATCTGTCCCAACTCTGCTGCTGCTGGTAGCTACTGCCACCAGGAGATTTGTCACGCTATGTCACACTCGTCTGTCTTGCACCCTCCTCGCACATCCGCTGTGTGACATCCGTCATTCCACTCCATCGAGGTCGACACCTCTCTCTGCTGCCCTCCACTTTGCCTTCTGGAAGAGATCTCTGTAGGCTTTCAGCTCTGATCAAATGGCTGAAACACTGACATTTCCTTTTCTGGATGTTACTTCTGGAGCTCTTTTTGATCTTGTAGTCTGAAGCACCTCTTCATTTGTTTTATGGTCTGTATATGGAAGTTTTACTAAGCGTCTTAACACCTACGAGGCCTCTATTTTCTTACACTGATCTTATCTTCGCTCGTTGTCCAAATGGGCAATGTGTGTCTAACTCAGCCTTGAGTATGTTCAACGGCTCAGCCTCACTGCTCTCTGGGGGAAAAGAATTTCAGAGATTAACGACCCTCCGAGAGAAGAAATTCCTCCTGATCTCTGTCTTAAATGGGAGACTCCCTATTTTGAAACTCTGGCCCCTATTTCTAGATTTCCCCAATGAGGGAAGACGCTCTCTAGGTGTCTGAACCTGCTGAACTCATTGTGTGGCTGTCAATATGTGTAGATTAAGCTCAACTGTGTGATGCTTTCCATAGTTGAATATCCACCGTGAAAGGTGACAGGTACAGGAGATGCCTCCGGAACCCTCGCAAGTGGAGAAAATTGGAAAGTAAAAGCTTGTATTCTCCCCCACTCCATTTTGTAATTGATTTTCTATTTTTTATTTTCGTCGGGGAACGCTTGACCGAGAATTAATCAAATCGTGCGACCGATTTAACAAAATAACCTGTTTACACGGCTGGCTTAGATTCAATTTTTATTCACTGATGTAAATTGAATCCTGCTGTTGTAGATTAAAGCCTGCTTAGACACAGCAAGTGAGGTGCTGATCAGTTCACAGTGCAGAATGTTAATTCTGAGGACTGTATATGCATCCAGTGCCTGCGTGTGGGCAGGGGAGAGGAGGGAAGGCCACAGCGTCACATGCTGCCCCTGACCTATATTTGCATAGCCTGTGATTCATTATTGTGTCGCTAATTTCTCTGTGTAGACAAACTCCAACTGGATTGACTCACAGTAGACTTGCAACATGAATCCTGATGCTGCTGTTTATTTGCATCAGGGATGGAATCAAATGGTTGTTACTGAAGTTTTTTTTTTCCCCTGGCAATTCCATCCACGCCGCCTCTCGGCAAATTGAAGGGCTAAGTAGCAAGGACAGGCTGGATAAACTTGGCTCGACTTCCTTGCGTACAGGAGATTGAGGGATGATCCGATCGAGATGTTTAAAATGTTAATGGAATTTCAGCCGGGTAGATGCAGAGATGGTGGGGAAATTAAGAGCGAGTGGGCAAAATCTCAGTTACACGTAACAGTGGAATCAAAAAGTACTTTTTCCACATGAAGAGGAACAGAAATCTGAAATTCTCACTCCCAGTAGGCACTGGATGTTGGGGATTGCAGTGTGGTACTGCACGGGAACGATGTAATGGGTCTCCATGTAGTAAATATGAATCTGGTTGTCCAAAATCTGGCAGCGTCAGGTAGAGTCCGTGCCAGATTTCAGATACACCTGGATTTTGGATTGCCTCCAGGTGGAACAGGCAGATTTGTGTCTGGAGAGAAGGGAGGGCAGAACTTAAAAGTGGTGCAATGAAATCGGGCCTGAGCTTGTGAACTAGAACGCCGTGCAGGCTGACAGAAGAAGGGATACTGGAACTCTGTGTGTGTGATAAAGAATTACGTACCTGAACTGATTATATAAATGTTATAAAGTTTTAGGGCTCATGTGTCATAAGACCATAAGACAGAGGAGCAGAAATTAGGCCATTCGGCCCATCGAATCTGCTCCACCATTCAATCATGGCTGATAAGTTTCTCAACCCCATTCTTCCGCCTTCTCCCCGTAACCTTTGATCCCCTTACCAATCAAGAACCTATCTATCTCGGTCTTAAATACACTCAATGACCTGGCCTCCACAGCCTTCTGTGGCAGTGAATTCCATAGATTCACCACTCTCTGGCTAAAGAAGTTTCTCCTCATCTCTGTTCTAAAAGGTCTTCCCTTTACTCTGAGGCTGTGCCCTCGGGTCCTAGTCTCTCTTACTAATGGAAACATCTTCCCCACGTCCACTCTATCCAGGCCTTTCAATATTCTGTAAGTTTCAATCAGATCCCCCCATATGCTTCTAAGCTCCATCGAGTATAGACCCAGAGTCCTCAAACGTTCCTCATATGTTAAGCCTTTCATTCCTGGGATCATTCTCGTGAATCCTGTATTTTCATTCCAATTATACAAAGTTATAATGGCCGTGGCAGTCCACTGAAACCCATCCTTTTTACGGAGGGCTATGCATAGAAATGTCTGAGTGGTGGGAATGAATGAATAGTTAAGGGGTTGAATCACTGTTCTGGGAGCAGCACCCAGAGAGAAATGGAAGGTTTTCAGACAATCAGATTTTGGATAACCTACCTGTAAATCAAGTGCCGCAATGTGATGGGACGCTTTGGAGGGAGGGAAAGCAAGCTAAGCCAGTACTTATTAATTTAGCTTTAAGCCAAGCTTGCAGGACTTGGGTTCCATTCGTGGTGGGGGTGCCGTCTTCTCCCAGTGCTCCCCGATGTCGAGGCTTGCAGTTATTCTCTTCCCATCGCAGTAGGAGGTGGTGCCTACTGCATATGATGCATCATGCGAAAGACAACGGTTTATACGTGATAAAGATCTGCTCTTCCAAGCGCCTTGTGTTGTGTAAACACTAGTGAATGCTGGTATTTGAAGTGATAAAATTGATCTGTTTGTGAACGTTTGCTGTACAGTAACTTCAATTAAAAGGGGTTCACATCACTTCTGTTCTCCTAGAATGAAATGCACTGTAAGTGAAACCAGCACAGTGTTCCTTATTTTACTAGCTCTGTCTTTGCCTGACTATTGCTACTTCTCTCTCCCCTCCTCTTAACCTCGGTGGCCTGCATTGAGAGGCTTGGCCTTTGCCTAGATTTCTCAGTAGAACAATAACAACTTGCATTTATGTAGTGCCTTGGAACAAAGAAGAGTGAGGGGGCGATTTGAAGGAGGTGTATAAGACTCTGACAGGTTTAGTTAAGTTAGACAAAGAAATGTGTTCCCTTTAGCTGATAGTACAAGGACTAGGGGGACACAGATTTAAAGTTTTGGGCAAGAGGTGCAGGGGGAATGTGAGGAAGAACTTCTTCACACAGCGAGTGGTGATGACCTGGAACTCGCTGCCCACGAGAGTGGTGGTAGCGGAGATGATTGAGGTTTCAAAAGGAAATTGGATGGGCACTTGAGGGAAATGATACTTGGAGGGTTACGGGGATAGAGTAGGGGGATTGAGAGTGACTGGATTGCCTATAGCGAGATAGCATGAACTTGATGGGCGCAATGCTGGCCTCCTGTGCCACGATGTCTCCTAGATATTTTGTTAAATGAATGACAGTCTCGTATTTTTCACAGAGGTCCTTGCTTTAGAGTGACGTTTTAGGCACTGAAATTGCTGAATCTATCCTTTTTTTAAAAAAAAAATGAGCCTTTGCAAGCCTAGAATCCGAAGTGAATCTCTTCAGGTCCCAGGTTAATCCAAGTCTGGCTCAGGATAGTCTGATTTTCTCATTTGTTCTTGCCAGTCAAGGTCACCGAGTTGATCAGGGCTTCAAGAAGAATGTTTAACGTGGAAAGTGGGTGTTACTTGGATTTTTATATTTTGATTGCCTAGTCAATTTGACCGAATGTTCTCTTCGCTTTCTCTCCCCACATTGCGATGATCTGTCTGGTTCCCCCTCCCGCCGATGTCAGTCTGCTCAGCGTAGGCAGGTCTCTAGGGCTCAGTAGCACACGGGCTTCTGTCTTTAACCCTGTTGATCGACGAAGGAATCTTAATCGCGTGATTGGACAGCACTTGCTAAGCAATCTTGAGTGTGCTAAGAATGACACTACTGACCAATACAAGATTAGCAGCTGAGCTTGCAGTGTGGCTCATTTATGCCTGCTAGAAGCTGCATGTATTCATACATGGACCTGTCCTTTGCAGGTGAAAGGAACATGTCCAGGCATTGCCCCTTTTTTTTTGAATTAAACAAAAGTGTGGGGGGGGTCAGTAGTTCCCTGGTGCATTCTCCATGGCAACGCCTCGACCAGTCAAGAGTCTACTTGCCAACCAATCAGCACCCTTTTCTCATGCAGTTTAAATGATTGTTCCCTTTGAAATTTGGCATTCTTGTGTCAGTCCTGATAGTGCAGCTTTAACAACATGTTTCTTTTCTTTCAGCAGTACAGAATCTTAATTCTTCATTTTTTATGATTAATAGCAGGATGTGAAAGGATTGACATAGCTTGTATCTATAATGGTAATATAACAGTGAACTCCCATTTCTCTTTCAGTATGCAGTGGTATGGATATCAGAAACCATGTGGGCGATCTTCGGCAGCTGGAGAACTGCACCATAATAGAAGGCTACCTGCAGATCCTCCTCATCTTCAACGGCAAAGCGGAAGACTTTCGCGTCCTCCGATTCCCAAAGCTGACGGTTATCACTGATTATCTGCTGCTATACCGCGTCTACGGGCTGGAGACACTGAGGGACCTCTTCCCAAACCTCGCTGTCATCCGCGGGATAAACCTTTTCTTTAACTACGCCCTGGTCATCTTCGAAATGATTCACTTGAAAGAGATCGGGCTGTACAGCCTCCAGAATATTACGAGGGGCGCCGTCCGCATTGAGAAGAACCATGACCTCTGTTACTTAGCCACCATTGACTGGTCCTTTATCCTGGATCCTGTGGAAAATAACTATATTGATCGGAATAAGCAGCAGAGCGAGTGCGGAGATGTCTGCCCAGGAACCATGGAGGATCAGCCACTTTGCATCAAGACCAGCGTGAACAACCAGTACAACTACCGCTGCTGGAATGCGAACCACTGCCAGAAAGGTAGGTTGACCTCTGGGCTGATATTTTCACCTCGTGTGAACTAATGAATGGTTTGAACTCAAGCAGCACAGACTTCACGCAGTCTTCCAAGTGTGTGTATGAGTCAGTGGTCCTGGCCAAATTCTGGTGTGTTGTTTCTACCCCAAGCCGTGCTGTAGTGCTTTGAAGCTTTTGCTTCATTACGTTACGTTACTAGTCGCTTTTTGAATTATCCACCTGTGTTTTGTTGGGAGACTATATGTTGTACAATTATCCCAGGAAGTTCTGTTTCTTTTGGATCAGTGTGTGATGTGCAGGTTTTTTTTTAAGTGGTCTCCTTTCGATGCTGTAGAGTTCTGGCTGTCTGATGTCTTGAAGGGAACTGTTGAGTCAAATGCCCCACCCCCATGCAGGAGAGAGATTTTATACATCCTAAGCATTTGTGACCATTAACATCACTCTTAAGACATGTGATAACCTTCCCTATTATTGTATTGCACTCTTCAGTTTTCTCTCTGACTCCTTGTTCACCTGGCATATTCTGGCCTCTTAACCAAGTGGTTGATCTTCCTGAGTGAGTCGGACTGTGGGACTTGTAGCCAAGCTGGAGCCCCTCCCCACTCAATATCCACCCAGGAACTCTCTAACAGTGGGCACTTCTCAGAGGTGGGAGCAGGGTCCATGACTCACTCACCCCCTCCCCACCTCCATTGCCTAGACCAGATCAGCTGTGTGTGCATGCCCCATTACCATCCGGATTGGAGATTAGGTAACTCGACATAGACCTGGGATCAAAGTTGGGCAAGTTCCAGGTCACTGGTGAATTTACCCCTCAAATCCAAGGGCCCCTTTGACCACTGCAGCCCTTGAAATGTTTCTTTATCTCGGATTGCCGATGAAATCTCTAGCTCAGGTGCCAGCTTTCGAATGCATTTTGTGCAGTAGCCTTTGTTTAATCAGGATGTTGTTCAGCTGTTTCGGGAGAGACTAGTTTCAGTATTTAGGTCTGGGAGTTGGTGAGCATTTGATGTGTCTGGTTCTTGTTTAGCAGGTCCATTACCCCTTCTGTGCCCCTCCTAATCCCCTCCCAGTCCATGGCTATCTAATTTTAGTGCTGACAAATTAATTGTTCGAATCTACCACTGTATTTTTAAGACCATTAGACATAGGAGCAGAAGTAGACCATTCAGCCCGTCGGGTCTGCTCTGCCATTCACTGAGATCATGGCTGATCTGATATCCCTCAACTCCACTTTCCTGCCTTTTCCCCATAACCCTTGATTCCCTTACTGATTAAAAATCTGTCTATCTCAGTCTTGAATATACTTAACGTCCCAGCCTCTGCGGCCCTCTGCGGTAAAGAATTCCACAGATTCACTACCCTCTGAGAGAAGAAATCCCTCCTCATCTCTGTTTTAAATGAGTGACCCCTTACTCTGAGATTATGCCCTCTAGACTCTCCCACAAGGGGAAACAACCTCTCAGCATCTACCCTGTCAAGCCCCCTAAGAATCTTATATGTTTCAATAAGGTCGCCTGTCATTCTTCTAAACTCAATTGAGTACAGGCCCAACCTACTCAACCTATAAGAAAACCCCTCCATACCTGGGATCAACCTAGTGAACCTTCTCTGGACTGGCACCAATGCCAATATATCTTTCCTTAGATAAGGGAACCAAAACTGTTCACAGTATTCTTTCAATAAAAACTAATTTATGAAACACTTTCATTGTAAATGGAAACTAACCATTTCTAGTTGTAAGCATTTTGTACTACATGGTAAACCTGCCCAGCATTTTTTGTAACATGAATTTTGGGCTGGCCAGATACAGTAAGTGTACAGAATGACTGTCGGTGATGCTATCAGAATAGGTTACGAGGATAGTCAAAGCTTTTTACAACCATTGCACAAAGCACCTGGATAATGGAGCTGCCTGTGGACCAGTAGGAAGATTAGTGAGTTTTTGAGTTCTGCCTTGTGCAGGTTCCCTTTGAGGTGGATATTATGACCTGGGATTGGTGTGGGGGTGGAAGGTGTGGAGAAGTGGTGGTTTCAACAACTCACAGTGACTAAGATGTTTTAGTGTATTTTCAGCTGACAAAGTAGATGAGAAAGTTTAAAAAAAATAAGAGGAAAGACTAAAACTTCAGCCCTCATCACGTCTCGAGAAACACCTCACTGGTGTATGTACGGTTGATTATTTTGAAGTGCAATGTCTATAATGTAAGCAAACATTACAGTGGTTCCGCACTGTGTATCATCCTACAACCAGCAATAAGATATCTGATGCGTTAAGTCTTTTGATTGTGGTCATTTGAGAAGGATTGTTGATCAGCACTCTATTCCAGTTGGACCATGGGATCGTTCTCTGTAGCTTTTTTTTTAAACAATGTGTCAGTGCAGTTTGGATCTTATCACGTTTGACTTGTAATCTGAAACGATTTGTTCTACTTTAGTGAATATGCTAAGAATGGTCGTGGGCAAACTTGAGCGCACTTGCGAACAGCACAATGGAACAATCCCTTCAGTAGCATTTGTAGATAATATCAAATACTGATCTTTTCTCCTCTTTGACAAAGTGGCATTGATTTTTATCGAGGGTTGCTTTGTGAGGCACAAAAACGGACCCCAGAGGAGGCTGCCATAAGCGATTAGTTAACACAATAATGGATACTCGAGATTGGGCTATAAAACTGAAATCTAATCAAGTGGTTCAGATGATGTCAGAAATCATGATGGCTTCTGAACATCACTTGAACTCAAAGATGAAATTGTAGGCTTCAACTCTCTCATTTGGGTTGTCTCAATCATAACTCTTCCACCATAGGTGACTGCACCTTCAGCCTCCTAGGCTCCAAGCTCTGGAATTTCATCCCTACACCTCTTCACCTCCCTATCTAGCTTTCCTCCTTTAAGACACTCCTTAAAACCTACATTTTTGACCAAGCTTTTGGTCATCTGACCTCCTATCTCTTTACATGTCTCAGTGTCATACCTGTTTTATAATGCTCCTATGAAGCATCTTGGAACGTTTCATTATGTTAAAGGTGCTACATAAACGTAAGTTATTTTATAGTTACTCTTAACCACCCCCACACAATTCTTCAACCCTCCTAACCTGAAGAAGCTGGCTTCTGTAGGGGGACAACTCTTTAGACCCGCACAGCTTTTCGATGACCCTGGCCAAGTGGCTTTCCCAACTGGTGTTAAATGAGGGGCAGTTTTATACTGTGGTCCATACCTGCTGGGGACTGCAGTTAGACTCTCTAGCTTCATGAAGGGCGCTTGTATCCGACAGAGAGAGAAATACTTGCAACAGTGCAGCAGGGGTCAGTCCAGAGTGCACTCAGTGGAACATGCCAGCCTGGTTGACTACACTGCAATGGGAAGGGTTGGGGGGGGCTGGTGGGAATACAGAGGGTGAGGAAGCAAGCCTCCCATTCTTTGTGTTTCTCTCTTCACCCCTGCCCTCCATTTGACCTGAACCATAATTCTGAGTTCAGGACTTGGTTGGGTGGGTTGACTGCCACGTCTGAGTGGCTTTTAGAAATAATGCCTTTCATCTGAAGGAGAAAGAAAATCAAGATGCCAACTGATTTACCGCTCCCAAGTTGGGAAATGTGATGACTGAGTGTAATTCAGTGTAGAACTTGACTCTTGCTGAAAAGCGAGACAGTGGCACTCTTTTCTCCTGTAGTATAAATTGTCATGGTTGTTTGAAGTTTGGTATTCTTGTGTTTGCCCTGATGAGTGCAAGGCGAAAAGCTTCAGCAACAAGTCTCTCTCTTTTCAGCAATTGAATTCAATATATAGCTCAATGCAAGAAGGTTTGTCCCTAGTAGCATGAGGAGGAAGAAGATCTGTCTTTGTTACCCTCAGGTACTCTCCACTGCTCCAGAGGTGGTCACTGCTTCAGTGGTTTTCCTCCTGCCTTTGGAACCCACTGTCCAGTCCCCTTGTATTGCTGTCTCCCCATCCAACCTTCTCTCCACCCATACCACTGGTATATTTTTTTCCCATTTTGTTCATTGAATTTTGTCCTTTTGAGTGTTAACAGCTTGGGGAAGCCTTTCTATGTGTCCGAGCACCGTGACAGTGACCAGGAAGGGAGCACGAAAGGAAGGAAAGAATTGGTCAGGGAGCGGGTTGAGGAAAATGGCAGGAATTCATTCTCTCGGTCGCTGGGAACCCAGTCCCGTGCTTCCTGTTTCTCTCCCGTGTGGAAGAAAGGTTGTGTCAAAGATTAATGATTAACAAACTGAAGAATGGGTGTATTCCGAGAAGGGCCATTTAAAATTTCATGGTGCTGAGATTTTCACTGCCTCGGTGCTCGTTTTGATGTTAGGGGGATGGAGTGTTCCCCCGACTTTTTGTAACTTGAGGATCTTCCCCTGTATCCCTCTTTGCGTTCCAGGAGCGCTTAGGAGGAAGGTGACCATGGTCGTGAGATCATGCTGACCTCCTATTTTATAAAATGGTGAATTTTATCTACCCCATCCACAGTTTTCTCTTCCACACATGAGAGACGTCTTTATTGTCTCTCCCTTGTGAAGGCAGACTCTTGCTGAGGTACCGTGGCCACTGTTGTCCCTCTTGGTCCCTTACCTCAGTGGTTATTCTTCATCTCTGAGCCCATCGTTTGCATTTCACAGGCTGTCCTCCAGTGCAGAGCCACACTGCCATTGCTAGCTCCTGACGAAATCAGAAGGACACTTCTGACCAATCACTGGGTAGTAATCAGCTGGATCCTTGGTTGTCTCCTTGTTGCTCCCTGTCAGGTGTAGCGGCCGTGCTGCTATCTTGGCTACGATTAGGCTAGCGCAACATACACCATTCAACTTGGTTTATGGGGAGACGGTGGCTTGGCAGTAATGTCATTGGATTAGTAATCCAGAGGCTCAGGCCAATGCTCTGCAGTTAAAATCCTACCACGGAAGCTGGTGGACTTTAAAATTCAGTTAATAAATCTGGAATTGAAAGCTAGCCTCAGCAAAGGTGACCATGAAACTATAATCAATGAAACTATAATCGATTGTTGCAAAAATCCATCTGATTCACTAATGTCCTTTAGGGAGGGAAATCTGCCATCCTCACCTGGTCTGGCCTACATATGACTCCAGACCCACTGTCAGGAAGATATAATAATTTTTATAATGTTATTGGAATTTATTGCAGAGTAATAGTGGTGTGTGTGTGTCTTAATTGAATTAAAGGCAGCTGGTCTGAAGGCTTTGATGTAACAGAAGATAAGTTAGGTTTGAAATGTTAAGTAGGTGTAAAGGGAGCATTTGTATTTTTAAATTAAACCAGAGTAGCTTTGAATTCCAAAGAGGGGGTGAAATGTTTCACCTAGCCAGGAGAAGTTAAGAAATAGTGTGTTTATTTTGCCCAAAGATTACTGGTAAAATTGGTACTATGATCGATTTTATTATTAGAGAAGTAAAAGTCCAAAGACACAGTGAAACGATGAGAATTTGCATTCAAAGGGGAAAATATGTATAAAGGAGAGAAGGCTGTGTGTAAGGGAAGGTATTCTAAGATCTGACAAGTGTGAAAAGTCTCCAACATCTGAGCCTCAAGCTGCTGTCTGCAAAGAACTGAAGTAAGGAAACTCGCTTTGAGTTTGACTGTTCCGGGTATTGGGTGTTACTTTGCCTGGGCCTTTTAAAACCTATATGTCTCAGTTGCCTTAACGGAAGTGTAACTGGGGTTTATATTAATTAGGGGATTTAGAAATTATCACAGTAGTGATTTGTAGATCTATGTATGTGCTTAAAATCATTTATTCTATTAATAAAGGTTTAATTTAGTTTTGTAAGAAATCTATAAGACTTCTTTTACTGAATTCAAAGCCCGCATCTTGAAATAAGTACAAATTGCAAAAATAGTTGTGACAGCTACTTCAAGTCCCCTCTGGGATTTGGGCAGCTTGGCATTTACCATCTGCCTGCCATAACACCCACAGCAATGTGGTTGACTCTTAACTGCCCTGTGAAATGGCCTAGCAAGCCACTCAGTTCAAGGGCAATTAGGGATGGGCAACAAATGCCGGCCTTGCCAGTGACACCCACATCCCGTGGAAGAATAAGCATTGAAAAAAACACACCTACTCAAACAGGAAGAGCCAGGATGGCCTCCCACTCCTGATTGTTACACCAGCAGCATGGATGGAGAGAAGGACTCTGGATGAGGGAGACAGCAATACAAGGGGACTGGACAGAGTTCCAAAGTGCAGGAGGGGAACAATTGAACCAGTGAAATACTCAGGGGGGTGGGGGGTGAAAAAGGAAAGATCAGAGAGTAACAGACAGAAACCTTCCTCCTCCTTATGCTGTTAGGGACAAACTTTCTAGCCTTGAATAATATACTGAATTCTGTTGTTGAGAAGAGACACGTGTGGCCAAAGCTTTTTGTCTTCCACTCATCAGGACAAATGCAAGAATGTCAAATTTCAAACAATCACAACAATTTATACTCCAGGAGAGAAAAGAGTCCTGATTCTGTCTCTTTTCAGCAATAGTCAAGTTTTAAACTTAATTATACTCTGGGTATAAAGTCTTCCCATCTGTGAGGCGCTATACAGTCGAGTAGCCGACTAAGCTCATTGGGCTCACATAAAGAATAGCGACTTGCGCTCATGAAGCAAAGTGGGACCAGTGCATGTGGAACTATACCTCAGTACCTTGAGTAGAAGTGGGGTAGAGGGGGGCGGGACACACACACACACACACACACACACACACACACACAGGGATCTTGTGGAAGGGTTATAAGAATGAAGCTGAAGTACGTGCTTTGCTTTTTACTGTGTGTGAGGTAACAGTATCCAAAGTGCCCATGAATGGAAAACTGGATTCACCTTCCTCATTCGGGTAGTTGGAGTTTCCACCAGCCCAGGCCTAATTATCTAGAAAGCAATAGATAACACCTAGTATCAAATATTTAACATCAAGAGCCATTTAAACTGTAAATCCGAGCATCTCTCAGTGGGAAGATTGAATGCTGGCTGACCCTTGTTTTGTCTAAGGTTCCATTCACACTTCATTTGCGTTGTGGGACCTGGTGTAAGATGCATTCAACTGCATGGGTGACGTAGATGCTTGATTCTGTATCCTTGAGTCTGTTCTGTTTGTTGAAGGACAGGCATCTCCTGCTGGAACCGTAACCTTTTGACCAAAACCAGGGCTATAAAAATAAATATGCACTCAATTGCATTAATCTGTTTCCATGGCGATTTTTCATTTGATCAACAACCTTTACTAAATGAGCTGGTTGCAGTTCGTTTTTTTTTTTGCTTGCGAATTCTGTGCTCATCACAGGAGGAGGATGTTAGTGCTGGGGAATGATGCTAGATACAGAGTGAAGCTCCCTCTACACTGTCCCCATCAAACACTCCCAGGACAGGTACAGGACGGGGTTAGATACAGAGTAAAGCTCCCTCTACACTGTCCCCATCAAACACTCCCAGGACAGGTACAGCACGGGGTTAGATACAGAGTAAAGCTCCCTCTACACTGTCCCCATGAAACACTCCCAGGACAGGTACAGCACGGGGTTAGATACAGAGTAAAGCTCACTATACACTGTCCCACCAAACACTCCCAGGGCAGGTACAGCACAGGGTTAGATACAGAGTAAAGCTCCCTCTACACTGTCCCCATCAAACACTCCCAGGACAGGTACAGCACGGGGTTAGATACAGAGTAAAGCTCACTCTACACTGTCCCCATCAAACACTCCCAGGGCAGGTACAGCACGGGGTTAGATACAGAGTAAAGCTCCCTCTACACTGTCCCCATCAAACACTCCCAGGGCAGGTACAGCACGGGGTTAGATACAGAGTAAAGCTCCCTCTACACTGTCCCCATCAAACACTCCCAGAACAGGTACAGCACAGGGTTAGATACAGAGTAAAGCTCCCTCTACACTGTCCCCATCAAACACTCCCAGGACAGGTACAGCACGGGGTTAGATACAGAGTAAAGCTCCCTCTACACTGTCCCCATCAAATACTCCCAGGACAGGTACAGCACGGGGTTAGGTACAGAGACGTAGCAAAATTTATGTCACAGAAAGAGACCATTTGGTCCATCGTACCTGTGCAGTTGAGCAAAGAATGATTTAGAATGAATAGAAAGAATGATTTAACCTAATCCCACTTTTTAGCTCTTGGTTCCATGTGGAGGTGGCTGGAGTAGAATTGCCTGTAGGTTCCTTGCAATTCAATCAATTGAGTGACAGCAGCAATAAGCATGAAGAACCGTTCTTTCACTTGCGCAGGCTCCCACTCCCACCCGTGCCGCTTGTAGGTTATCGGCGCTTGTCACTGTTACCAGTGGGGCCGATCAGTGCCAGTCACCCAGGCTACATTTTCCCCTCAAACTGAAATTGCCTTGATTCCGGGCTGCTGCAGATGGATTCAGTCGCTGGGATGGTTTGTAAAAGTATAATTTTTTTTTGCTTTCAAGATTTTCCATCAGAAAACAGGGCAGAAGCGAAAAGAAACCGGCAATTCAGACAGGGAAGTGGGATGGATATTTCTAGAGCTGGTGTTGGCCAAGAAAGCTCTATCCCTGTACTAGACAAACATGTTTGTAAAGATACACAAGCAAACTAAACTAGATGTAAAAACAGCACAGGCGCACTGTTTCTGGCTAGTTTAGTCTAAATGCAAGCAACAACATACAGATACCACCCCCCCACCCTCAAGGACACATTGCTGGGATTTCTGTAGACATGTGTATGTGTAGTTTAATTATTTTTCAAGAAAAGTTCTATAAAACTCCTGAGTAAACTGGACTAACCTTGATTTTCTTCCACATGATGGTGCCTGAACATTCTGCAAGCGCTAACTGTGCATGCACCTCAAGATCTGTCGCGATCAAGGCCATATGGGTGAGGCATTGGAGACTGCTGACATCAGTGAAACCCTTCACAGCCTCTGCTTCACTGACCTCATTCTGCACAGATGGAGCTTGCGGCTGTCCCTGTATATTCTGGGTAGTTGTGAATTGCCGGGTATTGCTTGGGGATTGGTTGCTAAACTCAATAAGATTGCACAACTTTTTCAGTCCACCATCAGTCTTACATGCTGTTACGCAGCGTCGTTGGGAAGATGAGTCTTATTTGATTGGGGCAGAGATATGTTGATCGGGCAGTGTAGGGGGAGCTTCACTCTGAATCTAATCCCATGTTCAATTGGCACAACAGAAACAGAAATACCTGGAAAAACTCAGCAGGTCTGGCAGCATCGGCGGAGAGGAGCACAGTTGACGTTTCGAGTCCTCCTGACCCTTCAACAGAACTAAGTAAAAATAGGAAAGGGTGTTCTACTGGTCCTGGGAGTGTTTGGGGCATTGTGCAGGGAACTTGTTGAGCCTGACCTTGGAAGTGTTTGTGAAATTTCTTTTGTCATTCTGATTGAGTGAGTTACGCCTGACAGTGGGTGAGTCATTGGCCTTTCACCTTGAGCACTCTGGTTCAGTTCCAGCCCACGCTGCAAGTTTTTCCATTATTGGTTTTAAGGGTTCTACGTGGAATGATCCTGTGCAGCCTTGACTTATTTCCCAAGGAGAATTTTCCTGTACAATAAGATGGCGCAGACATGACGGGCCAAGTAGCCTTTTTCTGCAACAGAAACTGCTTGGAAAAACTCAGCAGGTCTGGCAGCATCTGTGAAGAGAGAAACCTTAACCTTTTAGAGTCAGTGTGACTTCTTCAGAGCTACCGAGAAGTAGAAATGTCATGGATTTTATACTGTTTAAGAGGGGGTGGAGCAAAATAGAAGGTCATGGCTAGGTAGGAGCTCAGGAGAGATTAACAAAGATGTCATGGACACAGGACAAAGGGAGTGTTAATGGTAGTGTTAAAGACTAAAGGAGGTGTTGATAGTGGCATAAAGGTAAGAGAGCAGAATGTGTTCATGGAAGAACAAGGGTCAGTGCTCTGTGAACGCACAACATAGAAACAAGTGACAGATGGCCCTGGGGGGGTTGGGAAAAAGGAATAAAAAATTTAAAATAAATTTTATTAATTGGATTAAAAAATGAGATAAAGACGGAGGAGAGAGTTCATGGTCTGAAGTTGTTGAACTCAACGACTTTTTCAGTGCCGTAAACTTTCTATGATTCTAAGATTAACTTAATTTGCTACCTCTGGCACTGGAATGGTGAATGGGTATTGGCTCCCAGTCCGTCAACGCCTCCAATTTGGAATTCTCATCCTTGCTTTCAAACTCTTCGGCGGTCTCACCCCACTCTATCTTTAACCACCTCCAGCCTGACAATCCTCCGAGATCTCTGCCCTGCTCCCTTTCCGGCTTTTTGTGCATCCATCACTTCCTTCACGCCACGATTCAGCTGCTCAAACCCTGGAATTCCCTCCCCTAATCTTCTGCACGTCTCCCTTCGTTTGTAAGGTGTCTCTTTGACTAAGCTTTTGGCCGCTCGCTCCAACGTCTACTCCTTTGGCCCAGTGCCAGTTTTGTTTGATTCCTGTGGGTAGGGGGGGGGGCGCCTCGGGATGTTTTACAACGTTAAAGGCACTATAGAAATGCAAGCTGTCAGAATGGTAGGTGTAAATTTCACCTATGTGTAGGGAGATGGGAGTGGTAGTCTGCTCTAAGACTCACCTTTGGAGCAGAGAGAGAGAGTTTCTGTGCTCTACCTGACCCACGTTGACACTGGGTGCCTGGTCTGGGGGGGAAATCTGTTTCCCAGCATTTGCCTCCCTCAGCTGGATGAGTGTCAACCTTACAAAAAAGAAAGCTCTTGTAGATTGTTCCGAGACCTGTGGAACTGAGCTCGAAACGGAGTTAAATAAGGTTGCTGGTGTGCTTTGGAGTCAGAAGAGGTTACAGTCTGTTTGTGGAAATGGGATTTCCTTTGACTTGCGTAGGTATATATTGTTGTGTAAGCAGGAACAGAACATACTGTGATTTTTAAGAACTCCCTGTGGAGCAAGAACTCGACTGCCAGTCTCAAAGTCAACAGAGTGTGTTCTGTCTCAGGCTGAGTGATCCACCCTGGGCCAGAGGCTGGTTTGTTTGCACGTTGGTGTTGGTGTTTTGGAAAATACCAACCTGTTTACCAGGAGATTGGGCAGGAGGGAGGTGCGGCTGGGGGGAGGGCAAGGACAGATTTTTGGCCTGCGTGGTACAGGAGATTAGAAAAATATACAACAGCATCCTAAAACTTGCAGCTTGTTAAACTCAAATTGGAGTCAATGTCACCTGGAGGCTACTTTGTAGATTTCTTTTTGAAAAAGAGTGTTGAAAATGGAGTGAATCTTTGTTTTTCTGCCCTAGTTCACTGTCCCATATTTACTTATAGAAGTACGGCTGGTCTTTGCAGAGGACTGTTAAGCAAGTATAGGATTTGTGTATCCGTCCTGATATCTATTCCAGCTTGGTATTGATTCGAGTCTGATTATGCTCCTGTGATGTGAAAGGGGGATGTTTTACCATGTTGAAGGTGCTATATAAATGCAAGACGTTCACGAGAGTGTCGTTGATGGATTGGGTGGGTGTGTTGGTATCAAGGCAGCTATAAGGCAATCTCCCTGAGCGGCCTGTGGCTTTAAGCGGAATGGATATGACCAGGCTGAAATATTTCTTTTCAAATTGAGCTAGGAAATTACGACCAGGAAACACACCTTGCCTTCAAATGTGCGGAAGGTGCATTTTGAACTGATGTTGGGGACAAATCAAGTCAGAAATGTCTGGGTCATGTGTAGCAGGAAAGGCGAAAGGATCAGGCAATGCAGATAAAAAGTCCTGATAGGAGAATCAGGGCACTCGGGGATTGGGTTCAATGGGCTGAATGAACATCTCTCATTGGAGATGCTTTTTTGGATTGAACTTAATCTGAAGTGTTGCCTTGATGAGTAGTTTATAGTTGAAAACCTTTTGAGTAGCTGGAGGAAAGGATACTATGAAACGTTTGGGTTCGCTGACTTGCCTCTTTACAGGAGGGAATTGATGAATAACAAGGGCTCAGTTTCCCTCTGGTATCCCACTCAGCGACCAGGTTTCCATCAATGTCAAAGGCAAGTCCCAGCAGGAGTTTTGTTCATGATGTGGACCTATCTGGTCCTACTCACTGGATGTCTGCATGCAAATCCACACAGTGATGTGGGTGTAACTTGGATCTCACTGGTTATGAATCACCCTCAGCTATCCAGCAGTCTCAAACAAGTACCTGTAACATGAATGGTTTTCAAATATTTGTGTGGGTGGGTGGGGGTCGGGGTGGGTGGGGGTCGGGGTGGGTGGGGTCGGGGTGGGTGGGGGTCGGGGTGGGTGGGGTTAGTGGGTGGGTGGGGGTGGGGTCGGGTGGGTGAGGTCAGTGGGTGAGTGGGGTGTGGGTGGGGTCAGTGGGTGTGGGTGGGGTCGGGTGGGTGGGGTCAGTGGGTGAGTGGGGTCAGTGAGTGGGTGGGGCTATCAAAGTTGATGCACCTTGAGGCAAAAGCCAGCTTCAGCTATCCAAAGGAAAATGTTTTTGCTAGTGCACGTAACAGAAGTTTTTTTGATTCATTTATGGGATGTGGGCTTCGCTGGCTGGGCCAGCATTTATTGCCCTAATTACCCTTGAGAAGATGGTGGAGCTGCCTTCTTGAACCACTGCAGTCCATGTGGTGTAGGTACACCTACAGTGCTATTAGGGAGGGAGCTCCAGGATTTTGACCCAGCGACAGTGAAGGAACGGTGATATATTCCCAAGTCAGGGTGGTGAGTGACTTGGAGGGGAACTTCCAGGTGGTGGTGTTCCCATCTATCTGCTGCCCTTGTCTTTCTGGATGGGAGCAGTTGTGGGTTTGAAGGTTTTGTTTAAGGAGTCTTGGTGAATTCCTGCAGTGTATCTTGTAGATGGTACACACTGTGAGTCATTGGTAGAGGGAGTGAATGTTTGTGGATGGGGTGCCAATCAAGTGGGCTGCTTTGCCCTGGATGGTGTCGAGCTTCTTGAGTGTTGTGGGAGCTGCACTCATCCAGGCAAGTGGAGAGTATTCCATTACACTCCTGACTTGTGCCTTGTAGATGGTGGACAGGCTTTGGGGAGTCAGGGGGTGGGTTACTCACCGCAGGATTCCTAGCCTCTGACCTGCTCTTGTAGCCACAGTATTTATATGGCTGGTCCAGTTCAGTTTCTGGTCAATGGTAATGAGTGTCAATGAGACAACAAGGATGTCCTCTGACTTCCTAAGGTCTCCTCAAGGACTCAAGGCCCTGCTGCTTACACCCATGCCGTATCACAACGGAGCCCTTCTGACTCCTGGTATTCTGGAGCGGGGAGTGTACTGGACCTTGACTAATGACACTTGGAACATTTTGTACAGGATAATTTATTATTATTCAGGCCTTGTTATTTATTTGTCTGCTATCATCTGCTGCGTTATTCAACGTGTACGGTACACTGTGCTACTTAGAGTAAGCAAATGCTTTGTAATTGATGGCAGTGAGAACCAACCTTCATTTGACTAAGTACACAAGGCTCTGCAGGCTAATGGAGTTCCCGCCTCACCTTTGGACCAAATGCCCAGTTGAGTTTGGAATAATTGTCTGCCCTTTCTGCTGAACTTGTTGATTCCACAGCCGCCAGTTGTCTCTAGTTCTTTTCCATTATGCACAAGTCCTGACCGAGTGTGATAGTGGACTATTTGGCACCTGGACAAGGCACCAGTCAGAGAGCATTCTTCATGCGCTAGCCTTGACTGTCAGAGGAGGCAGACTCTTTGACTGCGTAGGGCATCGCAGCCCAAATCTGATCCTGCCCCCAGCATGCATCAACGCACGGACTCACAGTTTGCTATAGGAGGAGGCAGTTCAGCCCCTCATGCCTGTGGCTGGCCCTTTGCAGGAGCTGTCCAACTAGTCGCATAACCCTGCCCAATTTTCCCCTCAAGTGTTTTGTCCCGTTTCCCTAGGGAGCTGCTGGCTAGTGATCGGGAGCAGGATCCCCTCCCTGATTGGGGTAAGCTGCTCCCCAATCCCAAGAGCTGGTTGCAGCACCCCCATCCCGGATCGGCTACCTTCAGAGCAAGGGTCAAACCCGGGACCTTTCAGCCAGGTCTGGCTGAGCTGTTCTCCGCTGTCAGTAAACTGAGACGCTGAACAATTACCCACAAAGGTCTCGTTAAACCAGAAAGGAAGTTATCCTGCAATGTCCACTCGAACTGTGGAAAGCAGCCGGCAGCACAACTGGAGATTGCGGTTGTTGAAATGGAGAGGGAGCATTTTGAGTTGTGTAAAGAATAAACTAAACCCGCCTCTCCCCCCACCCCCCCCAGCTCCCCATGCCCCTTCCCCCCCCCCACACAACTCCCCAACTCCCCATCCCCATGCCCCTTGCCCCCTCCCCCAGCTCCCCATGCCCCTTCCCCACCCCCACAACTCCCCTTCCCCCCCACCCAACAACTCCCTATCCCCTTGTCCCCTCCCCCTCAACTCCCCATCCCCATTCCCCTTCCCCGCACCCTCCTCCCCCCCACCAAACTCCCCACCCCCTTGCCGCTTCTCTCGCCCCCACCACCCAACCCCACGCACCTTGGATATCCCAGAGGGCAAAGGCATCGCTCACTATAGACCAGAAGTTTCCAAGTTCAATCCTGATCTCAGCTCAAGGGGCACCACCCCCTTTGCCCCAGGGAGAGTAAGCAGTGTTCCTGCTCCGAGTCATTGCTGTGGGTAATGTGTGGAGGTGTCTGAACGCAGAGAGCATCACATTCGAGCCCAGTTGTGGACCTGCAAACCCTCCGGCTTTTGGCGAGCTCTTGAAGGGCAGCGCAGAACTGCACTTATTAAAGAGGCTGCACCATCGGAGGAACAGCCATTCAGCCCCTTGAACCTATCCCAACATTCGGTTAGGTGATGGCTGATCTGCAGCTCGGCTCCATCTGCCCACCGTTTCTCCACATCCCTTGATATCCTCACCCAAAAATATCCATCCATCTCAGCCTTAAGCCTTTTGACTTGGAATGGGCCTTTGAATCTTTTTTTATTGCTTCACGGGATGTGGGTGTCACTGGCTAGGCCGGCATTTGTTGCCCATCCCTAATTGCCCTTGAACGGAGTAACTCGCTGAGCCAATTCAGAGTCAACCACATTGCTGTGGGTCTGGAGTCACATGGAGGCCAGACCGGGTAAGGACGGCAGATTTCCCCCCCCCGCTAAAGGGGCATTAGTGAACCAGATGGGGTTTTTACAACAATTGATGGTCGTCATGGTCACCGCTACTGAGACTAGCCTTTTGTTCCACTTCTTATTAATTGTACTGAACAGGCCCTTCGGAGGGAGGGAGTGGGTGGCGTAACGAGAGCTTGTAATCCAGGGTAATGCTCTGGGGACGCAGGTTCATCAGGTCCACCTTGGCAGCTGGGGGAATTTAAATACAATTAATAAATTCAACGAATGACTAAGACCTGGGGTTGAAAGCTATTCTCAGTAATGGCGAACACGGAAATATCATCGATTGTTGTTAAAAAAAAAACCTGGTCCTTTAGGGAAGGAAATCTGCCATCCTTAGCTCGCCTGGCCTATACATGACTCCAGACCCATCTTAATGGCTAGAAAGGACCGAGCAAGACACAGGATGAGCAGCAAATGCCGGCCTTGCCATCGATTGCCCCGTCCCATGATAGAATAAAAAAAATACTTGGAGGTCTGACATGAGGTAGGAGCAATCGAAACTGACCTTTATACTCCATCCATTAGGGGATGAGGGGAGCAAATCACAGCAAAGGGATTGTTATTCATTGACTCTGGTTATTTTTTTCCCCAGAGATACTGGTTACCCCAGCTGACCCCTAGTTCTGTTCTAGGTGCCTCACGCTCACATTCTGTAAGAATCCTCGGATTGGAATTGATGTTTCTGGAGCAGCCCTGCAGAGTGACTTCCCCTTTGTTTCCCTATTGCAAAAGGCAGGTGCAAAATCGTGCAGAAATGTCACTGTTAAATGTCAAGTACAAAAGCAGGAAGCGACAGGAGCCTTCGTGCAGCAGGTAGACCGGCCCCGGCCCCGGTGTCCTGAGACTGACACCTCTGCCTCGCGAGTGATAAGCTATCGATACCGCAGCACAACGCAAACCGAGTGAGGTCAAGAGGGCTTCATCTGGACATCATTGAGCGGGTGTCTGTGAGTGTGTGTGTGTTTTGGAGGGGGGTTGTGAGTGTGTGTGTGGGGGGGGGTTGTGAGTGTGTGTGGCGGGGGGGGGGTTGTGAGTGTGTGTGTGGGGGGGGGGGGGGTTGTGAGTGTGTGTGTGGGGGGGGTTGTGAGTGTGTGTGGGGAGGGGGGTTGTGAGTGTGTGTGGGGGGGGGTTGTGAGTGTGTGTGTGGGGGGGGTTGTGAGTGTGTGTGTGTGTGGGGGGGTTGTGAGTGTGTGTGTGTGTGGGGGGGTTTGTGAGTGTGTGTGTGTGGGGGGGGTTGTGAGTGTGTGTGTGGGGGGGGTTGTGAGTGTGTGTGGGGAGGGGGGTTGTGAGTGTGTGTGGGGGGGGGTTGTGAGTGTGTGTGTGGGGGGGGTTGTGAGTGTGTGTGTGTGTGTGGGGGGTTGTGAGTGTGTGTGTGTGTGGGGGGGTTGTGAGTGTGTGTGTGTGGGGGGGGTTGTGAGTGTGTGTGTGGGGGGGGGTTGTGAGTTTGTGTGTGGGGGGGGGGGTTGTGAGTGTGTGTGTGGGGGGGGTTGTGAGTGTGTGTGTGTGGGGGGGGTGTGAGTGTGAGTGTGTGTGGGGGGGGGTTGTGAGTGTGTGTGTGGGGGGGGGTTGTGAGTGTGTGTGTGGGGGGGGTTGTGAGTGTGTGTGTGGGGGGGGTTGTGAGTGTGTGTGTGTGTGGGGGGGTTGTGAGTGTGTGTGTGTGTGGGGGGGTTTGTGAGTGTGTGTGTGGGGGGGGTTTGTGAGTGTGTGTGTGGGGGGGGGTTGTGAGTGTGTGTGTGGGGGGGGGGTTGTGAGTGTGAGTGTGTGTGTGGGGGGGTGTTGTGAGTGTGTGTGTGGGGGGGGGTTGTGAGTGTGTGTGTGGGGGGGGGTTGTGAGTTTGTGTGTGGGGGGGGGGTTGTGAGTGTGTGTGTGGGGGGGGGGGGTTGTGAGTGTGTGTGGGGGGTGTTGTGAGTGTGTGTGGGGGGGTTTGAGTGTGAGTGTGTGTGGGGGGGGTTGTGAGTGTGAGTGTGTGGGGGGGGGGGTTGTGAGTGTGAGTGTGTGGGGGGGGGTTGTGAGTGTGTGTGTGGGGGGG